>NC_133654.1:0-345530 GCF_009905375.1 Apium graveolens
AATCGCTTGCGAATCGGGAGCTTGGTCCTGTTCATCTTTTCTATCTGTTGTTGTGTATTGTAATAACCCCAAAATTTTCAACTTTTTGTAACCCTTGTGAATAGTGTTTTAGCTGAATGAGAAAACTTTTCACGCCACACTATGTAGGGGTTCTGTTATGGATATTCTGGGATATTATTAGTACTCTATGAAGTATATAAGTGTATGTAAAGATCGTCAGAATCCAATTCCGAACACTTTGGTTTTTCCCGGAAATCCACAAGATACGGAGAGAATTGAGTATAAGGTAACAGGATAAAAAGGATTTAAATTAAAGGATTATAATAGAGGATCATAAAAAGGAATATAATGTATTGAGAAAGGTTAAGGGAACCTAAGTAATAAGATCCCGGGTATGATCCTTCAAACGATAAACGAGAACGAAAGTTAAGCGAACCGTATAACAGATCAGCGGTCATTAGGCAAACGATTAGGAAGTTAATCAAAGGGATTAGTGGGAATGATGTCATCCAACCAATAGAAAGAGACAAGGAAGGGAGGATGACATCATGAGGATGACATAAGCATGACATGGGAAGGAAGGAGGTGTGGTAGCTTTGTAACCACACAAATTCAAGGGCAAAGGTAATTGACTAAATCAAATACAAAACAAGCAACCAAGCCAAGTAAAATCATTTCATCAAAAATCAAAAGCAACCAAGGCATTTGTTCTTCATTGCTCTCGGCTTTTACATTTTAAAGGCAGAATTTCAAAACAAGATCCAAGCTCCTAAATTGGTAAGATAATTCCCTAATCATCTTCATGCTTAGTTAGGCTATATCATGAGTTTAAGCCATTAATTCTTCTCAATCTTCTTCATTTAATCAAAGAAGAAGACAATGAATAGTGTTTTCAAGTTTTTAACTTGAACTTTTTCTTGTTTTTCTTGAAGATCCAAGCTTCTAAGACTTCTCAAAGCTTCTTAAGGCTTCCTAGCTCCACCCACCACTTCAAGGAAGGTATACCATCTCCAAACCCTAGATTCCTATATATTATAAGATGATTTTGATTAGTGGATGATATTGTAGCTTGTTGTTATGATTTAGAGTTTGGGATTTGGAATGGTAGTGAAATGGAATGGTAATTGTTGTGGTTTTGATTTAAAGAACTTAAGTATGATTAAAGTTAAGTTTAGCATAAGTATGAATGATTAAATTGAATTGGTTGGGGTTGTTATGATGTGATAAGGATGGATGTTGGTTGTATGTTGGATTTGAGGTTGGTTTGTGGTTGGTTTTGATGGTTTAAAATTTGGAAATCGCGTAAACATAGCCGTCGTAACGTCCGATTTTCTTTGGACTGTTTTTGTGCATAGCATTAGGACCCGAGAACCCCCTGCTAGATTATGACCACTGCCATGTTTAGATAGCTCATGTTACGAGCTTCGTTTTGATATGTAGTTCGTTCGATTCCGATGCACGGTTTAGGAGAAACGACCGTTTCAAGTAACGGCGTTTCGCGAACGAAACTTTTTCCCTCGCCTTACTTTGAAATGTAGGTTAAAGACCAAAAAGGGTTAATTAATGTATGAAACATTTATGGTAAGTGTGTTAGGCAGTTGGTAAGACATTCGCGAAGGAATCGCTTTAAAACTCGTAAAGGTTAAATTATTAAAAATGGTGGAGCCGAGGGTACCCGAGTGACTTAAGCAAATCAGTGAGCGCAAAAAGCGTTAGAGTCTAAGTTAGTTAAAGTATAGATTTACAAGTGATTTTGGTTTAATTCCAACTTACTTGTTGTTTATAGGTTACAGACTCGTCCCGAGCCTTTCTCACCCCCAAGTCGCTCAGGCAAGTATTCTATCCGTTATACTGTTGTTGTGATGTATACATTGTATATGCATTATCTTGCGATAGATGCATGTTGGTTATTTAGCAAATTCTTGCGATATATTGTAGCATGTGATATGGTATATATGCATGCCTGTTTCATATTCTTGAAATATATATCTGTTGGTTCAGTTGATAATACCTATGCTAGAGAATAGCGGGTGGTAACTTGCATTATACCCTATGTAGGGACCCAAAGGTGAAAATATTTTCTAAAACCGGGAGTCAGAGGGATCCCGAGTAGATTTTGTATATATATGGATATATATATATATATATTTATATATATATGGTATAGTTTTCCAACTATTAAATCGGAATAAGGTTATTCTGATAACTTTAAAACTTTATTTATGATTGCATATTATTTCGAATATTATCGATAGGCGTATGTACTCCTTTATATAAATGAATATTATTTGAATATTCATTCGAGTGACTTATGACTCCTTTTATTTATTTATCTGAATATTATTTGAATATTCATTCGAGGCTTATGACTCATTTATATTATTTAATGAATATTATTTGAATATTCATTTGAGGATCTATGACTCCGATTATTTGCTGAGATATATTCTTATTTATTAAAGAATAAGGTGTAAATAATCAAACTTATTTTCGATTATTCAAATAAAGATAATACTTTCATATAAGATATCTTTGGTTATTTAATACTCGTTTCAAGTATAAATTTTAATACTTCTACTTCAATTATTTTTATAAAGACTATTCTTTATGGGAATATTATTTAAATAATAATATTCAGGTCATTTTCTAAATATTCTGGGGACTGATTTACCTCATTAAATCAGCTTTACTCCAAACACTCTATAAAGTGTTTTCGAGTCTTCAAAATGATTTTTAAAAGTCAGAGCTGGATTCCAAAACTCTTTTTTATATTTAAGATCTTCCTTTTAAGGGGATTTAAATACTCGCTCAAAACCTGGGGAATCGGCTCTGTGGTGTACTTTATATTCGCAACGAGGTTGCTGTTTTGAGAAAACAATTTGATTACTTGCCCAATGTTCGGGAAGTAAGTCCATTTGATTGAGTCGGCATAAGCGACAGGCCGGGGTACGGTCTATTATTGTGTAAGTGGCTGGGTGGCAGTCCATCAACGCGTGAGGGGCCGGGTAACGGTCTAGCGCGAGGTCCTAATGCGGCCAGGGTGATGACCGGTGAGGAATTCATCCATCTACAGTAGAAAAGGTTACTTATTGGTATCTTTGCCTGATCAGCAAGATATCTGGTTTATGCCAAAATTCTTTTCCTTTCCAAAATTCATTGGATGTTTCAAACTCTGTTCATACTTTACATAACAGAGGTTCCAGGAAATGTTTTAGATATATATATATGTGGATATATATATCGGACTAAATAAAGTATCTCATAACTTTTTCATTCAACAATATTTCAAAGATTGAATCTATTCAAGTCTCAACTTGTGGTCTCATCTATGGGATGTTTTTCTTAAACTTATAATACTTTGAACGGTGGTAGTTCAAGTAGCTTTATAAATGATATAAGCGTGGTGAAGTATTGGTGACTTCATTCCTTGTTTTTACTTATATCTAGTAAGTAATTATCTTACGCATGATAGAGATTCTATTAAGTATCCATTTAGATACTTATATTATTGTTATCACTATATATATTATCTTGCGAGCTATAAGGCTCACTCTTGCTTTATTTCTTCATCACACAACAACAGTTAGGAGAGATGGCCAGACTCCAGCAGACCCAGCGCAAGCGCGTGGGAAGCGTCCCGCGTCTTCCCGATGATGTTGTAGCTACTATAGCTGCAGAGGTAGATCCATTGTAGTTCAGGCATTCTACTTTTGAGAATCAAATTATGTATAATTATAACTTGTGGCAGATAATGGCAATTAACTGTAAATTATCAAGTAATCATTTTGGGTTGTAATAATTTTAAATTGTGGATTCAAAGACTTGTACTTATTTCAATTTCATCTCTGAGACTATAACGGGTTGTGGTGTGTGTTAGTATGGGGTCACAACATGAGGTTATTTATTATTAATTAAGTGAAGTGATATTGTGGAAAGAAAGACCGTGACAACCCGGATCCCCGACCCCAGATCTGGGGGTGTTACAGAAATGGTATCAGAGCTAAGCGTTATAAACCTCAGAGATGATGCGTCGATATAATAACAAACTCACAAAGATAATAAGAACTCTTGCCAAGTTCATGGTCGGACTACTTAAAGTAGTGCTGACAGTTAAAACCCTTACGGGAATCCTTATAAGTATCATGATAGTAACTTAGCTCGTT
This sequence comes from Apium graveolens, assembly GCF_009905375.1. NCBI lineage: Eukaryota > Viridiplantae > Streptophyta > Magnoliopsida > Apiales > Apiaceae > Apium > Apium graveolens. The sequence continues at coordinate 4,164 of NC_133654.1, forward strand.
TAATGTGTAGGCGCCTGAGATAGAGGACCCTGAGATGTTCGAGCGTGAGCATGATGAGGCATTGTTAGATGTTGAGGATCAGGAGGAGCCTGAGATGGAGGAGGATGAGGAGGACCCCTCAGAGGAGCCTGAGACGGAGGTCATTGCTGTTTCAGATGAGGAGGACCCCTCAGAGGAGTCAGAGACAGAGGTTATTGCTATTCCAGATGAGGAGGACCCGGATGAGGTCCCAGTAGCTGAGGAGCGTGTTGGACCTATGGTAGTGTATGCTGGTATCCCTTTACCCACACTTCCGTTGGTCAGAGCCCCTACCCCTCCACCACTATCTTGGATTCCTGATGATGACAGCTCAGAGACCCATACTTCCGAGCCTAGGCAGACCGAGGAGGCACCCTCAGCGGCTCCGGATTCACCACCTCTTGACCCTGCCCACAGGCAGTCTTCGTTAGCTCATGGATATGTTCAGGATGTATTGAGGACCCGAGTGGCTGTTGCCGAGGGCCGACTAGATGAGGCCAGGAGGGAGTTGGATGCAGAGAGGGCGGGTAGGCGTACCCGAGCTTATGAGACCAGGGCTTCTATACCCCGATCCTTGAGGAGGGAGCTTACGGGGATAGAGCTCACGTCCCGAGCGAGACTCAGATCTCTCCAGGGGGACAGGCATGGTAGGATCTCCAGGCGGCAGGCCGACTATATCTTCCGTCGTGCGATGGAAAGGGTTTGGGAGCTGACCCTCTCCGGTGTGTGATTCAGGATTGATGATGGAATAGTCTAGTTGTCTAGTTAGCCGAGGCCTTTGTAAGAGCCAATTTTCCGGGATAGTTGACTTGTATATAGCATCCCTTTTTCTGACTAGACAGATAGACTCTTGTGTATCACTTTTGGGACAGATGACTGTAGCACTGTTGTACTTTTGACCAGATCAAACTATGTATTTCTCGCATTATGTATATATTTGTTTCCTTTCGGTTCAGTTCCATAGTGACGAGATCACTGTTTTATTATTATTATTACTGCACTTCGTATTAGAACTTTCTTAAAATAATAGAATTGCGATATACGTTCTCCCCATTATAAGAGCTGTGCAAGGCACAATGTTGTATATGATTGTGACCTAACGTTGAATTTTCCCAATAATTGTTTTTATTATTATCAGAATCATGCCGCCAAGAAAGATTGGAACTAGGGCGAACCCTGGGTCTGAGGACCAGGGAAGCCATAATCAGGACAATAGAAACCAAGAACACAGTGAAGAGGAAGATGAGGATTATGTGGAACAGGATGACTCCCTGTATGAAGAGGAAGAGGAAACATATGAGGTTGAGGGATTTGAGATAGAGGCTGAAGAAGGAGAAACCGAGGTTGAGCAACCAGTACCAAACCCAGGCATGGATCCCATGAGCCAGTTCATGCAACTCCTAAGACAGAATTTGGAACGTCAACCCAACCCACCCCCTCAAGGAAGTAACAATGCAGTGGCAAACTCTTCCAGGGCTTTTAAGTCCCTTAAGCCCCCTGAGTTCCACGGATCAGCCGACCCAGTTGAGGCAAGGGCATGGTTAAAGGAAATGGAGAAATCTTTTGAGATTTTGAGTATCGATGAGGCACAGAAAACTGTATTTGCTACCTACCTTCTGAAAGGAGAAGCTAACTACTGGTGGGAGGCCAAGAAAAACATGGAGACAGATGCTATTATAACCTGGGAGAGATTTAGTCAGTTGTTTCTGGGAAAGTATTTCCCGAGGTTTATGGAAAACCAGATGGAGCTCAAGTTCTTGGAGCTAAAGCAGAATAACTTGTCTGTAGCAGAGTACGAAGCGAAATTTACTGAGTTATCAAGGTTTGTGCCGGAGTTTGTGAGCACCGAGGAAAAGAAAGCTAGGAGGTTTCAGCAGGGACTGAAACCATGGATTCAGAATAGGGTGGCAATCCTTGAGCTTACGGACTATGCCACTCTGGTACAAAAGGCAACGATTGTAGAAGTCGAAAGTGAACAGATGCAGAAGGAAAGGGAGAAGAAAGGAATAAAGAGGAAAAGTATGAGCATGGGTGGAGGTTCCGCAGGAAGGAGCTTCCCAACTAGATTTAATCGAGGAGCAGTGTCCCTGCCAGGAAGGAACACTGGGTTTAAGCGACCAATGAGTGAGAGTGTGAGCCAGGGCGGCCAGAAGTCAAGAATGTCCTATTCCAACCAGTCTCGGCCCCCATTGCCAGCCTGTAACATATGTGGAAGGAATCACACTGGGGAGTGTAAAGAAAGGCCAGTAACCTGTTTTAAGTGCGGTCGGGAGGGCCACTATTCAAATAAGTGCCCATCATCAACCCCTGCCGTCGTTCCAACCACCAATTGTCATCAGTGCGGACGCCCAGGTCATTGGAAGAAGGAATGCCCAATGAACAAACCAGCAGCTTCGGGAGCAAGCAGGGCTGCTTCCAATAAGCCACCTACTGCGAGGACTTTCAACATGACAGTCCAGGATGCTATGAAAGATTCAGATGTGATAGCAGGTACCCTTTCTCTAAATTCAGTCAGTGCAAATGTTTTATTTGATTCGGGAGCAACTAAATCTTTTATATCAAAGGACCTTGCACGTAAGTTAAGACTTAAGGCTGAACCCTTGATAGAACCCTTACAAGTAGAAATAGCCAATCATGAAATTATTCCTGTTAACCAGATTCACCCCGCCTGTGAGATAGGCATAGGGGAGCAATCTTTCAGTGTTGATCTGATTCCTTTTAAATTAGGGGAGTTTGATGTGATTTTAGGAATGGACTGGCTATCTAGCAACGATGCTCAGATAGACTGTAAAGGGAAGAAAGTTAAGTTAAATATCCCCGGGAAGAAAGAAGTTATATTTAGAGGAAAGAGGCAGACGCAGAAATTTTTGACTATGGCCCAGGCCAAAAGGATGCTACGAAAAGGAAGTGAGGCTTACCTAGCCTATGTGGTGGACACGCAGAAGGAGGTGCCCAACTTACAAGATATTCCAGTAGTCAACGAATTTGAAGATGTATTCCCCCAAGACCTTCCGGGATTACCACCCGATAGAGTGATTGAATTTGCTATCGAGTTGGCCCCAGGGACGACGCCAGTTTCAAAAGCACCTTACCGGTTAGCCCCGTTAGAAATGAAGGAATTAGCTATCCAATTGCAGGAACTCTTGGATAAGGGTATGATAAGACCCAGTGTGTCTCCGTGGGGAGCACCAGTTTTATTTGTTAAGAAGAAAGATGGGAGCATGAGGCTGTGCATAGACTATCGAGAGTTGAACAAGCTAACTATAAAGAACAGGTACCCATTGCCTAGAATAGACGATCTGTTCGACCAGCTAAAGGATGCTGTTTATTTTTCCAAGATTGACCTGAGAACTGGATATCACCAACTAAAGATTAAACCCGAAGATATTTCCAAGACAGCGTTCCGTACCAGGTATGGGCATTATGAGTTCTTGGTAATGTCCTTTGGATTAACCAACGCCCCAACGGCTTTCATGGATTTAATGAATAGAGTATTTAAGAAGTACTTGGACAAGTGTGTGATAGTTTTTATCGATGATATTTTGATCTACTCAAGGACTGAGGCAGAACATGCAGAGCATTTGAGGATAGCTCTAGGAATACTCAGAGAGGAGCAGTTATATGCCAAATTCTCGAAGTGTGAATTCTGGCGGAATGAAGTACAGTTTTTAGGACATGTGATCAATAAAGAAGGAGTATTGGTCGACCCCTCCAAGATAGAGGCGGTCTCAAATTGGGAAAGGCCAACCACACCCACAGAGGTAAGGAGTTTCATAGGATTGGCCGGCTACTATCGTAGATTTGTATAGGACTTTGCGAAGATCGCAGCCCCTTTGACATGACTTACTCGTAAGACAGAGAAGTTTGAATGGACGGAGAAATGCGAGAACAATTTTCAGGAATTAAAGAAAAGGTTGATAACGGCTCCGGTATTGGCATTGCCGGACGGAAAAGGAGATTTTGTGATATATAGTGACGCGTCGCACAAAGGATTAGGATGTGTGCTTATGCAGCACGGTAAAGTTATTGCGTATGCGTCGAGACAACTGAAGGAATACGAGGTTAGATATCCTACTCATGACCTTGAGCTCGCGGCAATAGTATTTGCTTTAAAAATTTGGAGGCACTACTTGTATGGAGAGAAGTGCGAGATTTTCACAGACCATAAGAGCCTCAAGTACATATTTACGCAGAAAGAGCTCAACATGCGCCAGAGGAGATGGTTAGAACTAATCAAGGACTATGATTGTGAGATTCTCTATCATCCAGGGAAAGCCAATGTGGTGGCTGATGCCCTTAGTAGAAAGGAAAGACTCAGAATGATAACGACTTCGGAAGAGTTGATAAGGGATTTTGAGAGAATGGAAATAGAAGTAAAGGTAACCGGAACCGGAACTGAAAAGCTTTTTGAGATCTCAATGCAGCCAGAGTTATTGGAAAAGATCAGATTGTGCCAGGAGAAAATAATGAATGAAGGCAGAGAGTCAATGACTGGAGAGGAGATCCATACTGAGAAAGATGATAAAGGGATAATGAGGTATTCCTACCGAATTTGGGTTCCGAATGTTCAAGAACTTAAAGATGAGATTTTGGATGAAAGCCATAGTTCAAGGTATTCCATTCACCCGGGAAGTACCAAGATGTATAGGGATTTGAAGGAATATTACTGGTGGCCCAACATGAAGAGGGACGTAGCAGAATGGGTAAACAGGTGTTTGACTTGCCAAAGAGTAAAGGCAGAGCACCAGAGACCCAGTGGACTTTTGCGACCCCTGGAGATTCCCGAATGGAAATGGGAACAGATAGCGATGGATTTTGTTGTAGGCTTGCCAAGGACGAAAGCCAATCACGACGCCATTTGGGTAATTATAGACCGACTGACAAAGTCAGCTCATTTCATTCCTATCAATGAGAGATACACAGTCGATAGACTGGTGGACATTTACCTTAAGGAAATAGTGACGCGACATGGAGTCCCAGCGTCCATTGTCTCAGACCGAGACCCTAGGTTCAACTCCAGATTTTGGAGGAGCTTTCAGGAATGTGCAGGGACCAAGTTAAATATGAGTACCGCGTACCATCCCCAGACGGATGGACAGAGTGAAAGGACCATCCAGACACTAGAGGATATGTTGAGAGTCTGTGCAATAGACCTTAAAGGAAGTTGGGATGATCACTTGCCGTTGATCGAGTTTTCTTATAACAATAGCTTTCATGCTAGCATCGGAATGCCGCCTTATGAGGCCCTGTACGGAAGAAGGTGTCGATCTCCCTTATACTGGGATGAAGTAGGAGAGCGGAAGATGCTCGGACCCGAAGTGGTCCAAAGGACCAAAGATATAGTGGATCTTATCAGAGGGCGACTTGTAGCAGCCCAAGACAGACAGAAAAAATATGCAGACCTAGCCCGAAAGGACAAGGAATATGAAGTAGGGGACTTAGTATTGTTGAAAGTATCCCCTTGGAAGGGATTAATGAGGTTCGGAAAGAAAGGAAAACTAAGCCCAAGATATATTGGACCTTTTGAGATATTAAGACGGATTGGAAAGTTAGCTTACGAGCTAGCCCTACCCCCTAATTTGCAACAAGTTCATAATGTGTTCCATGTGTCAATGCTAAGGAGGTATCATCGGGATGCCAGGCACATAGTGGAGTACGAGCAGGTGGATATGCAGCCAGATCTAACTTACGTGGAGAAGCCAGTAAGGATTATGGATAAGAAGGAGCAGGTGCTTCGGAACAAAGTGATCAAGCTAGTCAGAGTACTATGGCAGAATCATAATGTGGAAGAATCAACTTGGGAACTAGAGAGCACAATGCTAGAAAAGTACCCCCATTTGTTTTCTGTTTGATTCCGGGACGGAATCCTTTTAAGGAGGGGAGACTGTAATAACCCCAAAATTTTTCAACTTTTTGTAACCCTTGTGAATAGTGTTTTAGCTGAATGAGAAAACTTTTCACGCCACACTATGTAGGGGTTCTGTTATGGATATTCTAGGATATTATTAGTACTCTATGAAGTATATAAGTGTATGTAAAGATCGTCAGAATCCAATTCCGAACACTTTGGTTTTTCCCGGAAATCCACAAGATACGGAGAGAATTGAGTATAAGGTAACAGGATAAAAAGGATTTAAATTAAAGGATTATAATAGAGGATCATAAAAAGGAATATAATGTATTGAGAAAGGTTAAGGGAACCTAAGTAATAAGATCCCGGGTATGATCCTTCAAACGATAAACGAGAACGAAAGTTAAGCGAACCGTATAACAGATCAGCGGTCATTAGGCAAACGATTAGGAAGTTAATCAAAGGGATTAGTGGGAATGATGTCATCCTACCAATAGAAAGAGGACAAGGAAGGGAGGATGACATCATGAGGATGACATAAGCATGACATGGGAAGGAAGGAGGTGTGGTAGCTTTGTAACCACACAATTTCAAGGGCAAGAAAGTAATTGACTAAATCAAATACAAAACAAGTCAACCAAGCCAAGTAAAAATCATTCTCATCAAAAATCAAAAGCAACCAAGGCATTAGTTCTTCATTTGCTCTCGGCTTTTAGCATTTTTAAAGGCATAGAATTTCAAAACTCAAGATCCAAGCCTCCTAAATTGGTAAGATAATTCCCTAATCATCTTCATGCTTAGTTAGGACTATATCATGAGTTTAAGCCATTAATTCTTTCTCAATCTTCTTCATTTAATCAAAGAAGAAGACAATGAATAGTGTTTTCAAGTTTTTAACTTGAACTTTTTCTTGTTTTTCTTGAAGATCCAAGCATTCTTAAGACTTCTCAAAGCTTCTTAAGGCTTCCTAGCTCCACCCACCACTTCAAGGAAGGTATACCATCTCCAAACCCTAGATTCTTATATATTATAAGATGATTTTTATTAGTGGGTTGATATTGTAGTTTGTTGTTATGATTTAGAGTTTGGGATTTGGAATGGTAGTGAAATGGAATGGTAATTGTTGTGGTTTTGATTTAAAGGAACTTAAGTATGATTAAAGTTAAGTTTAAGCATAAGTATGAATGATTAAATTGAATTGGTTGGGGTTGTTATGATGTGATAAGGATGGATGTTGGTTGTATGTTGGATTTGAGGATGGTTTGTGGTTGGTTTTGTATGGTTTAAAATTTGGAAATCGCGTAAACATAGCCGTCGTAACGTCCGATTTTCTTTGGACTGTTTTTGTGCATAGCATTAGGACCCGAGAACCCCCTGCTAGATTATGACCACTGCCATGTTTAGATAGCTCATGTTACGAGCTTCGTTTTGATATGTAGTTCGTTCGATTCCGATGCACGGTTTAGGAGAAACGACCGTTTCAAGTAACGGCGTTTCGCGAACGAAACTTTTTCCTCGCCTTACTTTGAAATGTAGGTTAAAGACCAAAAAGGGTTAATTAATGTATGAAACATTTATGGTAAGTGTGTTAGGCAGTTGGTAAGACATTCGCGAAGGAATCGCTTTAAAACTCGTAAAGGTTAAATTATTAAAAATGGTGGAGCCGAGGGCACCCGAGTGACTTAAGCAAAGCAGTGAGCGCAAAACAAGCATTAGAGTCTAAGTTAGTTAAAGTATAGATTTACAAGTGATTTTGGTTTAATTCCAACTTACTTGTTGTTTATAGGTTATCAGACTCGTCCCGAGCCTTTCTCACCCCCAAGTCGCTCAGGCAAGTATTCTATCCGTTATACTGTTGTTGTGATGTATACACTTGTATATGCATTATCTTGCGATAGATGCATGTTGGTTATTTAGCAAATTCTTGCGATATATTGTAGCATGTGATATGGTATATATGCATTCCTGTTTCATATTCTTGAAATATATATCTGTTGGTTCAGTTGGTAATACCTATGCTAGAGGATAGCGGTATCTTGCATATACCCTTAGTATAGGGACCCAAAGGTGAAAATATTTTCTAAAACCGGGAGTCGAGGATCCCGAGTAGATTTTGTATATATATGGATATGGATATATATATATATATATATATATGGTCATAGTTTTCAAAACTATTAATCGAATAAGGTTTATTCGATAACTTTAACTTTATTTTATTATTGAATATTATTTTGAATATTATTCGAAGGCGTATGACTCCTTTTATTATTTATTGAATATTATTTGAATATTCATTCGAGGGCTTATGACTCTTTTATTTATTTATCTGAATATTATTTTGAATATTATTCGAAGGCGTATGACTCCTTTTATTTATTTATCTGAATATTATTTTGAATATTCATTCGAGGGCTTATGACTCAGTTTATATTATTTAATGAATATTATTTGAATATTCATTTGAGGATCTATGACTCCGATTATTTGCTGAGATATATTCTTTATTTTATTAAAGAATAAGGTGTAAATAATCAAACTTATTTTCGATTATTCAAATAAAGATAATACTTTCATATAAGTATATCTTTGGTTATTTAATACTCGTTTCAAGTATAAATTTTAATACTTCTACTTCAATTATTTTTATAAAGACTATTCTTTATGGGAATATTATTTAAATAATAATATTCAGTCATTTTCTAAATATTCTGGGGACTGATTTACCTCATTAAATCAGCTTTACTCCAAACACTCTATAAAGTGTTTTCGAGTCTTCAAAATGTTTTTTTAAAAGTCAGAGCGGATTCCAAAACTCATTTTTATATTTAAGATCTTCCTTTTAAGGGGATTTAAATACTCGCTCAAAACCTGGGGAATCTGGCTCTGTGGTGTACTTTATATTCGCAACGAGGTTGCTGTTTTGAGAAAACAATTTGATTACTTGCCCAATGTTCGGGAAGTAAGTCCATTTGATTGAGTCGGCATAAGCGACAGGCCGGGGTACGGTCTATTATTGTGTAAGTGGCTGGGTGGCAGTCCATCAACGCGTGAGGGGCCGGGTAACGGTCTAGCGCGAGGTCCTAATGCGGCCAGGGTGATGACCGGTGAGGAATTCATCCATCTACAGTAGAAAAGGTTACTTATTGGTATCTTTGCCTGATCAGCAAGATATCTGGTTTATGCCAAAATTCTTTTCCTTTCCAAAATTCATTGGATGTTTCAAACTCTGTTCATACTTTACATAACAGAGGTTCCAGGAAATGTTTTAGAGATATATATATGTGGATATATATATATCGGGACTAAATAAAGTATCTCATAACTTTTTCATTCAACAATATTTCAAAGATTGAATCTATTCAAGTCTCAACTTGTGGTCTCATCTATGGGATGTTTTTCTTAAAACTTATAATACTTTGAACGGTGGTAGTTCAAGTAGCTTTATAAATGATATAAGCGTGGTGAAGTATTGGTGACTTCATTCCTTGTTTTTACTTATATCTAGTAAGTAATTATCTTACGCATGATAGAGATTCTATTAAGTATCCATTTAGATACTTATATTATTGTTATCACTATATATATTATCTTGCGAGCTGTAAGGCTCACTCTTGCTTTATTTCTTCATCACACAACAACAGTTAGGAGAGATGGCCAGACTCCAGCAGACCCAGCGCAAGCGCGTGGGAAGCGTCCCGCGTCTTCCCGATGATGTTGTAGCTGCTATAGCTGCAGAGGTAGATCCATTGTAGTTCAGGCATTCTACTTTTGAGAATCAAATTATGTATAATTATAACTTGTGGCAGATAATGGCAATTAACTGTAAATTATCAAGTAATCATTTTGGGTTGTAATAATTTTAAATTGTGGATTCAAAGACTTGTACTTATTTCAATTTCATCTCTGAGACTATAACGGGTTGTGGTGTGTGTTAGTATGGGGTCACAGCATGAGGTTATTTATTATTAATTAAGTGAAGTGATATTGTGGAAAGAAAGACCGTGACAACCCGGATCCCCGACCCCGGATCTGGGGGTGTTATAGTGATGAAAGAAGAAAGCAAGGGTGAGCAGTAAGCCCACCAAAATAATATATATAATGATTAACAATATATGAGCCTTCTCATAGTACTCATGAAAGTCTTGGTCAAAAGAAATGAACCAAGTTTGATATCTTAATGCGATGAAGTTGCAAAGTATTCAGTTTATGTACATATATACTTTTCACAATCTTTGAAATCCTCTGACGTGTATAATATACACAGAGTTCCAGTTTATAACTGTATAAAAATATCGTTGCAAGGTGATCTCATATATCTAACCTTGTCTCAACATTTTTCCGAAAATCTTTGATATGCACAAGATAATCATTTACTAGATATAAGTTTAAAAGATGAAGTTACAAGATACTCCAATATACTTATATCCGAATACTACTTGAACTGCCACCATTCAAGTTATAATCAGTTTCAAAAGTTCATCACCCAGATGAGACTACAAGATAAGACTTGAATAGATTCAATCCTTGAAATATCATTATAAATAATGAAGTTATGAGATGCTTCATTAAGTCCCGATATATAAATATATTCATATATATATCTCCCATACATTTCCTGAAAACCTCTGTCATGTAAAGTATGAACAGAGTTGCAATATTCCATAAATTTGGAAAGGAAAAGAATTTTGGATAAACCCGATATCTTGCTGATCAGGCAAAGATACCAATAAGTAACCTTTTCTACTAGTAGATGGATGAATCCCCCACCGGTCATCACCCTGGCCACATAAGGACCTTGTGCTGGACCGCCACCCGGCCTCTTACGCGTTGATGGACTGCCACCCAGCCACTTACACTTTGATAGACCGTACCCCGGCCTGTCGCTTATGCCGACTCAATTAGATGGGCATACTTCCCGAACGTTGGGTAAGTAATCAATTCATTTGTTTTCTCAAAACAGCAACCACGTTGCGAATGTAAAATACACCACAGAGCTGGATCCCCCAGGTTTTGAGCGAGTATTTAAATCCCCTTTGAAAGGAAGATCTTAAATATAAAAATGAGTTTTGGGGTCCACTCTAACTTTAAGAATCATTCTGAAGACTCGAAAACATTTTTAAGAATGTTTGGAGTAATGCTGATTTATTAAAATAAATCAGTCTCGATATATTCGAAATATCTGAATATTATTATTTAAATAATATTCTCATAAAGATAATCCTTATTAAAAATATTCGAAGTAGAAGTTTTAAAACTCATACTTGAAATGAATATTAAATAACTAAAGATATACTTATACGAAAGTACTATCTTTATTTAAATAATCGAAAATAAGTTTGATTATCGAAACGTTATTCTTTGATAAAATAAAGAATGTTATTAAATAATAAGCGGAGTCATAATACCTCGAATGAATATTATAAATAATATTCTTTAAATAAAATAAACGGAGTCATACATCCTCAAATGAATATTCAAATAATATTCATTAAATAAAATAAAAGTTATCGAATAAATCTTATTCGATTAATAGTTTTGAAAACTATATCAACATATATATATATATATATATTTAATATATATATATATATATATATATATATATATTTAATATATATATATAATATACTCGGGAACATCGACTCCCGGTTTAGAAATATGTTCACCTTTTGATCCCCTATACTAAGGGTAAACTCAAATACTGCTTATCTCTAGCATAAGTATTATGCAACTAATAAGCATTTGAACCAACAGTTATATAAATCAAGAATACGAAACAGGCATGCATATATACCATATCACATGCTCCAATATATCGCAAGAATTTGCTAATAACAAATATGCATTTATCACAAGATCATGAATATACACATATACATCACAACAACAGTATAACGGGTAGAAAACTTGCCTGAGTGACTGGGGGTAATAAAAGGCCTGGGACGAGTCTGGAAACCTATAAACAACATATAAGTCGCAATTAAACCAAAGTCGCTTATGAATCTATACTGTAACCACTCTAGACTCTAATGCTCGCTTTGCGCTTAACACTTCACTTAAGTCGCTCGAGTACCCTCGGCTCCACCATTTTTAATAAATTAACCATTAAGAGTTTTAAGATGATTCTTTCGCGAGTGCCTTACCAACTGCCTATTACACTTTACATAAATGTTTCATACTCCAATTAGTCATTTAGGGTCTTTAACCAATGTTTCAAAGTAAGGTGAGGGGTAATGGTTCGTTCGCGAAACGCCGTTACTTAAAACGGTCGTTTCTCCTAAACCGTACATCGGAATCAAACGAACCACATATCAAAACGAAGCTCATAACATGAACTATATAAAAATGGCAATGGTAAAAACCTAGCAGGGAGTTCTCGGGTCCTAATGTTATGAACAAAAGCAGTCTAAAGTAAATCGGACATTACGACAGCTATGTTTACGCGATTTCCCAATTTTATACCATTCCAATTCAACCACCAATCAATCGCAATTCATTCATACAACCAACATCCATCCAAAACACACTACAACAGTCCCAACACCTCAAGTTCTTCCAATTTATGTTGTTCTCATCATGAATTTAAATTATACTTAATTCCTTTAACAAATCAACAAGATTCAACATTCATTTCACGACCATTCCAACCCAAACTCTAAACCAACAAGCATTAAGCTACTCTATTACCAATAATAACCAAAATCATCCTAATATACAAAGTAAAGCTAGGGTTTGGAGATGATATACCTTCCTTGAAGTGATGTGAGTAGCTAGGAAGCCTTAAGAAGCCTTGAGATGTCTTGGGGATGCTTGGATCTTAAAGGAAAACAAGAAAAAATCAAGTTAAAAATCTTGAAATCACTATTCATTATCTTCTTCATTGATTTCTTGAAGAAGATTTTGAATGATTTGGAGGCTTAAACTCATAGGATAGCCATAACTATGCATAAGGAGTACTAGAGAATTATTTACCAATTTAGGAAGCTTGGAACTTGAATTTTGAAAATTCTTATCTTTGAAATGGGAAAAAGCCGAGAGCAATGTTCTTGGTGAAGAGAAATAAAATTTTTGTTTTGATGAAATGATTTGTTTTGGCTTGGTGGATATAGTTTTGTTTGGATTTTTGGTTAATTACCTTATTAACCTTGTCTTTGTGTGGTTATAAACCAACCACACCTCCTCCCTCCCTATGTCATGCTTACATCACCTTATTGTGTCATCATCTCTTACTTGCCCTCTCCTTATTGGTTGGATGACCTCATCATCCCTAACCTCCTTAATTAACTTCCTAATTGTTTGCCTAATGACCGCTGATCTGTTATACGGTTCGCTTAACTTTCGTTTTCGTTTATCGTTTGAGGGATCATACCCGGGATCTTATTACTTGGGTTTCCTTAACCTTTCTCAATACATTATATTCCTTTTATGATCCTCTCTTATAATCCTTTAATTTAAATCCTTTTTATCCCGTTACCTTATACTCAATTCTTTCCGTATCTAGTGGATTTTCGGGAAAAATCAAAGTGTTCGGAATTGGATTCTGACGATCTTTACATACACTTATATACCATATAGAGTACTAATAAAATCTCAGAATATCCATAAAAGAAACCCTACATAGTGTGACATGAACAGTTTTCTTATTCAGCAATATCAGCAAAAACACTATTCATAAGGGTTACAAAAAGTTCAAAATTTTGGGGGTTATTACAGTCTCCCCTCCTTAAAAGGATTCCGTCCCGGAATCAGATAGAAAATGAATAGGGATACTCTCTTAGCATTGCACTTTCTAACTCTCGAGTAAATTTTCCCACATTGTGGTCCTACCACCAAACTCTGCCTAGTTTGATAACCCTTCTCCTAAGCACTTGTTCCTTTTTCACTCTATAACCCTTCCTGGTTGCTCCATATAGGTTACGTCGGGTTGCATGTCTATGCGCTCATATGCCCCTATTTATCTGGCATCCGAATTACACTTCCTTAACATTAATACGTGGAACACGTTATGAACTTGCTACAGGTTCAGGGGTAGGGCTAGCTCATAGGCTAACTTCCCAATATGTCTTAATATATCCAAGGGTCCAACAATTCGTGGACTTAAACTTTCCTTTCTTTCCAACCCTCATCAATTCTTTTCAAGGGAATACTTTTAACAATACAAGGTTCCCTCCTTCATACTCTTTGTCCTTTCATTGTCAAATCAGCATACTTCTTATGTCCATCTTGGGCTACTCCCAGCCGTCCTCTGATTAGATCTATTATATCCCTGGTCCTTTGGACTACTGCGGGTCCGAGCATCTTGCGCTCTACAGCTTCATCCTAACATAAGGGAGATCGACATTGTCTTCCCTCAAGGATCTCATATGGCGACATCTCGATAATGACATATGATCTATTGTCGTAAGAAAACTCAATCCGTGTTAAGTGATCATTCCAATTTCTTTCAAGTCTATCGCACAGAGTCTCATTATAGCTTTTAGCATTAGAGCTTTTGCTTCTCAATACCCATTCTTTTCCAGTTCGTAATCGCTACTACCTTCCGTTCCTAATATTATACTGGTTATACTTTTGCTCGTTAGCATTCTATAACCTTTTAATAATCATGTCAACCTTAGTATCACGAACGCGTTAGAATCGGAATACCACCGTACTGATACTACTTCCTTTAGCTGCTTCCATCTTCGAAAGCTTGATCCATCATATAGAAGTAAAGGAATTTGTTGAGAGATCACTATGATCATGAACACTTGTTCTATTGCATAGTTAGTACAGAAGGTGGCCAGCCTTTAGTACTTGACAAGCAATTAAACAACATGTGGTATCCTACTAGGCTTCTATCACACAGATAGATAGTCATTCGACAATACCTCCCCTTCTGGAAGGGTTGTTCTTCTCAGCTTATATGAAATGAAAAGAAGAGAAAATAACGAATTGAAGAGAATTGTATATATGAAAAAAAATATACTGTCACAAAATATCTGGCTTGGAACCTACCTCTGAATTATAGAGGTTTGTCATAGGAGAACAAAACATATGTGTATATATATCAACATCAAGTATTATCGCATCGCATTTCGCATGCTTAAATATTATTGTTATTCCGTCCATCATTCTATGGACCCATGCTCTTCCTCGAGCTTATACCCAATCACCTTTGAAACTCCCTCGATATCGAAAATCGAATCTGGGATCTCATTCTAGACATCATCATTACTAGAATTCTATGCTTGCATCGCAACCTTCCTCATATAGTAATATGACTCTCTATTGATAAGAAGGAATAAGTATTCAATAGGTAGATACTCTACTTAATTAGTCTATTAATGATAACTTATACACTACCACGACCCGATTAGTGGTATTCAATCTCAACATCCATTCCAATACAACTCTCACGGTTGTAATCAGCTCATTACTCGCAGAATCATTGCTACATTACTATGGTCCACCACTGACCTACTGTCGTCATTCACTTTCCATGAAATCTTAATATCTAACCATGCGGAGTCCATACATGTCGTATAGAATACTTCTAAGGAGTTAACATAACCACCAATCATAATTCATGAAGAACACTCCAAACTCTGACGTACTTTCATGACATGAAGCATATAAAATTGCAGAAGAGTTTCAATCAAAGCACCGATAGCAGGTTAATACCATTCTTAATCATATATCTTCCATAGAAGACTTAACTGAAAGGTTTGTTTAGTCCTTTTTGAAATATGGTCCTGGATTATTCTCAAGATAGTACCTTCTGAGATAGATAGCCCGCTCATGGCGATTACACGAATTAAACCTTTACCAACTACTATTACGGTTGGGTATTGCACAGTCATCAGAAGGAATGTCAATCTTCCAAACCATAATACAACCTGCATAGCTTTAACCATCATCACTATATTCCTTTGGCACAAGCGCCTATAATTATCCTCTTACCTTTAAAGTGTCGGCCACCTCTTTGGCCTTTCCTGATAGTAAAATTTTCTTACAGTCAATGTCATTTTAACCACCTCCAAATAAATTTTCTACCTCATTTCAATCACTGCTTATGTGAAGATGTTTTCCATAAAATCTGATGAGTAAAAAAAAATATCACCATTTTTCCATAAGGTATTGCCTCAGTCTTTAGAGGTTAATCACTGTCACGACTGACTCTCAATCATAATTAGAACATCTTTTATCTTAAGTCCTAATTGCCCCAAACAATTTCGACCATTACTGGTTCGATCCATACCTTCTCGTGGTTTAACACGTGCCTCACTTGGCATCAATATAATTACGTCATATTTCCTTTATCAACATTTCTATTCTTGAGAATTTTGAATATTACCTTTCTCCTTGTAAAACCTCTAAGGTTATCCTTGAATCGTTCCTCCTGTATTCCCTAGATACAGGGCATATCGAATACCCTTTACTAATACTAGAACCATTGTCTATATGTTTCTGAAAAATTTCCCCACTGATACTTAAAGGTTGTTATTACCTTAATCCTTTCCAATTCATACTGTCAAAATTCATACTATCCCTATTAAGGGTGAAATGCCAACCTTTATGCATTCCCCTAGGATTCATTTTAAGTTACCGATGTTCTATCTTTAATGCCTTCTTTAAAAAGGTACATGCATCCTTTCATGGATAAATCAAGTCATATATCCCTGATAAGGGTGTCTTATTCAATCATTCTCACCTCGATAGTATATGCCTAATCTTATTCCTTGTGGGGGCATATTAGTTGGAAATTTTTTGAGAATCTCTGGATATTTGTCTTACTTACTTTGCTTAAGTCTTTCCCTCGTTCAGTCCTTGCACGATTTCAAATTATGAATTCTCAAGTTCGATAAACTTCATGACACTCTCTTAAGTGTTAATAGAGCAATTAACAATGTGATCTTATCACAAACAAACTGATTTGAACTCAAATTAATGAATATATACATAACCATTTGTTCGTGGGTACAACAACTGAACACATTAAAGAGAATTACATCATTTGATCTGATCGCTTCTATCCCAAAAGTACTACCATAGATAATCATCTAGTCATTAAAACTAATCATCCATAACTTAGGCTAATCCTCCAAAAGCGGTGCTGCATGAAATTCTTGTCAGATTGCTCAGACTCTGCACACTATCATGGATCAAGAAATGCGGGCACGCACAACATCCCTAACCTGCTCCATTAAAGCGGTGATGAGGTCTAAGATAGTTGCAAGTAGAGCTGGATCAATCTGACCCTCAAGATGGCCTCTAGCTGTAACACGGGTGGTAGCCTCAATCCTTTCCATGCTATACGCTAATCCTGCTGGAAGTACTCCGCCCTCAATCCTTGGTGCAGTAAGTCGGTCTAACTGATCACTTCTAACATTACAGGCCTCAGACAGGCCACCCAAAGTCATGTAATAATCGGCGATAAGAGAAGCCTGAGTGGTTGCATCTAGCAGTCCATGGGGTGCAGGTGGTGCAGGCCCAGGGGATCAAAATGGATAACCAAGCACGGTATCAGGTGACAATGGTGCATGAGATAAAGGTGGCATTTCCTCAGTAGGTGCTGGGCTCTGTACAGGGGAGGGAACATGAATTGGTGGAACCTCATGGATGTCTTTAGGAACCTCGGGAAGAGGGTCTGATACTGGTATAATTGGTGTCGTGGAAGGCCCCACTCCTTCTACCCTCATTAACCTTTGTGCCCTTGGTAACTCTTCATCCTCTAGTGCCACCCTCACGGCCATTCTTGCTCTGGTAGTCGCCCTGACTACGGTCATCAATTCCTCAGCGGTCCTCTCTTCATTCTCGTCAGGATCCTCCACGAGATCCTCCTCGGCAACAATCCCTTCTGGGATAACATCCTCAACCGCAACATTCTCAATATGAATCTCATCCGGTCCCTCGTTAGGGTACTCTATCAGATTCACAATTTGATCTCCAACATGTAATAAAACATCCTCATGCTGATGCTCCTGAACCTCAGGGTTCGGTGCCCCGCTGCCCTATACGAGAACGAACTATGTTACTATCACGATATTTATAAGGGTTCCCATAAGGGTTTTAACTGTCAGTACTACGTTAGGTAGTCCGACTATGAAATTGGCAAGAGTTCTTATTATCTTAGTGAACTTATTATCTTAACGTCACATCATCTCTAAGGTTTATAACGCTTCGCTCTGATATCATTTCTGTAACACCCCCAAATCCGGGGTCGGAGACCGGGTTGTCACGAGTTCCATTTCCCTTAATAACACCCAATCTTAATAAATAATCAACTACTCTGTACTGTGACCCCACAATAAACACACACACCACAAGTTATAGTCTCAGAGATGAATATCCAAAAATAATCATAAGTCATTTTATTCCACAATTATATGCCAATACACCTTAAAAGGGTTTCTGAATAAATTTACATTTCTTTGCCATTATTACAATTGATAAAGATACATAAGTCTGGTACATCAAAAGTTGAAAGCCTAGCATATTGGTAGTTCCTACCTCAGCTACAGCGACATCCACGCCTATAGGAAACTGCAGAACGTTTCCTAATCGCTTGCGAATCGGGAGCTTGGTCTTGTTCATCTTTTCTATCTGTTGTTGTGTGATGAAAGAAGAAAGCAAGGGTGAGCAGCAAGCCCACCAAAATAATATGTATAATGATTAACAATATATGAGCCTTCTCATAGTACTCATGAAAGTCTTGGTCAAAAGAAATGAACCAAGTTTGATATCTTAATGCGATGAAGTCACAAAATATTCAGTATATGTACATATATACTTTTCACAATCTTTGAAATCCTCTGACGTGAATAATATACACAGAGTTCTAGTTTATAACTATATAAAAATATCGTTGCAAGGTGATCTCATATATCTAACCTTGTCTCAACATTTTTCCGAAAATCTTTGATATGCACAAGATAATCATTTACTAGATATAAGTTTAAAAGATGAAGTTACAAGATACTCCAATATACTTATATCCGAATACTACTTGAACTACCACTGTTCAAGTTATAATCAGTTTCAAAAGTTCATCACCCAGATGAGACTACAAGATAAGACTTGAATAGATTCAATCCTTAAAATATCATTATAAATAATGAATTTACGAGATGCTTCATTAAGTCCCGATATATAAATATATTCATATATATCTCCCATACATTTCCTGAAAACCTCTGTCATGTAAAGTATGAACAGAGTTGTAATATTCCATAAATTTGGAAAGGAAAAGAATTTTGGCATAAACCCGATATCTTGCTGATCAGGAAAAGATACCAATAAGTAACCTTTTCTACTAGTAGATGGATGAATCCCCCACCGGTCATCACCCTGGCCACATAAGGACCTTGTGCTGGACCGCCACCCGGCCTCTTACGCGTTGATGGACTGCCACCCAGCCACTTACACTTTGATAGACCGTACCCCGGCCTGTCGCTTATATCGACTCAATTAGATGGGCTTACTTCCCGAACGTTGGGTAAGTAATCAATTCATTTGTTTTCTCAAAACAGCAACCACGTTGCGAATGTAAAATACACCACAGAGCTGGATCCCCCAGGTTTTGAGCGAGTATTTAAATCCCCTTTGAAAGGAAGATCTTAAATATAAAAATGAGTTTTGGGGTCCACTCTAACTTTAAGAATCATTCTGAAGACTCGAAAACATTTTTAAGAATGTTTGGAGTACTGCTGATTTATTAAAATAAATCAGTCCCGATATATTTGAAATATCTGAATATTATTATTTAAATAATATTCTCATAAAGATAATCCTTATTAAAAATATTCGAAGTAGAAGTTTTAAAACTCATACTTGAAATGAATATTAAATAACAAAAGATATACTTATACGAAAGTACTATCTTTATTTGAATAATCGAAAATAAGTTTGATTATCGAAACGTTATTCTTTGATAAAATAAAGAATGTTATTAAATAATAAGCGGAGTTATAATACCTCGAATGAATATTATAAATAATATTCATTAAATAAAATAAACGGAGTCATACATCCTCAAATGAATATTCAAATAATATTCATTAAATAAAATAAAAGTTATCGAATAAACCTTATTCGATTAATAGTTTTGAAAACTATATCAACATATATATATATATATTTAATATATATATATATATATATATATATATATATATATATATATATATAATATACTCGGGAACATCGACTCCCGGTTTAGAAATATATTCACCTTTTGATCCCCTATACTAAGGGTAAACTCAAATACTGCTTATCTCTAGCATAGGTATTATGCAACTAATAAGCATTTGAACCAACAGATATATAAATCAAGAATACGAAACAGGCATGCATATATACCATATCACATGCTCCAATATATTGCAAGAATTTGCTAATAACAAATATGCATTTATCACAAGATCATGCATATACACATATACATCACAACAACAGTATAACGGGTAGAAAACTTGCCTGAGTGACTGGGGGTAATAAAAGGCCTGGGACGAGTCTGGAAACCTATAAACAACATATAAGTCACAATTAAACCAAAGTCGCTTATGAATCTATAATGTAACCACTCTAGACTCTAATGCTCGCTTTGCGCTTAACGCTTCACTTAAGTCGCTCGAGTACCCTCGGCTCCACTATTTTTAATAAATTAACCATTAAGAGTTTTAAGGTGATTCTTTCGCGAGTGCCTTACCAACTGCCTATTACACTTTACATAAATGTTCCATACTCCAATTAGTCATTTAGGGTCTTTAACCAATGTTTCAAAGTAAGGCGAGGGGTAATGGTTCGTTCGCGAAACGCCGTTACTTAAAATGGTCGTTTCTCCTAAACCGTACATCGGAATCAAACGAACCACATATCAAAACGAAGCTCATAACATGAACTATCTAAACATGGTAATGGTCAAAACCTAGCAGGGAGTTATCGGGTCCTAATGTTATGAACAAAAGCAGTCTAAAGTAAATCGGACATTACGACGACTATATTTACGCGATTTCCCAATTTTATACCATTCCAATTCAACCACCAATCAATCCCAATTCATTCATACAACCAACATCCATCCAAAACACACTAAAACAGTCCCAACACCTCAAGTTCTTCCAATTTATGTTGTTCTCATCATGAATTTAAATTATACTTAATTCCTTTAACAAATCAACAAGATTCAACATTCATTTCACCACCATTCCAACCCAAACTCTAAACCAACAAGCATTAAGCTACTCTATTACCATAACAACCAAAATCATCCTAATATACAAAGTAAAGCTAGGGTTTGGAGATGATATACCTTCCTTGAAGTGATGTGAGTAGCTAGGAAGCCTTAAGAAGCCTTGAGATGTCTTAGGGATGCTTGGATCTTAAAGGAAAACAAGAAAAAATCAAGTTAAAAATCTTGAAATCACTATTCATTATCTTCTTCATTGATTTCTTGAAGAAGATTGTGAATGATTTGGAGGCTTAAACTCATAGGATAGCCATAACTATGCATAAGGAGTACTAGAGAATTATCTTACCAATTTAGGAAGCTTGGAACTTGAATTTTGAAAATTCTTATCTTTGAAATGGGAAAAAGCCGAGAGCAATGTTCTTGGTGAAGAGAAATAAAATTTTTGTTTTGATGAAATGATTTGTTTTGGCTTGGTGGATATAGTTTTGTTTGGATTTTTGGTTAATTACCTTATTAACCTTGTCTTTGTGTGGTTATAAACCAACCACACCTCCTCCCTCCCTATGTCATGCTTACATCACCTTATTGTGTCATCATCTCTTACTTGCCCTCACCTTATTGGTTGGATGACCTCATCATCCCTAACCTCCTTGATTAACTTCCTAATTGTTTGCCTAATGACCGCTGATCTGTTATACGGTTCGCTTAACTTTCGTTTTCGTTTATCGTTTGAGGGATCATACCCGGGATCTTATTACTTGGGTTTCCTTAACCTTTCTCAATACATTATATTCCTTTTATGATCCTCTCTTATAATCCTTTAATTTAAATCATTTTTATCCCGTTACCTTATACTCAATTCTTTCCGTATCTAGTGGATTTCCGGGAAAAATCAAAGTGCTCGGAATTGGATTCTGACGATCTTTACATACACTTATATACAATATAGAGTACTAATAAAATCTCAGAATATCCATAAAAGAAACCCTACATAGTGTGGCATGAACAGTTTTCTTATTAAGCAATATCAGCAGAAACACTATTCGTAAGGGTTACAAAAAGTTCAAAATTTTGGGGGTTATTACAGGGGGTTGGTCTCGGCTAAAACCCGAGAGTGAGGGGGAGGAGGGCCGAGAGTGAGAGAGGGAGGAGGGAGGGAGGAGAAAGTGTGGTGTGAGTGGAGTGAATGATCATGCCATTTGCTTGTTTTATGGTTTTTGATTTGACAAAATATGAGTGGAAATGAGAATTGACAAGACTAACCTTCCAATTATACTTGGATCATTTTGCATGCAAGGGCAAAGAAGGAATTTGGCTAGTAAAATAAGAGTTAGTGGGGTTGGAATTGTCTCTTTAGCCCTTTAAGTTGAATAGAAAAGGATTTGCATGCAAGGGCAACCATGTAATTTGCTATTTATGACAACTAAAAGTTATAAAGATTTATTTTTATAAAATAAAATACAAATTCAAAAATTATAAAATTTATACCATAAAATAACTTGGATTTTTAGAAATTTTATAAAACCACTTTTGAAATTTTGTGAACAAAATAACTTTTAAAAAGAAATTTATTCAAGGTTTAAAATATTCCTTATAAATCAAAAATAAAAGAAATAAATAAACTTTTGCTTGAAAAATCATATACCACATAACGCAAATTTAAGACGCAGAAATTCTCATTCACACGAGCATACAATAGTTGAATATATTGGCATTCGGTTTTAAAATTGCACCAAATTTACAAATAGTATTACACAAAAATGCCAGTTGTAACATTCTCTCCCCCTTAAGGGATTCTGTCCCCAGAATCTAAGATAACATATGAGGATATCGGGAACGCATATCAGACACTAACTCCCAAGTCGATTCTTCGACCTTAGGGTTTCTCCAAACTACTTTTACTAACTTTACTGTCTTATTCCTAAGACTCTTCTCTTGTCAGTCGAGTATTTTGACAGGTTGCTCTACAAATGACAGGTCTGCCTGAATTTCTACAGGTTCATATTCTATCACATGGCTAGCGTCAGGATTATACTTCTTAAGCAACGACACATGGAACACATTATGCACATGATGATACTGAGGTGGTAAGGCCAACTCGTAGGCCACCTTCCCCACTTGACTCAAAATTTCAAAAGGACCTATATATCTATGTGCTAACTTCCCTTTCTTGCCAAATCTAGACAACCCTTTTCTAGGTGACACCTTCAATAAAACAGCTTCGCCAATTTGGAATCGAACATCCTTACGCGGTGGATCCGCATACTTCCTCTGTCTATCTTGAGCAGCAAGCAACCTTTTTTGAATTAACTTGACTGTGTCATGCAACTGTTCTACCAATTCTGAGCCGAGAATCCTTCCTTCTCCTACTTCATCCAAACTTGTTGGTGATCTACATTTTCGCCCGTACAAAGCTTCGTATGGTGGCATGCCAATACTGGAATGATAACTATTGTTGTAAGAGAATTCAATCAACGGCAAGTGGTCGTCCCAACTTCCTGCAAAATCGATTGCACAACTGCGCAACATGTCTTCGATTGTTTGAATTATCCTTTCGCTCTGACCATCAGTCTGCAGGTGGTACGCCGTGCTCATATTCAACTTCGTGCCAAGACATTCTTGAAATTGCTTCCAGAATCTCGAGTTAAATCGGGGATCTCTGTCTGAAACTATTGATATGAGTACTCCATGCCTTAGTACGATTTCGCGCACATACAGATGAACCAATTTGTCCAGTGACGACTTCTCGTTATTTGGAAGGAAATGCGCTGACTTCGTAAGACGATCAACTATAACCCATATAGCGTCATGCCCAGATTTCGTTCGCGGTAGTCCTACTATTAAGTCCATAGCAATATTTTCCCATTTCCATTCTGGAATCTTTAGGGGCTGAATTAATCCACTTGGTCGTTGATGTTCTGCCTTCACCTTATGACAAGTATAACACTTCACAACCCATTCAGCCACGTCTCGCTTCATATTTGGCCACCAAAAGTTCTGCTTTAAGTCCCGATACATCTTGGTGCTTCCCGGGTGGATTGAAAATTTCGAATTATGGGCTTCGTGTAGGATCTCATTCTTTAATTCAGGTACATGAGGAATCCAAATTCTGGAAGAAAACCTTAGTATCCCTTGCTCATCCCTTTGAGTATTAATCTCCTCTCCAGTTAACTGATTCTTCTCTTTCTCTATTACTTCTTCTTAACATTTCTTTACCTTTTCCACTAGTGTTGGCTGAAAAGTCATTGCATGACAAACTTCTTCAACTTTTCCACAATCACAAAGTTCCAGTTCAAATCTCTTGATTTCTTCAGATAATTCCTTTGGTGTTGTCATCATATTCAGTCTCTTTTTCCTACTTAGAGCATCGGCCACAACATTCGCCTTTCCAGGATGGTAATTTATCGAGCAGTCATAGTCCTTGATCAATTCTAGCCATCTCCTCTGCCTCATATTGAGCTCTTTCTGAGTGAAGATGTACTTTAAACTCTTATGATCTGTGTAGATTTCACACTTTTCTCCGTAGAGGTAATGTCTCCAAATCTTAAGTGCGAACACTATGGCGGCTAGTTCCAAGTCATGCGTCGGGTACTTCAACTCATGCGGTTTCAACTGTCTTGACGCATACGCAATCACCTTACTATGTTGCATTAACACACAGCCCAATCCCTTATGTGAAGCGTCACTAAATATCACAAAGTTTCCTTGGTCATCTGGAAGCACTAATACCAGAGCTGTTACCAATCTCTGCTTCAACTCTTGAAAGCTATCCTCACATTCTGCACTCCATTCAAACTTTTGATTCTTTCTGGTTAACTTGGTCAATGGCGTGGCGATTTTCGAAAAATCCTTGACAAACCTTCTATAGTATCCTGCCAATCCTAGAAAACTTCGCACTTCCGTAGGAGTCTTTGGCCTCTCCCAACTCATAACTGCCTCAATCTTTGCCGGATCCACTTTAACTCCTTCATTTCCAATGACATGCCCCAAAAATTGAACTTCCTTTAACCAAAACTCACATTTGGTAAACTTGGCATACAACTTCTCTTGACGAAGTATCTCCAATGCTATCCAGAGATGCTGCTTATGTTCTTCTTCCGACTTAGAATAAATAAGGATGTCATCAATGAATACCACTACAAACTTGTCCAAATACTTCTTAAACACACGATTCATCAGATCCATAAATACGGCTGGGGCATTGGTCAATCCAAACGGCATTACTAGGAATTCATAATGCCCATATCTGGTCCTAAATGCTGTCTTGGGAATATCTTCTTCTTTGATCTTTAATTGATGGTATCCCGATCTCAAGTCGATCTTTGAAAAGCATTTTGCTCCCTTCAGCTGGTCAAAAAGGTCATCTATTCTTGGTAACGGGTAGCGGTTCTTGATCGTTACCTTATTCAAATCCCGATAATCTATGCATAGCCGCATACTCCCATCTTTCTTCTTTACAAACAGAACAGGTGCTCCCCATGGCGACGTACTTGGCCGTATCACTCCTTTATCCAACAATTCTTGTAACTGGCTCGCCAACTCTTTCATTTCTGCTGGTGCCATCCTATATGGGGCCTTTGAAACTGGTTCCGTGCCTGGAGCAAGGTTGATCTCGAACTCGATTTGTCGATCTTGTGGTAAGCCTGGTAGTTCGTCTGGAAACACATCGGGAAACTCGTTAACTACAGGTATATCTTCTATGCTGGGACTTTCATTTTCTGAATCCACTACATAAGCTAGGAACGACTCACAACCTTTTCTAAGTAGCTTCTTAGCCTGAACGATTGTAAGAAATAGTTGTTCTTGCCTCTGCCCCTTAAATACTACCTTCTCTCCACTCTTCATCTTTAAATACACTTTCTTGGTCTTACAATTAATCTGAGCGTTATTCTCTCCTAACCAATCCATTCCTAAAATTATATCAAACTCCCCCAACTTGAAGAGTATCAAGTCGGCTGAAAACTTATATCCCGAAATATAAATCTCACACTTCGGACAGAATTGATTCACAGGAATCTTCTCTTGGTTCGCAATTACCACATTTACTACCTCGCTCATAATCATTTTATCAAATTGAAGCTTATCAACAAAAGTTTCTGATATGAAAGATCTTGTTGCTCCCGAATCAATCAATACTTTAGCTTTGACATTATTGAGTAAAAGTGTACCTGCTATCACCTCAGAATTCTGAACAGCATCCTTCATCTTCAGATCAAATGTCCTTGTTGTTGCTTGCGGGGTTGATGTAGGTGGTGGAGGTAATGCCAATACCTCAGCTAGCACGCTCACACTGGTAGTTGCCACGTTCATTAAAGCTTTGATTGGTCCGGTTGCCTTGTACTCCCTAGCTATGTGTCCAATCTTCCCACACTTGTAACACGTAACTCCTGGCTTAGGCATCTTGCACTCATTCACCAAATGCCCCTTCTGGTTACACCTATAGCAGGTCATGCTCAGTTTATTGCACACTCCAGGGTGCCTTTTTCCACAGTGCTTGCATTCGGGTCTCTGGAACCTGTTTTCTCCAACTTGGCCTTGGCTTTCCTGGTTGTTCCCTTTTGATTCTTGCCTTTTGCCCAAATTTCCCTTCTTTTGAAAATTTCCGCCCTTATGGAATCCGATCCTCTTTACATTCCGATCTTGTGAACTTCCGGTTTTATACTTTTCTCTATACAATGGAACCTTCCTCTTCTTGTTATCCCTTTCCTTCCTTGACTGCGTCCCATTATTCTCAATCAGAGCAGCTTTCTGTACTACTCCCGCATAGGTTTCAAGTTCAAACATAGCCACTCTATCTCTAATCCAAGGCTCCAATCCTTGCTGAAATTTCTTTGCTTTTTCCTCCTCAGTTCTGGTATACTTTGTCACAAACCTTGACAACTCAGTGAACTTCTTCTCATACTCCAGTACAGTCATGTTCCCTTGCTTCAACTCCAAAAATTTAAGCTCCATCTGACTCTGCATGTACTTAGGGTAATACTTTTCCAGAAATAACTTCTTAAATCTCTCCCAAGAAACCTGCTGAGTTGCTTCCATAGCTTTTACTGATTCCCACCAATAGATGACTTCGCCCTTCAAGAAGTAAGTAGCATATGGCGTATTCTGATCGTCTCCTAACTGTACTAACTCAAAAGCCCTTTCCATTTCCTTAATCCATGTGTTAGCTATTACTGGATCAGTGGTATCATGAAATGCAGGTGGATTCACATTCTGAAATGCCTTGAAAGTGACAATTTGTCTAGGTGGTACTGGTGGTTCAGGTGGTTGGTGTGGTTCATGGTTATCTTGTTTTTCAATTCGTTGTTGAAGAGTTAGTTGTTGTTGAGCTATAACATTGGTTTGTTGTTGCAAAGTTTCCAGTAATCGAAGAATATTTGGGTCTGTGGTAGATGTGGTTGTTGGGTTCTTCTTTTTGGGAGGCATGATCCTGAAATAAGAGTTATGTCAAAACAGATATGATAAAATAATTTGAGGGTATCGCATGGCATTCTGGTTTACTTATGAGGTCAAGTTTCAAATTAAGCAGATATGGCGATGCATATAAAAGCGTAAAATAACAGTTGAGAGCAAATGGAACAATAGTGCATGATTATTGAAATTTAAAGGTCACAATACATCAGGATTAGGACAAAGTCTGATTCTAGGAACAACAGGCATATTTAAAGGAAATAACGGAAACAACTGGGAATTCTACGGAGTCTGATAGTATGTTAGGTCCCAATGTGTTTGTAGAAGGGGGGTTGAATACAAACAATACCAAATAATCGAATTAAAATGCGGAATAAAAAATGTGAAACAAAATTCAAGTTAAATAAAAATATTATTAAACTTGAAAGGTGTTACAACAACTGTATCGATTACAAGGAATTAATCTCAAATTAATTATCACAAATTTAGAATAAATTCGACATGAACTTTTTCTATTTTTGCAATAATTAGAATCAAATGCTAAACGCGATTTGAGATTAAGTTCTAGGGATTTTGATCTGCTAGATTGTTACACAAGAGCAAGATAAAGATTTCTAGTGGTTTGGATTTAACAATACAAACTAGAAATATGATCTTGAAATATGCAGATGAAAAGATGAAATATTGCTGCTTGTTTTTCTTTTCTGCTTTTTTTTCTTGACTTCTGTGTTCTGGATGTTTTTGAATTGCTGCTTCTGCTTCTTTTTAAACAATCCAACCGAGAGAAAAGAACTGGAATGACAATCTCTTATGCTCAGAAAGACTTTCGGTAGGACTATCTTTAGAGCTAGCAAGACAATCAGAATGAACTAGCAAGACTTTCGGTATGACAATCAATTGTCATACCGATTGTCATAGTAGTTCAAATAGATTATTTTTGCTGAATTAATAAGTGATTTTAATCTAATAATAATTCTGGTAAGACAATCAACTGAATTAGCATGACTTTCGGTATGACTATTGATTGTCATACCGATTGTCATACTAATACAATCAGTTGTCTTTTTGGAATTAAAACAGATTTTAACCAATTAAAAAATTCTGAAAAACCTTAATATTAATTCTGAATTAATTAATCAATTAATTCAATTAATCAATAAATTAATCTTTGCAGATATAATTTATTTTCTTAATTAAATTATATGACTTAATTAATTAATAGAGAATTAATACTAACCTTGAGCAACAACCATTCTTCTGAAAATCACTGTCAATTATGAATCAATTCCACCACTTCAATGTTGACACTCGATGTACTGTCTGGTTCATGAGTGACTAACTTCCGTGACATTTCTTCATGTCTTGACTTTGATACTCTTGATTTTCTTCAGACTAAATCCTTGTAATTTATGATACTCTGACGAGATCTCTGTCACTTGATTAAATCCACGATCTTGATTTATATCACTGAGGCTTGATCAATTTCTTGAACTTCTTCCAGTGAATTAACTCCTCAAGTCTGTAGATGAACCTTGTTTCTGAATCCTCTGACAGATGTTACTTTGCGAGATCTCTCTGACGGTAGATCCACTATTTACTTATTACATTCTTATTTGAGTTGAGTTGAATCCTCGAATATACAAATAGGCTATGACATATGACTTACAATCTCCCCCTATTTGTTTGTTAGAAAATAACACACAAATACCTAAAGGATAACTCAACTAACAAATAAGAAAAAAATATAAACTGAAATGCAAAGTAAATAGCAGAAAAGTTTCTGGAATAAATATAACATTTTCCAGATTCCAAATAAGATGTTCCTCTAAACTGAACATATCTTCAAGTAGTTCCATTTTCTTCTGTACAACCACATTTCCTGTTGAGAAGCTCATATCTCTCTTGTTTCTCCCCCTATAAGAATCAACTGATTAAAGAAGATCACCTTTGTTTACCACCTCTCCCGTACAATAGGATCCGTAGATAAAAACCAATGGTACTCCTCATTTAGAAAACAACTTCTTCCCTTATCACTAGGAAATCACCTTGTGTTTTACCACCTCTCCCGTACAATAGGATCCGCAGTTACAAACAACAATGGTGTGGTGTAGTGTACATGTTCTTTACCTTTTTCTTACTCCCTGTAATTTCTCCCCCTTAGTTGAGGAATCCTCCAAACTATTACTTAAGCTTTTATCTCCCCCTCAGTAAAGGAATGTATGTCGTTGTCTAAAGGAGTTCTCATATTCCACTTGGTTGGAGAAGAAATAACAAGTAGTTTCTCTTTCTTCCTTACCGTGAGTGTGTGATTCTGTTTAGTGTACCTCACATGTGTTTCACTCTTCTCCCCACTCGTGTTTACACTCTTTCTCACAAGTGTATCACTCCTCTCATGGCTCCATATTCCAGCTGTACCTGCAAGGAAAATCACCTTAGCCATCCTTAAGGAGGTCACAGGTGGTGCAATGGGAGTTCACAAATCCCCATCCTTGTTAAATTCGTCAGATGAATCTGAGTCATAATTTACAAGTTGCTAGTTTCCCTTTTAGGGTTCCAGATTTGAATTCTGGGAAGGTAAACAATGATCTATCGAATTT
Organism: Apium graveolens; assembly: GCF_009905375.1. Lineage (NCBI taxonomy): Eukaryota > Viridiplantae > Streptophyta > Magnoliopsida > Apiales > Apiaceae > Apium > Apium graveolens. The sequence goes on from NC_133654.1 coordinate 34,210, forward strand.
AGCATAAAGATCAAAGTTCCCTTCTAATGTCTGTGAAGACATTTCCTTGTGACTCATCAGGTAATATCTGAATCATTGTCAATAAGTTGCCGATCTGCGCCTATGTCAGATCCACTATCCGCAGATGCATCCAGGGGATTTAAGCCTGGGGAGGTAGACACTGACCACTGACATATGGCTTTTGGATCAGTATCCTCTCCTAACACCTGTAAAGGCAATTGGTCCATTAACGAACCTTGAACAATCGAATCTGACCTTAAAATGGTCGAAACTCTTGTTTCCGTCAACTCATCCTTTGTGTATGTAACCTTTCCTTGTGCATTAAGAATTGTTTATATTTGAGGTGGTGACACTACATAGGATACCTTGGCCGACAGGCAAATTTCAATAGACGCACCCTGTTGAGAGAATGAATCTGTCACACCCCCAACTTAAATAACAAAATAAATATAGCTATTACATCATTTTAATGAAGAATTCACAACTAAAATCCAAGATCTTGCAGTTTAGGGTTTGGAACAGCCCAACACTACCAACTATTACATCTGATTACAGATACTGAGTCCTCACACAACTATTATTACTTATTCTACCTGAGCTCGAACATAAGCATCAGCATCACAGGTCTTACGGGCAGTCTGCTTGAATCTAACCATAGCTGCTAGCTGTAATATAAGGGTAAAGCAAGAAGTGAGCCAAATGCTCAACAAGTGCTAACAGTATGACACAGAACATAAATTGAGATATACCTTTAAGAATGATAATGAAAAGACATAACCAAAGGTAACGAGAGATAAAAACTATATGAGATGGCATCATTTTGCTTGCATCAAAACAATTTTAAAAATCATGTCTTAATCAAAATCATTTTATGACGCTACGGATTACAGCCGGTGATCAGCCGCGAAGTAATCCCGAACCTCGCTGGGTTCTAAAACATTATTGGGAATCCCTAGGCAACTTTTAAGCCTAATATAAGTGTGGAAAGGACTCGCGTCTCAGTCCAGATCCACTATTCAAGAAAACATTTATCCCCCTTTGGGACTAAAAACCCACATTTTAATTATTTAAAAACTGATGCAGGTTTATGACAAAATCTCTTTTGACTGTAAACATTTTTATCAAGGGATTATAGATTAGCTCGAAACACGGGAAACAAGGTACTGAATATCAGAGCCATGATTCACAAAACTATTCTTTATTCAAGTAATTGAATGGTTTTCAAATATCAAGGATTGGACAAGAGGATTTAGTGAGACTAATGGATAATATGAAGGGTAATGCTAATTTGGGCTCAAAGCAATGGTTTCTCATCAAGGTTCAAGTGCTGGATCATCAAGAAGGTAAGCTTCAAGAATACTAAGGGTGTTAAGGTATGAAGAATGATCTTTAACTCGGGACATATCAGAATTGTCAAGCTTTAGGATAAGAAAGAGGGTATCAATCAATGAGGAATCAAGCTGGTAAGTATCTGACTATCAGAATTCAAAGTAAGGTTCTATAGGGGTTCAAGTATCAGGATGAGATATTAATACTTAGGAAACATCAACATGTTAATCAAGGTGATCCATCAAGTAATATATCAATTCTTCTTTTTATCATGGCATTAAACAATCATGAAAGACTTTTGAACTACTTGCAATACGTACTCGAGGGTTCATGGCATCTCTATGTAACTCAAAGATAAACAAAAGATACGCTTGATTTAAGTATGTCAAAATGACTCAGGATAATTGCATCGATATATATGAATTTGCAGTAAATACGAAGGTCAAGTTGAATCACTTGCCTTGAGATAGGCTGGTCTGGTTTGACTGGTAGGAGCAACAACTGGAGCTTCACTCGACTTTTATGGAAAGTTTTCCCTCGTCTCGAGATCCTACATAAATAATAATAATCCTCATTATAATATATTCTCACCAACCTAACCTATTTACAACTCGAAATTAAACACGGATGGCACTTAGGCCTATATGCACTTAATTTATATTCACTTTTAAATTATATTTGCACACACATAGCCACATATTCACATATTATATATTAACACCAAATAACACCATATATATCATAATGTAACACTAGACTTGGATGATCTCGACTCGCGACTTAAGTCACTTGGTCGCTAAACTAGACAAGGTCTTCTAATTTCGGCTTTCTAACTCGATGTGCCTTTCCTAAATTATCCAAAACCTATTGACCCTCACTTGTGCCTTTTTCTCTACTGACCTTATACTATCTTACAACTATGGTGGTTGACCTAATACTCACTTCTAAGTGTTCTAAAACTATGTGGTAAGTGATAGTGCTCACTGGTGCAAATTTCAGAATGACAACTATGGTTTCTTGAGTACATTAGACATTCTTAAACTACAAGTTTTTCTTCAAAACTTTTACACAAGACTCTCCTGACCTAAGGGCATCTCACAAACTTGATGTGGCTCAAGGGCCTGGCTTGGGCCTTCTTGGGCCTAAGCTAAAAGTCCAAGGTTCCCCTGTTTTTCTGGGCAGAAAATGCCCTGACTTGAATTAACTTGTGACACATGGTTCTAGCTCATATCCTATGAACTATGGTTGGAAAAACTTCTCTGACATACCCTCTAACTAAGGCCTAATTGGGCCCAATGAGGGCCTACCCATGACATGGTCAAATCTCCCTCTTTCCAAGTTGCAACAAAACTGTCCCCTGCTGGACAGATTTTGTGATTCTACTTGTGCACCTAACCAAATGACATGCAAACCTCTAACCAACTCCTAAAACCTATTATATACTCCCAATACTAACTTCTGGTAGCTTGGGCCTCAAAGTGCACACCAATGACATGGTCAAAACTCACTCTAAACCTCAGGGTGCTATACTGATTTTTCTGCAGAAACTATAACTCTCATTTTCCAAGGTTTTCGACTTGACAAACTCAACTAACAACATCTAAATACTTAAACCAAGACTTATACATGGTATTCTACTGAACTAACTCCCTTTTTCTCAAAATAAACTTGGTGAGATCATCCTTACCTAAGGTACAATTATGGCAAAACAAAAGAGACTACTCTTCACAAATCACAAATCTTCATGCTTTTGAAACAACAAGATATATATATTTTTATAAAAGATAACCACGAATTATTACCATGCAACAAGAAGCATAAATCAATATTAACACATTATACCTACTGAAATTAAGGCTCACTAACAAAATCTTTCCAAATGATCAAAATCTTACAACATTCTAAGAGAAATCCTCATGCATGCATGCCTTCGGGTTTTTCAAACCAAAACAACATATTTTCTACATATATTCCATCTTAAAATTGACATGAAAGCCTAGCATAAAGTATACCTAGATGATCACTTAGCATGCAAGGAGTTTTATCAAAATTTCACTACAAAATTCAAGTCATTATCACATATACATGCAAAAATTGATCAAAACAACAAGAATGATTTCAAGGACCATTTATTCGGCTCCCATATGGTCATGGCCGAATAAAATGGATGGAAATGGCCATTAAATCATGAAGAGTTTTCTTCTCAAGACTTGGCACTTATCCATTCATTGTTGTCCTCTCAAAAACAACCTTAAATCCATAAGAATCAAGATTGTATTTTGAGTTTCAACTAAAACCTTAACATACAACTTTAAAACTTAAACTTTCTACTCAAAACTCTTTGGAATATATGTGATCATGGTATGGTATGTAACATTTACTTGTGTAGAAGGTGGAAACTTGGTGGAGGAATGAAGAAAATGGGGAGGGGGTTGGTTTTGGCTAAAAAACCGAGGGAAGGAGGGGGAGGGCCGAGAGTGAGAGAGTGAGGAGGGTGGGAGGAGAAAGTGTGATGGTGAGTGGAGTGGATGATCACATCAATTGCTTGCTTTATGGTTTTTGATTTGGCAAATGTGAGTGGGAATGAGAATTGACAAGACTATCCCTCCACTTCTACTTGGTTTATTTTGTATGCAAGGGCAAAGAAGGAATTTGGCTAGAAAATTAAGAGTTAGTGGGGTTGGAATTGTCTCTTTAGCCCTTTGAATTGAATAGGGAAGGATTTGCATGCAAGGACAACCATGTAATTTGATAATTATGACAACTAACATTTATAAAGATTTATTTTTATAAAATAAAATACAAGTTCAAAAATTATAAAATTTATATCATAAAATAACTTGGATTTTTAGAGACTTTATAAAATCATTTTCAAAATTTGTGAACAAAATTCCTTTTAAAAGAAAATTTTTCCAAAGCTTAGAATATTCCTTATAAATCAAAAATAAAGAAATTAAATAAACTCTTGCTTTGAAAAATCATATACTACACAAAGCAAATTTATAACGCAGAAATTTTCACTCACTCTAGCGTACAATCATTGAATATATTTTCATTTGACTTAAATATTATACCAAATCCACAAATAATATTACATAAAATGTCGGTCGTAACATCCTCTCCCCCTTAAGGGATTCTGTCCCCAGAATCTAAGAGAAAAGATGAGGATGCCGGGAACGCATATCAGACTCTAACTCCCAAGTCGACTCTTCGACCTTAGGGTTCCTCCAAAGTACTTTTACTAACTTTACGGATTTATTTCTAAGACTCTTTACTTGCCAGTCGAGTATTTTAACCGGTTGCTCCACAAATGACAGGTCTGCCTGAATTTCTACAGGTTCATATTCTATCACATGGCTAGCGTCAGGATTGTACTTCTTAAGCAACGACACATGGAACACATTATGCATATGCCGATACTGAGGTGGTAAGGCCAACTCGTAGGCCACCTTTCCCACTTGACTCAAAATCTCAAAAGGACCTATGTATCTAGGTGCTAACTTCCCTTTCTTGCCAAATCTTATCAACCCTTTCCTAGGTGACACCTTTAGCAACACAGCTTCGCCAATTTGGAATTGAACGTCCTTACGTGCTGGACCCGCATACTTCCTCTGTCTATCTTGAGCAGCAAGCAATCTTTTCTGAATTAACTTGACCGAGTCATGCAACTGTTGTACCAAATCCGAGCCGAGAATTCTTCCTTCTCCTACTTCATTCCAACTTGTTGGTGATCTACATTTTCGCCCGTACAAAGCTTCGTATGGTGGCATGCCGATACTGGAATGATAGCTGTTGTTGTAAGAGAATTCAATCAATGGCAAATGGTCGTCCCAACTTCCTGCAAAATCGATTGCACAACTGCGCAACATGTCTTCAATTGTTTGAATTGTTCTTTCACTCTGGCCATCCGTCTGTGGGTGGTACGCCGTGCTCATATTCAACTTCGTGCCAAGACACTCCTGAAATTGCTTCCAGAATCTTGAGTTAAATCGGGGATCTCTGTCTGAAACTATTGATACGGGTACTCCATGCCTTAGTATGATTTCGCGCACATACAAATGAACCAACTTGTCTAATGACGACTTCTCGTTTATTGGAAGGAAATGCGCCGACTTCGTAAGATGATCAACTATAACCCATATTGCGTCAGGTCCGGATTTCGTTCGCGGTAGTCCTACTATAAAGTCCATAGCAATATTTTCCCATTTCCATTCTGGAATCTTCAGGGGCTGAATTAATCCGCTTGGTCGTTGATGTTCTGCCTTTACTTTCTGACAAGTATAGCACTTTGCAACCCATTCTGCCACGTCTCGCTTCATATTTGGCCACCAAAAGTTCTTCTTTAAGTCTCGATACATCTTGGTGCTTCCCGGGTGGATTGAAAATTTTGAATTGTGGGCTTCATGGAGGATCTCATTCTTTAATTCAGGTACATGGGGAATCCATATTCTGGATGAAAACCTTAGTATCCCTTGCTCATCCCTTTGAGTATTAATCTCCTCTCCAGATAACTGTTTCTTCTCTTTTTCCATTACTTCCTCTTGACACTTCTTTATCTTTTCCACTAGTGTTGGCTGAAAGGTCATTGCACGATAAACTTCCTCGACTTTTCCATAAGCACAAAGTTCCAATTCCAATTTTTCGATTTCTTCAGTTAACTCTTTTGATGTTATCATCATATTCAATCTCTCCTTCCTACTCAGAGCATCGGCCACTACGTTCGCCTTTCGAGGATGGTAATTTATCGAGCAGTCATAGTCCTTGATCAGTTCCAGCCATCTCCTCTGCCTCATATTGAGCTCTTTCTGAGTAAAAATGTACTTTAAACTCTTGTGATCTGTGTAGATTTCACACTTCTCTCCATAGAGGTAATGTCTCCAGATCTTGAGTGCGAACACTATGGCGGCTAGTTCCAAGTCATGCATCGGGTACTTTAACTCATGCGGCTTCAACTGTCTTGACGCATATGCGATCACTTTACTGTGTTGCATCAACACACAACCCAAACCCTTATGTGAAGCGTCGCTGAATATTACAAAGTTCCCTTGATCATTTGGAAGTACCAACACCGGAGCTGTTACCAACTTCTGCTTTAACTCTTGAAAGCTATCTTCACATTCTGCACTTCATTCAAACTTTTGATTCTTTCTGGTTAACTTGGTCAATGGCGTGGCGATCTTCGAGAAATCCTTGACGAATCTTCTATAGTATCCGGCCAATCCTAGAAAACTTCGCACTTCCGTAGGAGTCTTTGGCCTCTCCCAACTCATAACTGCCTCAATCTTTGCCGGATCCACTTTAACTCCCTCATTTCCAATAACATGCCCCAAAAATTGAACTTCCTTTAACCAAAACTCACATTTGGTGAACTTGGCATACAACTTCTCTTGTTAGAGTATCTCCAAGGCTATCCAGAGGTGCTGCTTATGTTCTTCTTCCGACTTAGAATAAATAAGGATGTCATCAATAAATACCACGACAAATTTGTCCAAATACTTCTTAAATACTCGATTCATCAGATCCATAAATGCGGCCGGAGCGTTGGTCAATCCAAACGGCATTACTAGGAATTCATAATGCCCATATCTGGTCCTGAATGCGGTCTTAGGAATATCTTCTTCTTTGATCTTTAATTGATGGTATCCCGATCTCAAATCAATCTTCGAAAAGCATTTTGCTCCCTTCAACTGATCAAAAAGGTCATCTATCCTTGATAGCGGGTATCGGTTCTTGATCGTCACCTTATTCAACTCCCGGTAATCTATGCATAGACGCATACTCCCATCTTTCTTCTTTACAAACAGAAGAGGTGCTCCCCATGGCGACGTACTTGGTCGTATCACTCCTTTATCCAATAATTCTTGTAGCTGGCTCGCCAACTCTTTCATTTCTGCTGGTGCCATCCTATATGGGGCCTTTGAAACTGGTTCCGTGCCTGGAGCAAGGTTGATCTCAAACTCAATTTGTCGATCTGGTGGTAAGCCTGGTAGTTCGTCGGGAAACACATCGGGGAACTCACTAACTACAGGAATATCTTCCATGTTGAGGCTGCCTCTCTCTGAATCCACTACATAAGCTAGGAACGACTCACAACCTTTTCTAAGCAACTTCTTAGCCTGAACGATTGTAAGAAATAGTTGCTCTTGCCTCTGCCCCTTAAATACTACCTTCTCTCCACTCTTCGTCTTTAAATACACTCTCTTGGTCTTACAATTTATTTGAGCGCTATTCTCTCCTAACCAATCCATTCGTAAAATTATATCAAACTCTCCCAACTTGAAGAGTATCAAGTTGGCTGAAAACTTATATCTTGAAATATCGATCTCACACTTTGGACAAAATTGATTCACGGGAATCTTCTCTTGGTTTACAATTACCATATTTACTACCCCACTCATAATCATTTTCTCACATTGGAGCTTATCAACAAAAGATTCTGATATGAAAGATCTTGTAGCTCCCGAATCAATCAATACTTTAGCTTTGACATTATTGAGTAAAAGTGTACCTTCTATCACCTCAGAATTCTGAACAGCATCTTTCATCTTTAGATCAAATGTCCTTGCTATTGCTTGCGGGGTTGGTGCGGGTGGTGGAGGTAATGCCAATACCTCAGCTGGCACGCTTGCACAGGTACTTGCCACGTTTATCAGAGCTTTGACTGGTCCTATTGCCTTACACTCCCTAGCCATGTGTCCAGTCTTCCCACACTTGTAGCACGTAACTCCTGGCTTCGGCATCTTGCACTCATTCGCCAAATGTCCCTTCTGATTGCACCTATAACAGGTCATGCTCAACTTATTGCATACTCCGGGGTGCCTTCTTCCACAGTGCTTGCATTCCAGTCTCTGGAACCTGTTTTCTCCAACTTGCCCTTGGCTTGCCTAGTTGTTCCCTTTTGATTCTTGCCTTTTGCCCAAATTTCCCTTCTTTTGAAAATTTCCGCCCTTCTGGAAACCAATCCTCTTTATATTTCCGATCTTGCGAACTTCCAGCTTCAGACTTTTCTCCATAAAATGGAACCTTCCTCTTCTTATTATCCCTCTCTTTCCTTGAGTGCATCCCATTATTCTCAATCAGAGCAGCTTTCTGTACTACTCCCGCATAAGTTTCAAGCTCAAAAATAGCCACCCTATCTCTGATCCAAGGCTCCAATCCTTGCTGAAATTTCTTTGCTTTTTCCTCCTCATTGCTGGTATACTTTGTCACAAACCTTGACAACTCAATGAACTTCTTCTCATACTCCAATACAGTCATGTTCCCTTGCTTCAACTCAAGAAATTTTAGCTCCATCTGATTCTGCATGTACTTAGGGTAATACTTGTCCAGAAATAACTTTTTAAATCTCTCCCAAGAAACCTGCTGAGTGACTTCCATAGCCTTTACTGATTACCACCAATAGATGACTTCTCCCTTCAAGAAGTAAGTAGCATATGGCGTCTTCTGATCATCTCCTAACTGTACCAACTCAAAAGCCCTTTCCATCTCCTTGATCCATGTGTTAGCTATCACTGGATCAGTGGTATCATGAAATACAGGTGGATTCACATTCTGAAAAGCCTTGAAAGTGACAATTTGTCTAGATGGTACTGGTGGTTCAGGTGGTTGGTGTGGCTCACGGTTATCTTGGTTTTCAATTCTTGTTGAAGAGTTAGTTGTTGTTGAGCTATAGCATTGGTTTGCTATTGCAAGGTTTCCAGTAGTCGAAGAATATTTGGGTCTGTGGTGAAGGTGGTTGTTGGGTTCTTCTTTTTGGGAGGCATGATCCTGAAATAAGAGTTGTGTCAAAACAGATATGAATGATAAAATGATTCGAGGGTATCGCATGGCATTCTCATTTTCATATGGGGTCAAGTTTCCAAATTAAGCAGATATGATGATAAAAACATAAAATAACAGTTGAGAGCAAATGGAACAATAGCACATAATTATTGAAATTTTAAAGGTCACAATACATAGGATTAGGACATAGTCTGATTCTAGGAATAACAGGCTTATTTAAAGGAAAACGGAAACAACTGGGGATTCCATAGAGTCTGATAGTACAACAACATGAAAGGTAAATGGAAAGAACTAAGGCTCCACTCCATCTGAACGGGGCTTGGTAGTCTTTTCCTCTCGAAGCGTCTTCGCAATGCTCTGGAGCTCATCCGCCACCATCTGAATGACATACTGGCTGGTACGGTCCCGGTGCGCTGGCATCTCCTCAAACTTAGTGTTGACGTACTGAACCAAGGTCTCAAGTCTCGCAGTCATCTGCTCTTTGGGCTTCCCTTCGTAGTTTCGGCTGTCCGGATACACGTTCTTCAGTCGGTCTATCAGTCGGTCGTACTTGCCCTGAAGCATGTCGAACTCGCGCCTCAACTCAGCATACACGGAGAAAGCAATAGTGTCGTCCGACCCAGAGGATGACGAGGAATGCGCCCTTTGCTGATAACCAATAAGAGGAGTATTAATAATAATTTACTTAACCTACTCTCTCGCATAATATCTATAACCTACACACATATCCTATAACCTATTTGGGCTGTCCAGGGACTCTAAACCGGGGCTCTGATACCAAAACCTGTCACACCCCCAACTTAAATAACAAAATAAATATAGCTATTACATCATTTTAATGAAGAATTCACAACTAAAATCCAAGATCTTGCAGTTTAGGGTTTGGAACAGCCCAACACTACCAACTATTACATCTGATTACAGATACTGAGTCCTCACACAACTATTATTACTTATTCTACCTGAGCTCGAACATAAGCATCAGCATCACAGGTCTTACGGGCAGTCTGCTTGAATCTAACCATAGCTGCTAGCTGTAATATAAGGGTAAAGCAAGAAGTGAGCCAAATGCTCAACAAGTGCTAACAGTATGACACAGAACATAAATTGAGATATACCTTTAAGAATGATAATGAAAAGACATAACCAAAGGTAACGAGAGATAAAAACTATATGAGATGGCATCATTTTGCTTGCATCAAAACAATTTTAAAAATCATGTCTTAATCAAAATCATTTTATGACGCTACGGATTACAGCCGGTGATCAGCCGCGAAGTAATCCCGAACCTCGCTGGGTTCTAAAACATTATTGGGAATCCCTAGGCAACTTTTAAGCCTAATATAAGTGTGGAAAGGACTCGCGTCTCAGTCCAGATCCACTATTCAAGAAAACATTTATCCCCCTTTGGGACTAAAAACCCACATTTTAATTATTTAAAAACTGATGCAGGTTTATGACAAAATCTCTTTTGACTGTAAACATTTTTATCAAGGGATTATAGATTAGCTCGAAACACGGGAAACAAGGTACTGAATATCAGAGCCATGATTCACAAAACTATTCTTTATTCAAGTAATTGAATGGTTTTCAAATATCAAGGATTGGACAAGAGGATTTAGTGAGACTAATGGATAATATGAAGGGTAATGCTAATTTGGGCTCAAAGCAATGGTTTCTCATCAAGGTTCAAGTGCTGGATCATCAAGAAGGTAAGCTTCAAGAATACTAAGGGTGTTAAGGTATGAAGAATGATCTTTAACTCGGGACATATCAGAATTGTCAAGCTTTAGGATAAGAAAGAGGGTATCAATCAATGAGGAATCAAGCTGGTAAGTATCTGACTATCAGAATTCAAAGTAAGGTTCTATAGGGGTTCAAGTATCAGGATGAGATATTAATACTTAGGAAACATCAACATGTTAATCAAGGTGATCCATCAAGTAATATATCAATTCTTCTTTTTATCATGGCATTAAACAATCATGAAAGACTTTTGAACTACTTGCAATACGTACTCGAGGGTTCATGGCATCTCTATGTAACTCAAAGATAAACAAAAGATACGCTTGATTTAAGTATGTCAAAATGACTCAGGATAATTGCATCGATATATATGAATTTGCAGTAAATACGAAGGTCAAGTTGAATCACTTGCCTTGAGATAGGCTGGTCTGGTTTGACTGGTAGGAGCAACAACTGGAGCTTCACTCGACTTTTATGGAAAGTTTTCCCTCGTCTCGAGATCCTACATAAATAATAATAATCCTCATTATAATATATTCTCACCAACCTAACCTATTTACAACTCGAAATTAAACACGGATGGCACTTAGGCCTATATGCACTTAATTTATATTCACTTTTAAATTATATTTGCACACACATAGCCACATATTCACATATTATATATTAACACCAAATAACACCATATATATCATAATGTAACACTAGACTTGGATGATCTCGACTCGCGACTTAAGTCACTTGGTCGCTAAACTAGACAAGGTCTTCTAATTTCGGCTTTCTAACTCGATGTGCCTTTCCTAAATTATCCAAAACCTATTGACCCTCACTTGTGCCTTTTTCTCTACTGACCTTATACTATCTTACAACTATGGTGGTTGACCTAATACTCACTTCTAAGTGTTCTAAAACTATGTGGTAAGTGATAGTGCTCACTGGTGCAAATTTCAGAATGACAACTATGGTTTCTTGAGTACATTAGACATTCTTAAACTACAAGTTTTTCTTCAAAACTTTTACACAAGACTCTCCTGACCTAAGGGCATCTCACAAACTTGATGTGGCTCAAGGGCCTGGCTTGGGCCTTCTTGGGCCTAAGCTAAAAGTCCAAGGTTCCCCTGTTTTTCTGGGCAGAAAATGCCCTGACTTGAATTAACTTGTGACACATGGTTCTAGCTCATATCCTATGAACTATGGTTGGAAAAACTTCTCTGACATACCCTCTAACTAAGGCCTAATTGGGCCCAATGAGGGCCTACCCATGACATGGTCAAATCTCCCTCTTTCCAAGTTGCAACAAAACTGTCCCCTGCTGGACAGATTTTGTGATTCTACTTGTGCACCTAACCAAATGACATGCAAACCTCTAACCAACTCCTAAAACCTATTATATACTCCCAATACTAACTTCTGGTAGCTTGGGCCTCAAAGTGCACACCAATGACATGGTCAAAACTCACTCTAAACCTCAGGGTGCTATACTGATTTTTCTGCAGAAACTATAACTCTCATTTTCCAAGGTTTTCGACTTGACAAACTCAACTAACAACATCTAAATACTTAAACCAAGACTTATACATGGTATTCTACTGAACTAACTCCCTTTTTCTCAAAATAAACTTGGTGAGATCATCCTTACCTAAGGTACAATTATGGCAAAACAAAAGAGACTACTCTTCACAAATCACAAATCTTCATGCTTTTGAAACAACAAGATATATATATTTTTATAAAAGATAACCACGAATTATTACCATGCAACAAGAAGCATAAATCAATATTAACACATTATACCTACTGAAATTAAGGCTCACTAACAAAATCTTTCCAAATGATCAAAATCTTACAACATTCTAAGAGAAATCCTCATGCATGCATGCCTTCGGGTTTTTCAAACCAAAACAACATATTTTCTACATATATTCCATCTTAAAATTGACATGAAAGCCTAGCATAAAGTATACCTAGATGATCACTTAGCATGCAAGGAGTTTTATCAAAATTTCACTACAAAATTCAAGTCATTATCACATATACATGCAAAAATTGATCAAAACAACAAGAATGATTTCAAGGACCATTTATTCGGCTCCCATATGGTCATGGCCGAATAAAATGGATGGAAATGGCCATTAAATCATGAAGAGTTTTCTTCTCAAGACTTGGCACTTATCCATTCATTGTTGTCCTCTCAAAAACAACCTTAAATCCATAAGAATCAAGATTGTATTTTGAGTTTCAACTAAAACCTTAACATACAACTTTAAAACTTAAACTTTCTACTCAAAACTCTTTGGAATATATGTGATCATGGTATGGTAAGTAACATTTACTTGTGTAGAAGGTGGAAACTTGGTGGAGGAATGAAGAAAATGGGGAGGGGGTTGGTTTTGGCTAAAAAACCGAGGGAAGGAGGGGGAGGGCCGAGAGTGAGAGAGTGAGGAGGGTGGGAGGAGAAAGTGTGATGGTGAGTGGAGTGGATGATCACATCAATTGCTTGCTTTATGGTTTTTGATTTGGCAAATGTGAGTGAGAATGAGAATTGACAAGACTATCCCTCCACTTCTACTTGGTTTATTTTGTATGCAAGGGCAAAGAAGGAATTTGGCTAGAAAATTAAGAGTTAGTGGGGTTGGAATTGTCTCTTTAGCCCTTTGAATTGAATAGGGAAGGATTTGCATGCAAGGACAACCATGTAATTTGATAATTATGACAACTAACATTTATAAAGATTTATTTTTATAAAATAAAATACAAGTTCAAAAATTATAAAATTTATATCATAAAATAACTTGGATTTTTAGAGACTTTATAAAATCATTTTCAAAATTTGTGAACAAAATTCCTTTTAAAAGAAAATTTTTCCAAAGCTTAGAATATTCCTTATAAATCAAAAATAAAGAAATTAAATAAACTCTTGCTTTGAAAAATCATATACTACACAAAGCAAATTTATAACGCAGAAATTTTCACTCACTCTAGCGTACAATCATTGAATATATTTTCATTTGACTTAAATATTATACCAAATCCACAAATAATATTACATAAAATGTCGGTCGTAACAGAATCTAGTAACTGTTTTTGTGCCTTTTCAACCATTACATCTTTTTGAGAAGATGTATGGAGGTTAGCAGTTGTCTCGGTTTAAATACTACTCATCTTTGTAGGAGACAGAGCTACTGGGTTGACTACAGAACCTTCCTTATGTGGTGCACTAAGGCACTATCTCCCTCACGCTTATTCATACTACATTTAGTGGTAAGAGAGTGTTGGTTGGTTCTGTTTTTGTGTTTGTCTTTACAGTCTGGGATAGACGTTGTGGGTTTTCAACCTCATGACTGTAAATGAAAGAAAGTCAATGGAGACTGAACCTGTATCACAGAACATATGGCAATAGAGAGATAAAATGTACTTAAGATATATAATGAATGAAAATTATACATTTAATCTTTTGAGAGAGATGATGTACAATAGTGATTTCAAAGGATTTTACATGAAATAAGAAATCACTAATGTAGAAAGAAGTTTGATTTACTCCTAAAACTCACTGCACATATGAAACAATATAATTGTGCCTAGTGATTAGAGAGTTATAAATATGATGATTACTTGAGCAGTACACTAGTTCATACCAACCTGAAGTGAGATTGTGAAGAAGAGATTGCATAGTCCAATAGATCTGCAACTGCAAAGTCCATGAACTGAGGTGCATTGACTTCCTCTTTTGACTCACCAACCAGAAGTACACTTATACACATCTTACTAGAGTCCAATTCCAAGTGTAATGTGCATCATGTGCCTGATATGTCATAATATTCTCAAGTCTCGTCACTGGTGCTATTTGTTAGATACTGCTTCCTGATAATAACCTAGCACACTATACAAAATTTCACTGATAACATATCCAGCTTGCAAACAGCCATATCCCTCAGATAAACCTTTGCTGTTATCTCCAAAGGTAATCAGGGGGCCAGCTTTCTCAACCACATTTAATAGCAGGGCTCTATCTCCGATCATATGTCTTGATGCTCCACTGTCAAGAATCCACACTACCGGTTACACATGTTTAATGCCCTGCACTTCAAATAGATTAGACCTTCTTCGGAACCCAAACTTGGTTGGGCCCGGCATACTTGTAGAATTGTCCTTTGTCAGGCAAAACAACATTTTTAATTTTAATGGTCTCAACATCCTCAATGACTGAACATTTGACCTTGTAAACAGCCTTAACAAATTTCTGTTTAAGCTTAGGCACAAATGTCTCATTTCTAGCCTTAGAAGGACTAGCAGTCTTAGACCTATCATGCTTCTTGTTATTCACATGCTGACGAGGAGTGGCCTTATCATTAGAAACATGCTTACCATTAAAATAAGCATACATCATATTAAAAGCACAAGACATACAATTAGAAACACCACATGCTTTATGAGAGTGATTAATAGCAGGCAATTTATGCATGGCAGACATGGCATTTTTGTTATCCAACTCATGTGTGTCTGAGTTAGTCTCAGTTGCTTTCACAACTTTGACTGGAACTTTTGACACACTTGACTTGGAAATAACCTTCTCATTAGCATGATCTTCAACACATATTTCTTCTTGAATAACAGAAGAGGTCGCATCAAATGGTTCAGCAATTGATGCTTTATAGAGGGGTTCATCAACACCCTTAAGCACATGTGGTACTTCCCTCCCTTTAGCACAGACATGAGGATGGGAGTTTATGCCTAATTCTCCAATAGCAGCATTGTAATCATAACCTATTCCAGATGTTTGATTAACAGTTTGCTTACTGTAGAACTCTTTAGCCTTCGAACAAGAATTGAAGTAGGCTCTAACCTTAGTCTCAAGACCGGTGATCTTGTCTTTGAGAATAGTTTCGAGTTTTCTATAACAGTCAACTCTATTCTCTAGAAAAGATACTTGTTCTTTTAATTTATCTTGATTAATGTGCACAAGTCTTAATTCATTGTCCTCTTTCTCAAGGTCTGTGATCTGTAAACTTAACAGTTCATTATCACGACGTGCACAATCTAAGTTACCTCTTAGATGATAAACCATTTCAGCATCAGAAATTTTTACTTCTATTCTTGACGATGAAGCTTTTCCATCAATAGCCATAAGAGCAAGATTTCCTTCTTCTTCATCTTCGTTGTCAGTATCATCCCAGCTTCTTCCCTTTGCCAGATAAGCCCTTTCAGAGTTCTTTCTTACTTGCTTTGACTTCCTACATTCTGTGGCAAAGTGTCCCAACTCATTGCAGTTATAGCATCTAATGGTGCTCCGATCAACCATCCCTGTTTTGTATCCACCACTGCTGGTGTTAGAGGATGAAGATCCACCTTTCTGGAATTTGTTGTAGTTGGACTTGTACTTGAACTTGGGATTTCTCTTGAATCTGACATGGGAGAATCTCTTGACAATTTGGGCCATTGACTCGTCTTCCAATTGCTCCAGCTCTTCCAAGGAATAAAAATCATCACTTGATTCATTTGTAGTAGGAGGATCATATTCTGCTACTAACATATTTTCCTCAGCCTTGGAACACTGTACCATTCTATCCAATTCTTGAGATTACTGTTGTTGTTGACCTTCAGCTACAATGCAGTAGATGTGCTGACCATTCTATCCTTCCCGTAGACTTCCTTCTGTTGAATCTGCTCCAACTCATAAGTTTTTAACACTCCATAGAGCCTGTCCAAAGAAATCTCACTCAGATCTCTAGCTTCTCTAATGGCAGTGATTCTATGTTCAAGATGAGTTGGCAGTGTTAAAAGGAACTTTTTGTTGACCTCCCTGATTGAATAAAATTTTCCATTGATGTTCAGGTTGTTGATCAACGCATTGTACCTCTCAAACACTTCAGTAATTCCTTCTCCTGGATTTGATTTAAAATGTTCATATTCAGAGGTTAGGATCTCCAACTTGTTCTCCCTAACTTCCTCTGTGCCTTCATTGATCACCTCAATAGTTTCCCACATGTGTTTGGAATTTTTACAGTTCATCACATGTCTGTTCATCAAGGGATCAAGGGAATCAATTAAAATTAATTAAAGGCTGGCATCCAAGGAGGCTTCTTCCTTTTCATCAGGAGTAAAATCTTCAGGATCTTTAGGATAGGTTCTGGCTTTGGTGATCACAACATCATCTACTATCACCTCCGGTTCAATAACCATCGGAGTTTTTATCCCCTTCTTTAACAAGTTTGAATATTTGGGATTTGCCACTTGTAAAACCAAGAGCATCTTCTTCTTCCACATAATATAATTCTCTTTATCAAATTGTGGAATTTTAACGGTTCCAACTTTTTGTGAAGTCATTATGAATTTTTGAATGAATAAAAATTCAAGGAGTTGAAAAATCACAAAAGTCTAGGATCTTGATTTGTTCGTTAATCAGAAGGCTCTGATACCAACTGTTAGGTCCCAATGTGTTTGTAGAAGGGGGGTTGAATACAAACAATACCAAATAATCAAATTAAAATGCGGAATAAAAAATGTGAAACAAAATTCAAGTTAAATAAAAATATTATTAAACTTGAAAGGTGTTACAACAACTGTATCGATTACAAGGAATTAATCTCAAATTAATTATCACAAATTAAGAATAAATTCGACATGAACTTTTTCTATTTTTGCAATAATTAGAATCAAATGCTAAACGCGATTTGAGATTAAGTTCTAGGGATTTTGATCCGCTAGATTGTTACACAAGAGCAAGATAAAGATTTCTAGTGATTTGGATTTAACAATACAAACTAGAAATATGATCTTGAAATATGCAGATGAAAAGATGAAATATTGCTGCTTGTTTTTCTTTTCTGCTTTTTTTTCTTGACTTCTGTGTTCTGGATGTTTTTGAATTGCTGCTTCTGCTTCTTTTTAAACAATCCAACCGAGAGAAAAGAACTGGAATGACAATCTCTTATGCTCAGAAAGACTTTCGGTAGGACTATCTTTAGAGCTAGCAAGACAATCAGAATGAACTAGCAAGACTTTCGGTATGACAATCAATTGTCATACTGATTGTCATAGTAGTTCAAATAGATTGTTTTTGCTGAATTAATAAGTGATTTTAATCTAATAATAATTCTGGTAAGACAATCAACTGAATTAGCATGACTTTCGGTATGACTATTGATTGTCATACCGATTGTCATACTAATACAATCAGTTGTCTTTTTGGAATTAAAACAGATTTTAACCAATTAAAAAATTCTGAAAAACCTTAATATTAATTCTGAATTAATTAATCAATTAATTCAATTAATCAATAAATTAATCTTTGCAGATATAATTTATTTTCTTAATTAAATTATATGACTTAATTAATTAATAGAGAATTAATACTAACCTTGAGCAGCAACCATTCTTCTGAAAATCACTGTCAATTATGAATCAATTCCACCACTTCAATGTTGACACTCGATGTACTGTCTGGTTCATGAGTGACTAACTTCCGTGATGTTTTTTCATGTCTTGACTTTGATACTCTTGATTTTCTTCAGACTAAATCCTTGTAATTTATGATACTCTGACGAGATCTCTGTCACTTGATTAAATCCACGATCTTGATTTATATCACTGAGGCTTGATCAATTTCTTGAACTTCTTCCAGTGAATTAACTCCTCAAGTCTGTAGATGAACCTTGTTTCTGAATCCTCTGACAGATGTTACTTTGCGAGATCTCTCTGACGGTAGATCCGCTATTTACTTATTACATTCTTATTTGAGTTGAGTTGAATCCTCGAATATACAAATAGGCTATGACATATGACTTACATAGTACAACAACATGAAAAGGTAAGTGGAAAGAACTAAGGCTCCACTCCATCTGAACGGGGCTTGGTAGTCTTTTCCTCTTGAAGCGTCTTCACAATGCTCTGTAGCCCATCCGCCACCATCTGAATGACATACTGGCTGGTGCGGTCCCGGTGCGCTGGCATCTCCTCAAGCTTAGTGTTGACGTACTGAACCAAGGTCTCAAGTCTCGCAGTCATCTGCTCCTTGGGCTTCCCTTCATAGTTTCGGCTGTCCGGGTACACGTTCTTCAGTCGGTCGTACTTGCCCTGAAGCCTGTCGAACTCGCGCCTCAACTCAGCATACACGGAGAAAGCAATAGTGTCGTCCGACCCAGTGGATGACGAGGAATGCGCCCTTTGATGACAAACCAATAAGAGGAGTATTAATAATAAGTTTACTTAACCTACTCTCTCACATATTATCTATAACCTACACATATATCCTATAACCTAATTGGGCTGTCCAGGGACTCTAAACCGTAGCTCTGATACCAAAACCTGTCACACCCCCAACTTAACCAGCAAAATTAAATATAACTATTACATTATTTAAAAATAAATAAACATAACCAAATCCAAGATCTTACAGTTTAGGGTTTGGAACAGCCCAATACTACCATCTATTACAGCTGATTTTAAATATCGAGTCCTCACACAAAACTACTATCTCTTATTCTACCTGAGCTCGAACATAAGCATCAACATCACAGGTCTTACGGGCGGTTTGCTTGAATCTAACCATAGCTGCTAGCTGTAATATCAGGGTAAAACAAGGAGTGAGCCAAATGCTCAACAAGTACTAAACAGTACGATACAAAACACAAATTGAGATGTACATTAAAGAATGACAATGGGAAGACATAACCAATGATAGCGAGAGATAAAACTATGGGTGATGGCATCATTTTGATTGTATCAAAATAATTTCAAAATCATATCTTAATCAAAATCATTTTATGACGCTACAGATTACAGCCGGTGATCAGCCGCGAAGTAATCCCGAACCTCGTTGGGTTCTAAAACATTAATGGGATCCCTAGGCAACTTTTAAGCCTAATATAAGTGTGGAAAGGACTCGCGTCTCAGTCAGATCCACTATTCAGAGAAAACATTTATCCCCCTTTGGGACTGAAAATCCACATTTTAATCATTTTAAAAATCGATGCCGATTTATGACAAAATTTCTTTTGACCGTAAACATTTTTATCAAGGGATTATAGATCAACACGAAATACGGGAAATGTGGTACTAAATCTCAGGGCCATGATCCACTAAACTTTACTCTATTAGGGTAACTGAAAGATTTTCATATATCAAAACTTGGACAAGGAAATTTAGTGAGGCTATTGGATATTATGAAGGGGTAATGCCAAACTGGGCTTAAAGCAATGGTTTCTCGTCAAGGTGCAAGTGCTAGATCATCAAGAATATAAGCATCATGAATACTAAGGGTGTTAAGGTATGAAGAAATGATCTTTAACTCAGGATATATCAGAATAGTCAAGCTTTAGGATAAGAAAGAGGGGTATCAATCAATGAGGAACAACTTTGATAAATATCTGGCTTTCAAGTATCAAGGTAAGGTTCTATAGGGGTTCAAGTATCAGGATGAGATATCAATACTTAGGAATCATTAGCATGATAATCAAGAGGATCAACCAAGTGCTATAACAACTCTTTATTTTATCATGGCATTCAAATTACTTTAATATACTATCATGATAAGACTTTTGAACTACTTGCAATACGTACTCGAGGGTTCATGGTATTTTTATATGATTCAAAGATAAACATAAGATACACTTGATTTAAATATATCAAAATGACTCAGGATAGTTGCATCGATATATATGAACTATTTACAGTGAATACGAAAGACAAGTTGAATCACTTGCCTTGAGAAAGGCTGGTCTAGTCTGACTGGTAGGAGCAACTGAAAGCTTCACTCGACCTTTATGGCAAGTTTTCCCTCGTCTCGAGATCCTACATAAATAATAATAATCCTCGTTATAATATATTCTCACCAACTTAACCTATTCACATCCCGTAATTAAACATAAATGGCACTTAGGCCTATATGCACTTAATTTGTATTCACCATCAAAATATACTTGCACACAAAGCCACATAATCACATATCATATATTAATACCAAATAACACCATATACACCATAATGCAACACTAGGCTTGGATGATCTCGACTCACAACTTAAGTCACTTGGTCGCTAAACTAGACATAGTCTTCAAATTTTGGCTTCCTAACTCGGTGTGCCTTTACTAAACAATCCTAGACCTATTGACCCTCACTTGGGCCTTTTAATCTACTGACCTTATACTATCTTGCAACTATGGTGGTCAACCTAAATCTCACTCCTGAGTATTCTAAAACTATGTGATAAGTGAAAGTGCTCACTGGTGCAAATTTCAGAATGACATCTATGGTTTCTTGAGTGCATTAGACACCCTTAAACTATAGGTTTTCCTTCAAAACTTTTACACAAGACTCTCCTGACCTTAGGGCATCTCCCAAACTTGATGTGGCTCAAAGGCCTGGCTTGGGCCTTCTTGGGCCTAAGCTTAAAGTCCAAGGTTCCCCTGTTTTTCTGGGTAGAAAATGCCCTGACTAGAATTAACTTGTGACACATGCTTCTAACTCATATCCTATGAACTATGGTTGGAAAAACTTCTCTGACACTCCCTCTAACTAAGGCCCAATAGGGCCTAATGAGGGCCTACCCATGACATGGTCAAGTCTCCCTATTTCTAAGTTGTAACAAAACTGTCCTCTGCGGGACAGATTTTGTTATTCTACTTGTGCACCTAATCAAACGACATGCAAACCTCCAACCAACACCTAAAACCTTTTATATACTCCAAATACTAACTTCTGGTGGCTTGGGCCTCAAAGTGCACATCAATGACATGGTCAAAACTCACTCTAAACCTCAGGGTACTATACTGATTTTCTGCAGAAACTATAACTCTCCTTTCTCCAAGGTTTTGACTTGACAAACTCAACCACCAACAACCCAATACCCAAACCAAGACTTAAACATGGTGATCTACTGAACTAACTCCCATATACTCAAAATAATCTTGGTGGAGATCATCCTTACCTAAGGTGCAATCATGGCAAAACAAAAGAAACCACATTTCACAACTCACAAATCATCAAGTTTTTGAAAATAACAAGTTATGTTTTTTTTATAAAATATACCCGAATTATTACCATGCATCAAGGAACACTAATTAATATTAACACCTTATTCCTACTGAAATTAAAACTTACTAACAAAATCTTTCCAAATGATCAAAATCTTATAACATTCTAAGAGAAATTCACATGCATGCATGTCTTCGAGTTTTACCAACCAAAGTAACATGTTTTCTAAATATATTTCACCATGAAATTGACATGCAAGCCTAGCATAAGCTATATCTAGATGATCACTTAGCATGCAAAGAGTTTCATTTAAATTTTCACTAAAAGATTCATGCCATTATCACATAAACATACAAAGATTGAACAAAGCAACAAGAATGATCTCAAGGACCATTCATTCGGCTCCCTTAAGGTCATGGCCGAATGAAATGGAAGGGAAATGGCCATTCAACATCAAGAGTTTCCTTCTCAAGACTTGGCACTTCACCATTCCTTGTAGTCCTCTCAAAAATAACCTTAAATCCATAAGAATCAAGGTTGTACTTTGAGTTTCAACTAAAACCTTGTCATGCAACCTTAAAACTTAAACTTTTTACTCAAAACTCCTTGAAATATATGTGATCATGATATGGGAAGTAGTATTTACTTGTATAGAAGGTGGGAGCTTGGTTGAGGAATGAAGAAAATGGGGAGGGGGTTGGTCTCGGCTAAAACCCGAGAGTGAGGGGGAGGAGGGCCGAGAGTGAGAGAGGGAGGAGGGAGGGAGGAGAAAGTGTGGTGTGAGTGGAGTGAATGATCATGCCATTTGCTTGTTTTATGGTTTTTGATTTGACAAAGTGTGAGTGGAAATGAGAATTAACAAGACTAACCTTCCAATTATACTTGGATCATTTTGCATGCAAGGGCAAAGAAGGAATTTGGCTAGTAAAATAAGAGTTAGTGGGGTTGGAATTGTCTCTTTAGCCCTTTAAATTGAATAGAAAAGGATTTGCATGCAAGGGCAACCATGTAATTTGTTAATTATGACAACTAAAAGTTATAAAGATTTATTTTTATAAAATAAAATACAAGTTCAAAAATTATAAAATTTATACCATAAAATAACTTGGATTTTTAGAAATTTTATAAAACCACTTTTGAAATTTTGTGAACAAAATAACTTTTAAAAAGAAATTTATTCAAGGTTTAAAATATTCTTATAAATCAAAAATAAAAGAAATAAATAAACTTTTGCTTGAAAAATCATATACCACATAACGCAAATTTAAGACGCAGAAATTCTCATTCACACGAGCATACAATAGTTGAATATATTGGCATTCGGTTTTAAAATTGCACCAAATTTACAAATAGTATTACACGAAAATGCTGGTTGTAACATCAACTGATATGACAAATACTGATTT
The DNA here is from genome assembly GCF_009905375.1 of Apium graveolens. NCBI lineage: Eukaryota > Viridiplantae > Streptophyta > Magnoliopsida > Apiales > Apiaceae > Apium > Apium graveolens. The sequence goes on from NC_133654.1 coordinate 57,444, forward strand.
CATTACCCGTCGAAATCATCATTTGTTGATATCCTATCATCCACTGATATTTCATCATCCGTTGATGTCATCAGCATCCATCGATATATAAGTTCTGATGTTAATTTCTGATAGTTTTCATTTGATATCATCAATTGCTCCTAACAGAACATGATTTATACATATTCGAAGGTACAATATTTCATCTCTCACTTGAAATATGTGTATTGTGTGTCTATTATTTATAATATAATTTTCTTTTTTAACTTGTATGTTGTTGTACAAGACATGCATGTGCTATAACAAAACTAAGTCAAATTGACAACTCTAAGAATTAGTTGTATGATAATTTAAATTTGTATTACTTGAGTCTGTAAAAATGTAAAAGATTATACTGGAGTATTTTTCCGTAAACAGTCTCAAGCCTAAGAATAAACTCTGGAAGAAGATCATGCCTCAGAGAAATTGTGTAGAAGTTTGGAGTTGAATAAATCTGTTTTATGAAAAATATTCTAAGTGAAGATATCTACAATTCACAGATCAAGTCATATAGAGAAGTCATTAGAGAACTCCAGAATGACTTATCGAGAAGTCCAAAACCGCTTATAGAGAAGTCTTAGAGATATCGACAAGTCAAATGAATACATGAAGATTGGAGATATCGACAAATCAAATTATCATTAGAGATCTCAGAGATATCGACAAGTCAAAATGCTTATAGAGATTTCAGAGATATCGACAAATCATTTCTGCATTAGATAACTCAGATATATCGACAAGTCAAAATGAAGACATGAAGAGTGGAGATATCGACAAGACAATTTTCTCATTAGAGATCTCAGAGATATCGACAAGTTAAAATGCCTATAGATATCTCAAAGATATCGACAAGTTTACATGAAGAAGTTTGGAGACCTTGACAAGCCAAGGTCACTTATAGAGACCTCAACAAGTCAAAACACTTATAGAGAACTAAGAGATCTCGATAAGCCATTATACTTATCGAGATGTCAGTTCTCTATACAACAAACTGGAGATCTCGACATGAACCTCAAAGTACATAATACAAACAAGTTAAATATTCAAAAAATCAACAAACGATCTAATCAGTTAGATTAAAAAGTCTACAAAAGTAGCTTGAAGAGTGCAAGATCAAAGGCCAAGATTAACTCAAAAAGGAAAGTCACAGATTCACAGGATTTGCAAAGATACACTAAGCCAGAAATGGAAAGCTTTAGAGATAACTTAAAGTAGGGTTTAGTACATTCTATTGGATGCTGTGTAAACTTGTATTTATTAATCTATAAAGTAAACACTGGTCCTTTGCTTTTAAAATAGTATCAAACAGATCTAGTTTTTCTTGTAACTCTTTCAAGGAAGAAGCCGAGTTCTTTACTTACAAAGAACCCAGGATTTGTAGCAAGCACTAGTTTAATTTTAATACAAAGTTAAGTGAGTTTTGAAATATTTTGTACACTATTTTGTTTCAGTTAACATAATATTACTGCATTTCTAATCTGCTTTGTTAACAAAGCAACTAACATTCAAAAAGCCTTAAAAATATCTAAAACACATTCACCCCCTGTGTTGTATTCATTACCTAACAAGTGGTATCAGAGCAAAATCTAAAAGCAAACAAATTAAAGATCTTGGAAGAATGAATACACAGAAGATTAGCAGTATAAAGATACCAACCTTTGATAAGACTAACTACATATTATGGAAAAAGAAGATGATGATATTTCTAAGGATGGTCAATCCCTTGTACATCCAGATTCTGCAGAATGAACCTTTTATTCCTGTGGAAATGATTGAAGAGTCCACATAAGGAGACATGGTCATCCCAGCTTACTATGGTCTCAAAGATCCTTCAACATACATAAACATTGAGAAGGAAAAAGTTTCTCTTGATAGTGGTTTGCAATTAATTTTGATAGAGTCACTTGACAATGTTATGTACAATAATATTGTCAACTGTGACACAACCAAACAGATCTGGGAGGAAATAGAGATAATGTGTGACGGTACAGAGGAAGTTAGATCCAACCAAAGGAGAATATCTGTTTCTCAGTATGAGGGTTTCATGGCTAAACCTGAAGAAAGCATAATTGATGTCTTTGAAAGATTCAACAAGCTGATTAATAACTTGCAGCTTCATGAAAAATACTATGAAGCTGAGGAAGTTAACTTGAAATTTTTGCACACCCTTCCCGTCCATCTAGAACAGAAGATTTCATCTATAAGAGAAGGAAGAGATTTGAGCAGAATGACACTAGAGGTTTTGTACGGCATTCTGAAGACCTATGAACTGGAAATGCTCCAAATAAAATCTTTAAGTGCTGGTCAAGGGCACATTGTTGATGGAGAAAGTACATTAGTTGTTAATGACAACCATTCATCTGGTGATGAACTAGAAATCCAAACTCCATCTGCTTCAAGTAATGAGTAAAAGAACAAGGAACTACAGAAGCAAGTTATTCTTGAACTTGAAGAGGATGAATTCTATACCTTGGATGAACTTGATGAGTTATATCAGTCCATGGCTTACTTAGCAAGAAAATTCTCTAATATTAGAGTAAAGAAGACAAAGTTCTTCAAAAATAAGGGACAAATATTCAACAAGGATAACAACTGGAAGACAAAGACACAATACAATTCTGGCAACAAAAATGGCTATAAAACAACATATGTTGACAGGTCAAAGATCAGGTGCTTCAATTGTGATGAATTGGACCATTTTTCTACAGAATGCAGGAAGCCAAAGAAGGTGAAAAAGGATAAGGCCTATCTTGAACTGGAAGCAAAGTATGAGGCTCTTCTAAGAAAGTAACAGGGTAAAGCTAATATTATAAAAGGAAAGAGTTGGGATGATTCAGACACTGATGATGATGAGGAAGTAGGAAACTTGCACTCATGGCCTTGGAGCAAGGAGAGTCATCCTCATAAAAAACAAAGGTACCAACTCTTACCACCATTGAATTAAATAAAAGTCAATATAAGGAGACTGTTGAAAAGATGAGCATAGAACTGTTCCACATTCATACTAGCATGGTAGAATCTACTGAGGAGGTCAGTAGGTTATCAAAAGCTAATGAGAAGTTTAAGAGTGAGAAACAAAAATCTGAGCTATTGCTTTTAGCTTGAGACAGTCAAGCAAGAAAATGAATATTTAAAGAACAAGCTCAAGTGTGCTAGTGAGATAGAAGTTGTGTTAAGAGAAAAGATAGAAAAGAATGAGGTAAAAGTGAAGTCATTCAGGAATGCATCTCAGCTAGTTGGTCAGTACCATGAGAAGAACAAACAATGTGCTAACTGTTATTCCTTAACAATACAACAAGAATTACAGAAGGGGGGGGGGTTGAATGTAATTCTGACTACTTTTTCAAGATTTTAAAACAGTTCTAACTCAATAAATATATAAGTGTTTGATTTGCAGAGTGCGGAATGAAAGATTATATAAATCCAAACACAAAGTAATAAAAACACAAGCTTTTAAAACTTTCAGGTGGATTTGAAAGTATCCACCACATATATATATATATATTGAATGAGAACCCTGTGAAGCTTGAATAGCTCACAGCTGCTTACAAGTAGAATAAACAAACTACAGAGAAATTCTTGACAAGTATAGCTTTTTCTATTTCTCTTCTAAAATGTGTTTGCTTAGTTGAATGTTCTACTAGCTACACTTAGTTTATATATCACCAAGTTTACATGACAATAAGATAAGATAATAAAACAAAACCTATCAAGTCTAACTCCATGCTACTTCACTTCTCTATTCCAACATCTTTGAATATCTTCATAATTGCATGGAAATGGTAATGCTTCTTTGTTCTTAATTTCCTGCTAAACAGGCTGCCACATTCCTTTTGCAAATACTCGACGCATGTGACTGTGTTGTCACTGTCAACAGATATTTGAATTTGATCATCCGTCGGGTACATGCTTGTCATCCGTCGGATAGCTTTGTTGCTCATCCGTCGGGTAGCTATTTGTCACTTGACTCTATTTCACTTACACACAATTACAAGACATCTCATATTTACAATTTAATCAACCTATTCTGCATATCCACTAGTAGTCAACATGACTCATATACTCCTAGAGAATCTACACAAAGTTGTTTGCAGAAATGTGCTACAATACTTATTCGGTATATAAGCTACTCACCAGGAGGATGCCGATTTGTCATCCATCGGGACTATAATTGAACATCCGTCGAGTGCTACAAAATTCACTAAGTTAAATCTACTGAGTTGTTTTATTTAACTTATTATCAAGTTCACAACATATTCCTAACAATCTCCCCCAATTTATATCTACTGGAATTGTAGCCATAAATTAAGAGAAACTTGATGATAACAAAACACCCTAAAGATACAGAATAAAAATAGTAAATAAAACTGATAAGTGCTACAATATTTACTGAAAATTGAACAAAGCAAAGTATACAAAGAAGTTGCTCACAATCATTATCAAGGTGCTCCTCTAGCCTGAGTAGATTTGTTTTCTTGATTGTCTGGATTTCTTCCCAAGCCTTCTGTTATTCTCTTCTATCTGATTCTGAAGTTGTTTATGGAATTCAAGTTCATCAGCTTCAGATAAATCCAACATTTCCTGCATTTCCAAAAGAGTCTCATTCCTAGAGATACTCAGTTGGTCATCCAGTCTGAGGAATCTTCTAACTCCTTTATCATTCATGAATTCCATCAGCCAATAAGGCCTCAAATGCACTCTCTTTCCTGTTAAGGGAATTGATAGAGTTTTTGGAAGTGCATCTTTGGCTCCATTGCTCCTCTATTTTCTTTAGGACTATTCTCCGTGCAGTCACATTAAATCCAAAGTTCTTCTTGAAGGATGAATAGACCTTAATCAGTACAGATTGGCTTTCTTGAAGAATCCTGTGAAGTGGCCATGTGATCTCTTTCCCTCCCTTATACTTGAATACTAGCCTTTCAGGAAGATGTTTGTAGACATCAATCCCTCTTACTTCTTCCAATTCTTCCAAGTAGAGGTTTATTTCAGAGAACTCCTTGATGTCACAGATGTATAAGAGATCTTCCTTGTTGACTGTGGGTTGAGATTTAGTTAAGGTCTTGGATCTGAGAGTCATAGGCTTCACTTTCTTGCTTGCTCTAGTCTTTGTCTACTTTGGCTTGTTGAAGATTGGAAAGTTTAGTTCAGGAATTGGCAAACTATCCCAGTTTACTGGCTCATCCTTTGAAATTATGGGCTCACCATGAATATTCCTTGTTGGATCCACCACCTTGAATTCTTCAAATACCATTGAGGGTTTTGATGTCTGAGTTGAAGTTGTAAACTTTTTGGGAATGTAGTCATCCATTTCCTCATCACTAAAGTCCAATTTTCTTTTGGAGTGGAGCTTGTATCTGAATCTTCTTTTCTGTTATGGTTCATCTTGCACTTTCTGATCTTGAGGTTCAGCAATCACATATGGTTGTGCAGAAATCTCAGTTGTGGTCTTTACAGCTTGAAGTTTGGCCAAGATAGCAACTTGCTTCTTCTTTTGTTTGAGCTTCTTAGCATCCAGAGCAGCTTGCTTCTTTTCATGCCTAATTCTTTCCTTCTCTTCCTTTTTAGCTTCCACAAACATAGGGTGTCCAGCCCCCACACAAATTTCCTTACCATTTCTGTAAATCTTGGCTAATCTTCTTTTAAGTGCTGAATCAGCTGGATCTTTGTAAAATGTAATTGACCTAGCCAACAGCTTCTTCTCATCTGGCCTAGGTGTTTCATACACAGTATCTATAGGATTCTTGTCTGAAAACTTAGAGTAGTTTCTTTTAGGCTTCATGATAAGATTTGCTTTTGGAGATTTGATGCAAGATGTTTGGCCATTTTCCAGATAATTCATACTTATTTCATTCACATAAATCTGCTTGACTTGAGAGTGATGATTGAAGACTTTGTCTGATTTCTGAATTGACCCAAACTTTTGTTGAATTTCTGCATCAATCTTTCTCCATTTATCATCTAGTTCCTTCTCCACAGCTGCAACATCAAGCATCTTAGGAATTGACTTTGACTCAAGCTTAGCAGCTGCTATTTGGATCAGATCAATATTGTCCAATACTAGTGGCTTTGGCAGAGTAATTTCTGGAATAATTACTTGGCTGATTTGTACATTTACCACTTTCTCCCCCTCACTAGATGGGTCTACTTGAATGACTTGAGATAATGATTTCTCCCCCTTTTTGTTATCATCAAGTAGAGTGGAGGAAGAAGATTGTGCAGCCACCGGTTGTTGCAGCAGTTGAGTTTGCTGTGCTTGACGTAGATGTATAGCTGTGAGAGAAGCTTCCATAGCAGTCATCCTCTTGTCTAAGGAGTCCACTTTTGTGGCAAGATAAGAGTTCTTCCTTAGTTGTCTCTTAATATCAAGCATTGTTGGTTCTGGAAGTTTAGCATCCAATCTTTTAGAAATATCCTTCTTCACTTAATCAATCTCAGTCTTGATGGAAGTGACATCCTGATTGTGTTGAAAGCCTTGGATTTGATGCATTTGTAGAGAATTGAGATGTGCCTGTAAGAGCATCCTGGTGCCAACATCTGTTGCAGATTGAAGAACATTATGTGTTTCCTGGATTTGATGGATGAGAGTGATCTTGAAATGTTAAAGATCACATTCCTTGGAGAATGCCCAAGATGGCAGGCCAGATCTAGAGTTAGTGCCTGCTGCTCCCCCTATGTCTATGAGCTCTTCACTAACATCACCATCATCTCCAAAAAGATCTTCAGATTCACCAGTGCCATAGTCTATATCATCATCAGTTTTAGGTGGCATGGCTTTGATGGCATCCTTAGCTCTTTGCATGGATTGAGTGGTGTGCACCAAATTAAGCATTCTTTCAGCCTCCTCATTGCCCTGTTCAGCTAAAACTTGATAAGCTGAAACAGGATGAGTAAATGTCTCAGCATCCAAGGAAATAGACTCTATGACAGCTTGGTATTCTTGCTAAAATAGCCTTTCCCTTTCTGTATCACTGACATTCATTGACTCACTTACAATGGTGTCCATCCTTATCACTCCTGTACCTGCATTTCTCTCAATATCTCTCTCTTTTTGCATCAAGGGCTCCCCTTGGCTTCTCACCCACAAAACCTTACCTTCACCATCTAAGGTGGGACTCTTCTCACTCACTTTTGCTAGTCCTGAAGAAATGGACTGTATTTGTTCACTCATATTCTCTCCTTTTGCCTGGGAGCAACCCAGCCTCTCACTCAGTTCACTCCCTTCCCTCAGTCCTAAGAGTGATTGTACTACTACTAAGTCTTCTGTACTTGTGATAATTGAAGAAATTTGAAGTTGTGCAGAGACTCCCGACGGATGAGGAATATCCATCGGGGTAGTAGTTTGGCTAGCCGACGGATGACTGTTGTTAGGCACATCCGCCGTGATACAATCACTACTCGACGGATGAATGATGTCCACCGGGATAGAAGAAATGAATGAGTTTGGAGTGGAGACTATTTTAGACTCTGTGCAGATTGATGAAAATTTGGGCACAGATGTCTCAATAGACTCAGAAAGAATTGGCAAGTGAGCCAACAAATCATCTAAAAGATGATGCTCACTTGCTTGGATTTTTGGCTTCTCCAATATAGTTATAGATGGAGAATTTGGATGTAATGTATTGATCATGTCAAAATTCAGTGAGTGTGTGGGTGAATTTGGTGTTTCAGGTGCTTCAATTATTAAAGATTTTGGCCGTGACTCCACATTTATTGGAGCCACATCAATCTGACTTTGAGATGGTGCAGTGACTGGGTCTTTAGCACCAGTTTGTACTGTGTGTGTTCCCTGTGCATCCCCAAGGGTTTTTGATCTTTTCTTTCTAGCATAAGTCTGTGGTGAACTTGTGTCCCTACCCCTCTTGGCCTGTACCCCTGGTTGGGAGCCTATTTCAATAATAACATCCTTTTGGGAGGATGAAGCTAGAAATGAGCTTATTTCCTTATTAACAACCACAGTTTGTTGGGAAACTGTGGTTTGGCTAGGCTTGGGTACACTCATCTCACTAGCCTTATCCTTAGGGTTTCTTTTATTTTCACCCTGTCCCTCACCTTGCTCACTCACCTTCACACTCCCCTCTATATGTTTAGTAGATTTTGCAACTGATTTCTTTTGAAAGAAACCAGAGGGGGCTTTCTTAGTTTTGGGTTTTGAAATTATTGGTTTGGTAGCTTGGGTAGGCATCTGTTGGGTCAATGACATAGATGTCATAGGTACACTAGAAGGCAAAGAAATGTGTGAGGTTGGAAGAGTGGAGACAGTAGTTCTTACCTCACTTACCTGAGGTCCCTCCATGACGGGAAAATAGAAGAGGGGCACCTCCTTGTGGTGATTTGCTCTATTAAGATCTGCAATAATTCTTCTTTCTTGAACTCAACAATTCAGCTTGTTGGTTGGGTTCTCAGTTGCAATGTTCTCAATGAGATGGTTTGCAACCATCATAAAGAATATAGCATAATAGACACTTTTACCTCTTTTATTGAGTTCTCCTAACTTAAAGCCTAACTCAAACATGATTAAGTCACTGAAGTTAAAGTACTTATCAGTAACTAGCATATAAAGCATATTAAGCATGAGAATGTTAACAGAATCAAAGTTACTAATTTTACCAGAAAATACCTTAGTTACCACATCACACAAATAGCTTCATTCCTTTTTAAGACCTAATCTCCTAATTTCACTTAACTTAGAAGTAGAAAGAGCATAGCCCGTAGAATTAAGCATGGTAACTATATCAGCATCAGTGTGTGTAACAGTGGTAGTGTTATCTGGAATTTTATTGCATGCTTTGATAATATCACTATTAATGCAAAACTGCTTACCTTTGAGAGTGAAAGTTATGGTTTTGTCAGTAGAGATGTAAACGACAGTTGTCCATATCTCCTCTACGACCTCACAGTAGATTGTGGGAGATTCCAATATCGCATAGTTGAGTTTACAGCCTTTCACAAAATCCATCATTTTGTTATAATCTCCAGACTGTTGAATCTCCTTGTTCACAAGAGCTGTGAAGTTGTTCTTTTTATAGATAAATCCATTTTGAGACATGATTTTGACTGCTGGTGCCATTGCTGAAGTTTTGAAATTTGCAGAGAAAGTATTTTCTTTGGAGAAGAAAGAAGTTAGAGCAATTGATTCTTGAGAATGATAAAAGAGTAGAATAAAAATGAATTCTACTTTTATTATACTATCTCAAAAATAAACTGACAAAAATAATAAAGTGAAATAAAGTAACCAATTAAAATTTCCCAAAATAGCCGTTTGAAGATAAATAAATTGTAAAAATTCTTTCAATTATCCGTCATGTTATGCTTACAAACTGTAAGTATACTCGATGGATAATGTCTAGAATTCTGACGGCTTAGATTGAGACAATTCGATGAATGAGGATAAAACAATTATTCGTCGAGTTATAAAATACTCCAGAAAAATAATTGATTTTATTAACAAACAATATACCGACGGACGACCAAACTTGATGGATAATAAGCATCCGTCGGGATGTAAATTTTGAATTAGCCAAAATTTCATCCAAGGCTGAAAAATTAATTAATTTTATGGCTGCATTGTAATTTGCAAAAATATCTGAAATGATTCAAGAATAATTAAGCATACCTAACTCACTTACCAATCTTGAAAAGGTGGATTCATCAAGTGGCTTGGTTAAGATATCTGCAAGCTGCTTTTCACTTGGAACAAAATGAAGTTCCACAGTACCATTCATCACATGTTCCCTTATGAAGTGGTACTTGATGTCTATGTGCTTTGTTCTTGAATGCTGCACTGGATTTTCAGTGATGGCAATTGCACTTGTGTTATCACAGAAAATGGGAATTCTGTCCACTTGTAGAGCATAGTCTAACAATTGGTTCTTCATCCACAAAATCTGTTCACAACAACTGCCAGCAGCAATATATTCAGCTTCAGCTGTAGAAGTAGAAACTGAATTTTGCTTTTTACTGAACCAGGACACAAGCTTGTTTCCTAGAAATTGACAGGATGCTGTTGTACTTTTTCTGTCTATTTTACAACCTGCATAATCTGCATCTGAATAACCAGTTAGATCAAAACCAGAATCTCTAGGGTACCAAATGCCAAGTTTTGGTGTTCTCTTGAGATATCTGAAAATTCTCTTAATAGCTACTAAGTGAGATTCTCTAGTATCAGCCCAAAATCTAGCACAAAGACAAGTAGCAAACATTATATCTAGCCTAATAGCTGTTAAATATAGAAGTGAGCCAACCATGCCCCTATAGCTTGAGATATCCACAGACTTTTCAGTAGTGTTTAATTCAAGCTTAGTTGCAGTGGCCATGGGAGTTTTTGCAGATGTGCAATCCATTAGATCAAACTTCTTTAAATAATCATGAATATATTTAGTTTAACTAATGAATATTCCATTACTAACTTGCTTAACTTATAAACCAAGAAAGTAAGTTAGTTCTCCCATCATGCTCATTTCATAATTACTTTGCATCAAATTGGCAAACTTTTTGCAAAGTTTTTCATCTGTAGAACCAAATATAATATCATCTACATAAATTTGAACAAGTATAATAGAGCCATTAACATTTCTAAAGAATAAAGTTTTATCAACAGTACCTCTTGTGAAGTGATTTTCCAAAAGAAACTTTGATAAAGTGTCATACCAGGCTCTAGGTGCTTACTTCAGTCCATAAAGTGCTTTCAAAAGATAGTAGACATATTCTGGAAAATTTGGAACTTAAAAACCAAGAGGTTTACTGACATAGAGTTCCTCCTCCAAATCTCCATTTAGAAAGGCACTTTTGACATCCATTTGTTAGACCTTGAAATTGGCATGGGCTGCATAGGCTAAGAAGATTCTGATGGCTTCAAGTCTTACAACAGGAGAAAAGGTTTCATCAAAATCTATTCCTTCTTGTTGAAAATAGCCCTTAGCAACCAATCTAGCTTTGTTCCTGATCACAATGCCATTTTCATCCATCTTGTTTCTGAATACCCATTTGGTGTCAATTGGATTCTTTCCTTTAAGTTTGGGTACCAGCTTCCATACCTTGTTCCTTTCAAATTGGTTTAGCTCCTCCTGCATAGCTAAAATCCAATCAGGATCCAACAAAGCTTCTTCTACCTTCTTTGGTTCTTCCTTAGATAGGAAGCTGTTATATAGAAATTCTTCTTGAGTTGCTCTCCTTGTTTGAACTCTAGAAGATGCATCACCAATGATGAGCTCAAAGGGGTGATCTTTAGTCCATTTTCTTTGTTGAGGTAGATTAGCTCTAGATGAAGAGGCCTCATTGCTGTCTTGTTATGTGACTGAGTTTTGATTATGAGAAACTCCCCCTGAATTTGTGAATCTTTGATTTGAGGAAGGGGAACTTTCTGTAAGTGATCTATTCTAACTTTCAGCTTCTCTTAATGTTCCGACAGATGATGCACCTTGTGTCCCGACGGATGAAGCTAATTGTCTCCCGACGGATAAGGCAGATTGTCTCCCGATGGATGAAGCATTTTGCAACTCAACAGATGTTGAATTGTGTGCTTCATTAGTTGTAGATTTTTCTGCATTATCCTTATTCACTGTTTCTTGATCACTTTCATCATCATTGTCATCACTAACCATCTCCACATTATCAAACTTGAGACTTTTATGGTAATCTCCATCTTACAGTCCTTCAATATTTTTATCATCAAACACAACATGAATGATTCCATAACAATGTTGGTTCTTAGATTGTAGACTCTATATGCTTTACCCACAGCATATCCAACAAAAAATTCTTTATCTGCTTTAGCATCAAACTTCCCATGTTGATCAGTTTGATTCCTTAAGATGTAGCACTTGCAGCCAAAGACATGAAAAAATTTAGAGTTGGCTTCTTATTCTTGAACAATTGGTAGGGTTTCATGCACTTTGCTTATTCTGAGTGTAGCAGGCAGTATTTACAGCTTCAGCCCAGAAATATGTTGGTAGCTTTGATTCTTCAAGCATTGTCCTTGCAGCTTCAATAAGAGATCTGTTCTTTCTTTCCACTACTCCATTTTGTTGTGGAGTTCTTGCTGTAGAAAACTCATGCATAATCCCATTCTCTTCATAAAATGATCTCATCATAGAGTTCTTGAACTCAGTTCCATTGTCACTCCTGATTCTTCTTACTTTAAAATCAGGATGATTGTTGACTTGCCTTATGTGATTGATGATGATTTCACTAGCTTCATCTTTAGACTTTAGGAAATATGTCCAAGAGAACTTTGAGAGATCATCCACAATTAGTAGGGAAAATCTTTTCCTTGAGATGGACAACACATTGACTGGTCCAAATAAATCCATGTGCAGCAATTGCAAAGGTTCTTCAATTGTTGAATCAAGCTTCTTTCTGAATGATGTTTTGATCTGCTTTCCTTTCTGACAGGCATCATACAATCCATCCTTAGTAAATTCCACTTGAGGAATGCCTCTAACCAGTTCTTTCTTGACAAGCTCATTCATGGTTTTGAAGTTTAGATGGGACAACTTCTTGTGCCATAGCCAACTTTCATCTTGACTTGCTTTACTGAGAAGACAAGTGACAAATTCTGCATTTGATGAGTTAAACTTAGCTAGATACACATTTCCTTTTCTCACTCCAATGAGAACCACTTTATTGCTCCTTTTGTTTGTCACAACACAGGCTTCTGAATTGAAGGTTACTAAATTGCCCTTATCACAAAGCTGGCTGATACTCAACAAATTATGCTTGAGACCATATACTAGAGCAACCTCTTCAATGATGACATTGTCTTTTGAAATCAAGCCATGTCCCACAGTATAACCCTTGCTGTCATCTCCAAAAGTAATACTTGGGCCAGCTCTTTCCTTGAACTCAGTGAGCAGGGTAGAATCTCCAGTCATGTGCCTTGAGCAACCACTATCCAGATACCAAAGATTCTTTCTATTTCCCTGATTACTTGAAGAACTTGTTTCTGTTTCATTAGATTTGGCCATTAGGGCTAGATTGACATAGCTTGTTTCTTCATCTTCATCCAATCCATCAGCTGCATGTCCCACAGTATAACCTCTGCTGTCATCTCCAAAAGTAATACTTGGGCCAGCTCTTTTGTGGCGCCCTCCAAACCCGGGTCAGAAGTTTGGGGTCCACAGACACACACATACCTTATTTATAACCTGCTTATAACAATAATAAAGATAACAATAATATGCAGTGACCCTACTTACTAACTACCACGGACCGCAACAGGTTAAAGTATGTCCACAAGCCACAAACACACACTTATATTACAAATATCCTAATCCCAACTATTCAAACTTAAAACTGAACATTAAACATTATTACAAACTTTTACAAACTTAAACTATCTCAAAAGCTGCCAGCTAGCTTAACTCGATCAACCTGGACCCCTAGCTCTCGCACTGGATTGGGGATCCTCACTACCAACTGGTTCCTTCTTAACTGGAAAAGAACATAAACAACATCGCACAAATGAGCTAACTAGCTCAGCAAGTCACAATGACAAGACTGAGAATAATGATCATCAAGTGAAAAAGGATTAAGGTATCAAGTGAACAATGATTAATGATTTAGAATTGGATATTATATTTTTATTTTAAAAACCAAGGTTAGGGTGCTGTTCAGTCACGCACTAACCCCGAGCAAGGCACACAGCTCTGCTCTAAATACTGGATCCAAGGCACACATTGGCCTAACTTGACCATCAATCTGGTCCATAATTTTATAAAACAATATAATTCTAACATAATAACAGAATAAACAATGTAAAGTAATAAACAAAATCATAGGCAATATTGGATATTCAACAATAAAATGGTTTCAATCTTCACAAAGGATCAATATGTCAATTTCAAAGAATGGCTGTTAGGTAATGAAAGAATTGGATAACAAAGGAATCAAAGTTTCAAGGTTGCAAGGATTTGGTCTTTTAAAGCATAAGGTGCAATGGTTTGAGTACGCAAGCAATTTGAGTCAGTGTTTGGCATTTAGTTTGTATGTATTTGTGGAGTACTATCGTATATCTGTGATTCGTATTCGGGTATACAACAATCAATGGTTTAGAAAGAATAAGGTTTATGGCTCAAAGATCAACAACTGGAATCAAGGTTTTGGGTTCAGTGCTTCAAAGCACTTGCAATATGAAACAAGACTAGTAATCAACTACAATATATCTCGAGAAAGTTCAGAACACTTGCCTGATATTAGCTTGCTATACTTCTCTAACTTCCAATCAAACTCTCCTACTCCTCGACTATCTGTTTCCCTTTCCTACGCCTTGCCTCTTCTGCTCACACATTATAAAAATCTATCAATACTCAACTCATACGATTCTATTTGATATACACTTCTATCTACCCTTCGTTTTACCTAAATCCGATTAACGGATTGAAAGTTACGCTATAAACAAGTAAACACCGAACATATAGACCGACAGTCAAACAAGTCACATATAACACGTAACACATCAACAATCAATGATATATCATTTATAAAGGAGTTTTGGGTCATAAACAAGCTTTCTGGTATTTAATCATAATTTTTAAAATATTTTTCGGAATTAAAACGGGTCATTGGATAAATTTTAAAGCAATAAACAGGGTTCGGTTGGCCACATCTGGCTTCAAAATAATTTTCTAATAATTATCGAGCCTTGAAAATAATTTAAAATAATATTTTAAAACTCGAAACTATTTTTCGGAATTTTTAAATCATTTTTAAATAATTAAATTTAATTAAATAATTAATTAAAATCAATTGATAATTAATCAAATCAATTAATCAATTAATTTTCGAATTAATTGACTAATTAATCAATTAATTATTAACTAAAATTAATTGACTAATTAATTCAGATTTATTTTTGAAATAAAAAATAATTTTTGGAATTAAAATAATAATTTTTAGAATTTTCAGAAATTAAAAAAATGAATTTTTATAATTAAAATAAATAGGAAATATGATTTTTAAACATTCTATAAACAGGAATCCTATTTTTGAAAACTTTGCAAACTACAGGGACTAAACTTCACTATCTTAAAAAATACAGGGACCTAACTGTAATTTTACCTCTCCTCGTCGGAAAACAGTCGGGGTTCGCCGGAGAATTCGTTCCCGGAATCCTTCCATCATCAAAAGCTCCAGAATTAATCTATAATTCACAAGGAATTTAACCATACCATTCAATCACACAGATAACCCCTGAGTTGGCCGGAAAATGGCCGGGAAGTTCGCCGGTTTCCGGTGAGCTCGACGTAAACTTAAAAACACAACTCCTTTCGATTCAGGAATCCTCTGTTAAGGAGCTCGACGTAAACTTAAAAACACAACTCCATTTGATTCTGCAGTTCTGAAACTTGGATAATCTGATAGAACACTTCAAAACCTCCGTTTTGGTTACTAGAGCTTCCCGAGCAGATTTCACTAACACCTCCAAATTGTAGTTTGATTCTTGAAAGTTTATATGAAATTAGGGTGTTTCTCTGAAAAATTCTATAATTATTGTTTGCAAATGACTTGTGGTACGAAATAAAATATGGTAAAGGCTATTTATAATTACGGAAAATTAGTATCCCGTTGGATCATTCTGGATACAAAATGGTACGTTATTTATAAAAACAGATCCAAACGATACCGGTTTTCGAGATAATTATCCAAATCAGTACAATTTATACTGCGGTCTTGGTCTCAGCGCCTGGTTACACATTTTACGAGGTGATAATTGTAATAGTTTAATAAAAAGATCCCGTTTATCAAAAAATACGAGTTTTATTGATTTACCGAAACGAATAATGTATCGAAAATATTGCGCCGGGACCCACACAGGACAAACCGTACGCCGGATCAAAAAAGTCGAAACATGAAAAATGCTCGGAATATTGTATTAGGTTTGGAAGGAGTTCTCGGAAGAGTTTCGGGTTATAAAAACGTAAAAACGGGTGACGTCGGTTGGTTCCCGATTATATAAAATAGTTTATAGATACTCGGAAAAAGATTTTATAAAATCCATAAATTTCCTATAAAATCATAAATCAATATAAAAATAAATAGGAAGATATGACAATTATCTATATTTTATTTTAGACATATAAAAATTAAAATAATCAATTGATATTATTTTTAAATATCCAAATTGATAGGGATAAATAAATTATGATTGTATAATTAAATACTGCATTAATTGTACAAGCTGTGGGCTGCTAGGCCCAATAAAAAGATATATGACACTCAGACCAGAAAGGTTAAGCCTGATGGACCAGATCAGGCCTGATGGAATAAAAAAGGCCCAAAAGCCCTAATTATTAATTAATTTCGTAATTAATTAATAAGGGAAAAATCAGCTATTGAGAAGAGTCCCGATAAGGACATAAATCCTTATAGATTAGCCTCAAGGGGACCTAAAAGGATAAGGAATCAGCTTCCTACTTCCTAGGACTCCTAAGTCTATCCTAATTCAGAGGCTTGTCCACCAAGTCTCCTATACCAAGTCCAATTCAAGGACTCCCACATCTATATAAGGGGCCTCACCCCACAAATCAGAACTACGTTTTTTGGCTTGATTCTCTAATTCACAGAGATACGTAGGCATCTCGTAAAGGCAGAATTAAGCTACGATACACGAGAGCAGCCATTAAAGGCCTTGAGCTCCCGAATCTTAGTAATAAATACAGCAAATAATAACCTTAGTTTTTTATCCATAACATTTGGCGCCGTCTGTGGGAAACACAACAACAACCATGGCGAGAACACGGAGAACAATTGGAGCTCTAGAGGAAGGAACACCAACCCAGGTAATTTCATCAACCGTGGAGGTTCCTCCCCATTCAACTTATGCATCTACTCAGGAGGAAGCCCAGACAGGGGCAACTCAACCCCAGCTACAAGGGACAACTCCCCCGATTCAAGGTACGAATCCTCAAGTTCAACAAATACATATACCTATGAATTCTCGACCCGTCGGGTATGAATATTCAACTATTGTTACTACTAACCCCCCTTATGGGATGCCCCTTCACCCTGAGGTTGGAGGAAGCGGATATGCTGGGCGAAGCGAAGCACGAGGGCGGTCGCCCCCCTATATACGAGGTTTGGGTCCTATCCCTGAGGATCGGGAATTTTCTGGTCCATACACTGAGAGAGACTCCGAATCTTCGGATGATGAAGTGGCCCCGAGAAGGAGGCGTCCTGGAAAAGAGCCAATGGCCGATGGAAGGCAACGCCCCCAAAGCACCCCAGGGGCGAATCCCCAAGAAGTGCAGGAAAGGATCAGGACTCATGAGGCTGAAATCCAAAGGCTGAGGCGTGATTTGGAGGCTCACCAGGCCACCAGACCCCACATACCTCCTAGGGGGAGAAATCCTCCTCCTATCATAGACCTGGATGGTCCGGTAAGAAGAAGGGCTGCTGTCCCAAGAACTGATCCAAGCAATCTCCATCCCCTTGGAAATCCTGATGATCCAACTCCACCTTTCACAGAAGAAATAATGAATGCCCATATTTCAAGAAAATTCAAGATGCCCACTATCAAAGCCTATGATGGCACGGGCGACCCCGCTAATCATGTTAGGACATTCTCTAATGCACTGCTGCTGCAACCCGTGAATGATGCTATAAAGTGTCGGGCCTTCCCTCAAACCCTGTCGGGTATGGCTCAAAGATGGTACAGTCGCCTGCCCCCAAATTCTATTGGATCATTCAGAGAATTAAGCCAGGCTTTTATTAAGCAATTCATCAGTGGAAGAGTCCATGAAAAAAGTTCAGCATCTCTTATGAGTCTTGTGCAGGGAGCTAAGGAATCCTTGAGAGATTACCTGAATCGTTTTATAAAGGAGGCTTTAAAAGTCCCAGACCTTGATGATAAGGTAGCCATGATAGCACTGCAACAAGGAACCAGGGATGAGTTTTTCAAGATGTCCTTGGCCAAACGTCCCCCTGAAAACATGTTGCAACTCCAAGAGAGGGCAGGGAAGTATATCAAGGTTGAAGAAAGCATGAGGAAGACCGTGGTAAGTAATGAGCCCACTGGAGGCAAGAAACGAAAAACTGATTTGGAGTATATCGCTAAGGACAAATATCCTAGAACCGAACAAAACCCTGATTCAACCCCCAAGAAGGGAGGACCTGGGCAAAAGTTCACTGAATACGCTAAGCTGAATGCTCCCAGAAGTCAGATTTTGATGGAGATTGAGAAAGACAGAGATATTCGCTGGCCTAAGCCCTTGAAGGCTGATCCCGCCAAGCTAGATAAGAGCAAGTATTGCAGGTTTCACAAGGATGTTGGCCATGACACCGATGAGTGTAGGCAATTGAAAGATGAAATTGAGTTTTTGATTCGAAAAGGAAGGTTGAACAAGTATACTGGAGATGGAGGGGACATAAATAATAATGGAAGGAAGAACTTTGAAGATCGTAGGAGGGACCAAGATGATCAGGGGCGGAATCCCCAACCCAGAGGGCCGGTTATAAATGCAATTTTTGGAGGACCGCGACGCCCTCGAGGGCCAGTGATAAACACGATCTTTGGAGGACCAACTGCTGCTGGATTGTCCAAAAATTCCAGAAAGGCATATACTAGGGAGGTTATGCATATTGTTGGAGAAGCCCCGAAGAGGGCCAGGACAGAAGTAACATTGGCTTTTGATGATTCCGACCTAGAGGGTGTGAAGTTTCTCCATGACGACCAGCTGGTCATAACACCAATAATAGGAAATAGCCCGGTTAAGAGGGTCCTTGTGGATAATGGTGCTTCTGTGGATATCTTGCTCCACGACGCCTTTCTAAGAATGGGATATAACGACTCCCAGTTGACACCAACCGACATGCCGATATATGGATTTGCTGGAGTAGAATGTCCTGTGGAAGGGATAATCAAATTGCCAACCACCATAGGTACGGAACCAAGACAAGCAACGCAGATGCTGGATTTCGTGGTGGTAAAGGATAGTTCAACTTATAATGCTATCATGGGGAGAACAGGGATACATGCCTTCAAGGCAGTCCCCTCTTCCTACCATTCAGTCATGAAGTTTCCCACCCGAAACGGGATTGGAGAAGATAGAGGAGATCAAAAAATGGCTAGAAGCTGTTATGTGGCCTCTTTGAGGGCAGATGGAGTCGGGGGGCAGGTTCTTCCTATTGAAGATATGGATGTTCGAGAAAATGATGAGAATAGAGGAAGGCCAGCAGAAGAATTGGTTTCGGTTCTTTTAGACCCCAAGAATCCTGAGAGGATGACTTTCATTGGAGCCACATTAGAGGAGCCCTTTAGAGGGAAGTTAGTGAAATTTTTGCAAGAAAATAGTGATGTGTTTGCATGGTCAGCAGCTGATATGCCAGGCATAGATCCGGAGTTAATTACTCACAAGCTAAACGTGGATCCAAGCCGGAAGACAGTGAAACAAAAGAAAAGAAATTTTGCCCCGGAAAGACAAGAGGCTATAAAACAGGAAGTAGAAAAGCTCTTAGAGGCTGGTTTCATTGAGGAGATTTAATTTCCGGAGTGGTTAGCAAACCCTGTAATGGTGAAGAAGGCTAATGGAAAGTGGAGGATGTGTATAGACTTCACTGATCTGAATGATGCATGCTCCAAAGACTGTTTCCCGCTGCCTAGAATTGATACTTTGATTGATGCCACTGCTGGACATGAGATGCTGAGTTTCATGGATGGATTTAGCGGATATAACCAGATCAAAATGTATAAGGATGACATTCCAAAGGTATCATTTATCACTGACTTTGGTGTTTATTGTTATCTTGTTATGGCATTTGGTCTTAAGAACGCAGGAGCCACCTATCAAAGGTTGGTGAATAGAATTTTTAAGGATCTTATTGGTAAGACTATGGAAGTCTATGTTGACGACATGTTAGTCAAGAGTTTAGTAAAGACTGATCATATAGCCCATTTAAGGGAAGCTTTTGAGGTCCTGAGGTACCACAAGATGATGTTGAATCCTACGAAGTGTGCTTTCGGAGTAGGATCTGGAAAATTCTTGGGATTGATGGTCTCAAAAAGAGGAATTGAGGCTAACCCCGATAAAATAAAGGCGATCCTGGACATGGAACCACCAAAAACTATCAAGGATGTTCAGAAGCTCACAGGAAGGGTTGCTGCGCTAGGACGATTCATCTCCAAGTCAGGAGACAAGTGCTTGTCATTCTTCAAGTCACTAAAGAACATTAAAGACTTTGTATGGAGTGAGGAAAATCAGAAGGCATTTGAAGAGTTAAAGAAATATATGGGCCAGGCCCCGTTGTTGGCCAAGCCAGTTCTGAGTGAAGTTTTATTCTTGTACTTGGCTGTTTCAGAGAGCGCCTTGAGCGCGGTGTTGGTTAAGGAGGAACTGAAAGTCCAGAAACCCGTATACTATGTCAGCAAAATCTTGCATGGTGCTGAGTTGAATTATTCAACTATTGAGAAATTCGCTTTAGCCTTGGTAATGGCTTCAAGAAAGCTGTGTCCTTATTTTCAAGCTCACCAGATTGAAGTGCTAACAAATCAGCCACTGAGAAACATCATTCACAGTCCCAAGGCAAGTGGGAGACTGATTAAGTGGGCAATAGAGTTGGGAGAGTTCGAACTCAAGTATAAGCCACATACGGCCATAAAAGCCCAGGCACTAGCTGACTTCGTGGTGGAATGTACCATACCCAACCAAGAAGTCGGGAAACAGGAAGATACCATACCTCAAGACCAGGGAGTCGACAATGGGGACAAGGAGAAAGAATATTGGGTTCTCTATTTTGATGGAGCATCAAAAACAAATTCCAGTGGAGCAGGGTTGATTTTGCAAAGCCCTGATGGATTCTTAATTGAGTATGCTATGAAGCTAGACTTCCCAACCACAAACAATGAGGCAGAGTATGAAGCCCTGATTGCTGGCCTTGGTCTAGCTGGGACACTTAGAGTCAAAAACTTAAAGGTCTGTGGAGACTCGAAGCTGGTCATATCCCAGGTAAAGGGAGAATTTGAGGCAAGGGATGATACGATGGCTAAGTATGTTCGCCTAGTAAGGGCTGTGATGACCCAATTTAATGAATGCCATGTTGAACACATTCCAAGGGAAGAAAATGCTAAAGCAGATGCGCTATCAAAGTTTGCTTCATCTGAGATTGAAGAAAGTTCGGGAAGTGTGTACTTCCGTGTTTTGAAGACACGAAGCATAGATGTTAAGCTTGTGGCTCCCATAGGCTTGGGGACGTCATGGATTGATCCCATCAAGGCTCACATTCAGACCGGTTGGTTGCCAAGTGATGCAACTGAGGCACAGAAGTTAACTATTCGAGCACTAAGGTACTCCTTGATAGATGGAATTCTGTATAAGAGATCTTTCGTGGTTCCTTACTTGAGGTGTCTCAGGCCCGACGAGGCACGCTTGGCTCTTGAGGAAGTGCATGAAGGTATTTGTGGGCAACACTTGGGGGCAGGGCCTTGGCTCATAAGATAACCCGTTTAGGCTTTTATTGGCCAGAAATGATGGCTGATGCCAAAGAATATGTGAAGAAGTGTGATCGTTGTCAGAAGCATGCACCAGTTGTTAGACAACCCCCCGAGATGCTGACCTCTATCAACTCCCCAATCCCCTTTGCTATGTGGGGGATGGATATTCTAGGGCCTTTCCCTATGGCCACAGCACAAAGGAAGTTTCTGGTTGTAGCCATTGATTATTTCACTAAGTGGATTGAAGCCAAGCCCTTGGCCAAAATCACAACTAAGCAGGTTGCAGAATTCCTGTGGGAAAACATTATGTGCCGATATGGGATTCCCCGTATCCTCGTCACTGACAATGGAACACAATTCAACAATGAGGAATTCAAGAAGTATTGTGAAGAAAATGAAATTGAGTTACGGTTCACCTCTGTGGCTCACCCGCAAGCCAATGGGCAAGCGGAGGTAGCAAATCGGATAATCCTGGATGGACTACGGAAGAGGATCGAGAAGTCAAGAAATAATTGGGTGGATGAGATACTTCCAATACTATGGGCCTATAGGACTACCTGTAGAGTCACGACTGGAGCAACTCCCTTCATGTTGGCATATGGGGCAGAAGCAGTGGTTCCCGTGGAGATATCACATTGTTCTCCAAGAATTCAAGCTTTCAATGCTGGGGAAAATGAGGAAGGGCAAAGGTTGGCGCTGGACTTAATTGATGAAGTGTGAGATAAGGCACATGCAAAGATAGTAGAGTATCAGAAAAAGGCTTCGTTCTACTACAACCTAAGGGTTAAAGAGAGGTTTTTCAAACAAGGTGATCTAGTCTTGAGAAAAATAGAGGCTTCTGGTGTCGGACAGAAAGGAAAGCTAGCCCCAAATTGGGAAAGGCCGTACAGAGTCAAGAGCGTTCATGGTAGAGGAACCTACAAGCTGGAAACTATGGATGGTTTTGAAGTCCCGAGGACCTGGCACGCACAAAACCTGAAGGTTTACTACGTGTAAGATAGGCGAAGTATGATTCTCACTTGTCATTGTGACAAGTAGGTTTAAAAGCACCTGGAAGCTTTGCTTGCGTAGGATTTTATATTCCAGTAGAATTTACATTGTCTAGTTATTATTGATTAGGGTCGAACCCATGCTATGTAAGGTTTTGAAAAACCAGACTTCATATTAAAGAGTTTGAAATCCAAGGATGTTTAAGATTCAAATGCATATTAAGATTGTAAAGTCAAAACAGAAAGAGGCAAGAAAAGCAACATATAAAATATAAGCCCCGAAGGGTAATAAGTTCTGAATACGATTAAGTCAATACGTAGAAAGCCACAATGGGCCAAACAAGAAAAAACAAAATACTCAAAGATCCTTGAAGAAGTCATCATCGATGTTTCCTTCATCGGCAGCAGAAGAAGGAACTGGAACAGGATCAGCACCTCGAGGAGAAACGGCTGCGGCCTCAGGAGAAGAAGCAAGAATAGGAGAAAGAGGGATATCATCAAGAAGAGGCTCTTTCCCAGGAATATCAGGGACTGGATAGGCAGTAAGAGTCACCTCCGGAATCTTCTTCCCAATCTCCTCTACTATCTGCTCCCAACAGCTAGAAAAGGTCTCCAGGAAGTTAGCATCGTACTCAGCATTTAGGACATCCTGAAAGTCCTGAGATGCCTTATACTCAGCTATCACCTCAGCTCGGGCCCTTTGAGCATCCAGCTCCAGCTTACGAACTTTCTCCTTCTCATCCGCCAGCTCCTTCTCTACCTCACGGAAACGAGTGAAGTTGGCCTCGGAAGCCTTGAGGTACCTATCCCTGTCCCTCTCAGCAATAGTTAGGCTGGTCCTCACATCCTTCAAATTGTGAAGGGCAACCTGGAGATAGGTATTCATCTGCACGAACATATCAAAGTACAGTAAGTAAAAAAAAACAGTTAAAAAAGGAAGAGGCTTACAGAAGCCATGGCCTGAGCACCCAGACGCTCAATCTGTAGGTCATCAGAAGACTCTACGATCTCAGCCCTGTCACGAGGCGTGATCACACTCTGAGACCAAACGGCGGCAGCCTCGGAACTCCCTACCACCGTGTCCCTCCTCTGAAGGCCCCAAGTGACGGTGAAGGGAGAGGTATCTTCATCAAGGCTAGGAGGCCTCTGGGATAAAAAGGTAGGGACGGCCTCCTGAACCGTGACTGAAGGGCCGTCACCAATCCTAACCCGCTTGTCGCGGTGGGTCTCAACAGCAGAGCCCTTGGCGGCACGGGCCTCCCGCTTCTTGAAGATCGTGTCCAAAGCGGCCCTAGCTGCAGGCAAATACGAGCACGTAAGAAAACGGACAAATAGAGAATGGAGAAAATGGAACAAAAAGGGGAAAGAAATACCCTCGGGACCAAGGTCACTTAGACCTAAACCTTGCAAATTACCCTCTGAAAGGATGAGAGCGTAATGGTGCAAGTTATCAGCAGTAATGGCCTTGATGGCCGCATCCTCATCTATCCCCAATTTTAGGTCTCTTAAAGACCCGTCTATACTTTTTGAGAAGTTGGGCCTGAAAAAATGGTCCCAACCCTCCTCGGAATCCAGAAATACATAAAACCACTCACTCTTCCATGTTGGATACGAGTCGGGATTGGTGCCAGAAATAAAGCAGGAACGAGCCAAGGATCTATGAACTATTTTGACCCATCCTTGGTCCTCAGAAGCATTTACAAATTTAAATAAATAACGAAAGACACAAACATTTGGCTCAAAACCGTGTTTACGAGATTGGGCCATATAACAGTGAATAAAATGCCAAGAGTTGGGTGTGAGTTGGGTCGGACAGACTCGGGCCTCAGCCAAAAGGCGAAAAACAAAAGGATGAGGAGGTAGGCGAAAACCAGCATAGAAGGTTTCCTTATAGACCCGAATGGCCCCAGGTTTTGGGTAGCAGGCCCTATCATTTGGGCCTGGAGCCTCGGCCCTATAAGGGTGAGAAATGCCAAAAAGGCGGGCTATGGTACCTACTTGATCTGGACCAAATCTAGAAGGATAATTATATGCATCTAAGTGTAACATGTTAGGAAAGGCTTGCCCAAATTCGGTTAAAAGATCCCTAAGAGAAATAACTGAGGAATGTACAAGAGATTTTTTACCTCGGCTGGCCCTAGAGGGACGGGCAACAGTTTGGGGGACATGGGAGTGAGATGAATCAGAATCCGCCATGGATGAAGACAAAAACCCAGGAAGCTCTTGAAAGTAAGTAAAGAAGATGAAGATTCAAACGGAATCTTCAAAATAAGCCCAGAAAGCGGCGGAGTAGAATGCCGGAAATCGCTTGGAGGTGGCGATTCTTGAGAGACTAATTGCAGAGTTGAAGTTTAGAAATTTTTGTGAAAGTGAAGTGTGAGAAATGAACTCACACTCCACCTCTTATATAGAGGAGCTCAAAGATGCACAAACGGGCCTGGGCCTAAGAAAAAGGCGGGAAGCCCATAAGATTTGAATTTTGAAAAGATTTAAAATCAAAGTTCATTGAATGAATCAATGCTCGAACAGCCTCAACAACGCCCAGGGTACATTATCCCAAGCCGTTGTTAGAAGTGTGGCTCCTAGGCGTGGTACAACAACGCCCAGGAAGCATCTGTCCTCAACAACGCCCAGGATGCATTATCCCAAGCCGTTGTTAGAAGTGTGGCTCCTAGGCGTGGTACAACAACGCCCAGGAAGCATCTGTCCTCAACAACGCCCAGGATGCATCATCCCTAGCCGTTGTTAGAAGTGTGGCTCCTAGGCGTGGTACAACAACGCCCAGGAAGCATCTGTCCTCAACAACGCCCAGGAAGCATTGTCCCTAGCCGTTGTGAGGAGTGTGGCTCCTAGGCGTGGATCAACAACGCCCAGGAAGCATCTGTCTCCAACAACGCCCAGGACGCAAGTTTCCTAGACGTTGTTAGAAAACTGTCTCCTAGGCGTGGGTGCACGACGTCTAGGATCTATAAATGCATCAGCCTCCAACAACGCCCAGGACGCAAGTTTCCTAGACGTTGTTAGGAAACCGTCTCCTAGGCGTGGATCAACAACGCCCAGGAAGCATCAGCCTCCAACAACGCCCAGGACGCAAGTTTCCTAGACGTTGTTAGGAAACTGTCTCCTAGGCGTGGATCAACAACGCCTAGGATGTATTGAGCAGCAAAAGTTCTATTTTTCTGATCATTTAATTAGAAAATAAGGAAATTCCATAAATATTTTCTGAAAAATGTTAATATTTTCAGAAATAAGGAATAAATCCAGAAAATTAAAGGATAAATCCCAGAAATTAGGGAAAAAATCCAGAAAAATAAGGAAATTCCTTAAATATTTTCTGAAAAATGATATTTTCAGAAATAAGGAATAAATCCAGAAAATTAAAGGATAAATCCCAAAAATTAGGGAAAAAATCCAGAAAAATAAGGAAATTCCTTAAATATTTTCTGAAAAATGTTAATATTTTCAGAAATAAGGAATAAATCCAGAAAATTAAGGATAAGTCTCGGGAAATTAGGAAAAAATCCGGGAAATTAGGGAAAAATCCAGAAAATTAAGGATAAGTCCCGGGAAATTAGGAAAAAATCCAGAAAATTAAGGATAAGTCCCGGGAAATTAGGGAAAAATCCAGAAAATTAAGGATAAATCCCAGAAAATTAGGGAAAAATCCAGAAATTAAAGGAAAAATCCCAGAAAATTAGGGAAAATCCCGAAAATAAGGGAAAAATTCCTGGAATTAAGATAATTCCTGAATAAAAGGAAGATTCATTGTAAATGTGTAGGTCGCTCCACACTTTATGCAAAAACGAAACCCTGTAAGGGAATAAACAAACTTAACTTCTGCGAAACCTAATCAATGTTTCCCAAAAGTTGGGGGGCAAATGATAGGGATAAATAAATTATGATTGTATAATTAAATACTGCATTAATTGTACAAGCTGTGGGCTGCTAGGCCCAATAAAAAGATATATGACACTCAGACCAGAAAGGTTAAGCCTGATGGACCAGATCAGGCCTGATGGAATAAAAAAGGCCCAAAAGCCCTAATTATTAATTAATTTCGTAATTAATTAATAAGGGAAAAATCAGCTATTGAGAAGAGTCTCGATAAGGACATAAATCCTTATAGATTAGCCTCAAGGGGACCTAAAAGGATAAGGAATCAGCTTCCTACTTCCTAGGACTCCTAAGTCTATCCTAATTCAGAGGCTTGTCCACCAAGTCTCCTATACCAAGTCCAATTCAAGGACTTCCACATCTATATAAGGGGCCTAACCCCACAAATCAGAACTACGTTTTTTGGCTTGATTCTCTAATTCACAGAGATACGTAGGCATCTCGTAAAGGCAGAATTAAGCTACGATACACGAGAGCAGCCATTAAAGGCCTTGAGCTCCCGAATCTTAGTAATAAATACAGCAAATATTAACCTTAGTTTTTTATCCATAACACAAATACATATACCACTTAACAATTAATTCACAGAATAAATACTGAACATGCATAATATTTATTTATTAACCAAAATAATTACACAATATATCCCAGATATTACATCCTTCCCCCTTAAAAGGATTCAGTCCTAAGAATCTCGTAAGTAAACAAATGAGGGTACTTTTCTCTCATATCACTTTCTAACTCCCAGGTTGACTCTTCAACCTTTGGGTTTCTCCACAGTACTCTTACTAACTTTAACACTTTATTTCTTAACACTTTCTCTCTTTCTTCTAGAATCTCTATCAGAGTCTCTACATATGATAAATCTGCTTGAAGTTCTACTGGCTCATATTCGATTACATGCCTGGAGTCTGGATTATATTTCTTAAGCATCGATACGTGAAAAACATTGTGAATGTGGTCCATGTGCGGAGATAACGCCAACTCGTAAGCTACTTTGCCAACATGCTTTAGAATTTTAAAAGGTCCAACATATCTTGGGCTCAGTTTTCCTTTCTTTCCAAATTGTGTCAATCCTTTCCACGGTGATACTTTCAGTAATACCAGATTTCCTTCTTCAAATTCCATATCTTTCCTTGATTGATCTACATATTTCCTTTGATGGTCTTGTGCTGCTATCAATCTCTTATGGATAACTTCAATAACTTCCTTCGTCTGTTGCACCAATTCAGTTCCAAGTATTTTGCGTTCTCCTACTTCGTCCCAATACACGGGAGATCGACATTTGCATCCATAAAGAGCTTCATAGGGTGGCATCCCAATACTGGCATGATAACTGTTGTTGTAAGCAAATTCTACCAAGGGTAAATGCTCGTCCCAACTTCCTTTGAAATCAATAGCATAAACACGTAACATGTCTTCAAAGGTCTGGATTGTCCTTTCGCTTTGGCCGTCCGTCTGTGGATGGTAAGCCGTACTCATATTCAGTCTCGTTCCCAAACACTCTTGAAAACTTTTCCAAAACCTCGAATTAAATCTCGGATCTTGATCGGATACGATAGACACAGGGACTCCATGACAAACTACGATTTCTTTCAGGTACATATGGACTAACTTGTCTAGTGAAAATCTTTCATTTATAGGCAGAAAATGAGCTGACTTGGTAAGTTTATCCACTATAACCCAAATGGAATCATGATTGGCTTTCGTCCTTGGTAATCCGACTATGAAATCCATGGCAATATGCTCCCACTTCCACTCTGGAATCTCCAATGACTGCAATAATCCACTTGGTCTCTGATGCTCTTCTTTAACTCTTTGACATGTATAACATCTGCTAACCCATTCTGCAATTTCCCTCTTCATATCTGGCCATCAATAATTTTCCTTTAAATCTTTGTACATCTTGGTACTTCCTGGATGGATTGAATACCTTGAATTATGAGCTTCCTGTAAAATTTCATTCTTCAACTCCATTACTGGTGGAATCTAAATTCTAGAAGAAAACCTAATAATACCTTGATCGTCCTTTTGCGTGCATAATTCCTCTCCTACCAAATGACTAATGTCCTGATCCATTATCTCTATTTGACACTTTCTTATCTTTTCTAACAACTCCGGCTGGAAAGTCATGCTATACATTTTTGCTTCATCAGGCTTGCAAACTCTAATCTCCAATTCCAGTTTCTGAAATTCCTTGTATATCTCTTCGGGTACTGATAACACATTCAACTTTTCTTTCCGACTTAACGCATCCGCCACGACGTTTGCTTTACCGGGATGATAGTTAATCGTGCAATCATAATCCTTAATTAACTCTAACCATCTTCTCTGCCTCATATTAAGCTCCATCTGCGTGAATATGTACTTCAAGCTTTTGTGATCCGTATAAATATCCCATTTTTCTCCATATAGATAATGTCCCCAAATCTTCAAAGCGAATACTATGGATGCTAGCTCCAAATCATGGGTAGGATACTTTTGCTCGTGTGGTTTCAATTTCCTTGACGCATACGCAATAACCTTATCGTGCTGCATCAGAACACATCCAAATCCTTTATGAGAAGCATCACTATAGATTACAAAATTCCCTTGATCATCTGGAAGTGACAAAACAGGTGCCGTAATTAATCTTCGCTTCAATTCTTGAAAACTTTCTTCACATATATCGTTCCATACGAACTTTTCACTCTTCCGTGTAAGCTTCATCAATGGTGTTGCAATCCTTGAGAAATTTTGAACAAATCGGTGATAATATCCCGCTAATCCCAAGAAACTTCTTACCTCTGTTGGTGTTCTCGGTCTTTCCTAATTTATAATTGCTTCAATCTCCGCTGGGTCCACTTTGATCCCTTCATTACTGACTATGTGTCCTAAGAACTGAACTTCCTGTAACCAAAACTCACACTTTGAAAATTTAGCGTATAACTTTTTCTTTCTCAAAATCTCCAAAGCTGTCCTCAAATGTTCTGCATGATCCTCTTCTGTCTCAAAATCTCCAGATACTTGTTCTTGATTGTAAGCTTGTTGAGCTCCCGATAGTCGATGCACAGTCTCATGCTTCCATCCTTCTTCTTGACAAATAGTACTGGTGCACCCCACGGGGATACATTGGGTCTGATTTCTCCTTTCTCTAATAATTCTTGTAATTGCTTTGCTAGTTCCTTCATCTCAACGGGCGCCATTCTGTACGGGGTCGTGGATACTGGTTCCGTTCCAGGTGCTAAGTCGATTGCAAACTCAATTTCTCTGTCTGGAGGAAGTCTTGGTAACTCATTGGGAAATGCGTCTGGAAATTCATTGACTACTGGAATATGTTCAAGTTTTGCTGGCTCTTGACTTCTATCAATCACATAAGCAACGAAATGCTCGCATCCTTGCCGTAGTAACTTTTTAGCTTGAATCATTGTTAAGAACTTCTTTGCTTGCTTTTGACCCTTAAACATTACTATCCTCTCATCTGGCATCTTTACCATCACCTACTTATTTTAACAATCTATCTGGGCATCGTGCTCAGATAACCAATCCATTCCTAAGATAACGTCAAACTCTCCTAGCTTAAATGGTATCAAATCTACATAAAACTTATTACCAAAAATCTCAATCTCACAATTCCCACAAACTTGATTAACAGATATACGTTCTTGATTTGCTAATTCCACAGTCATTATTTCATTTAAATACTCAACCGGACAATTTAACTTACTAACAAAATCTTGAAAAATAAACGATCGAGTTGCTCCCGAGTCTATTAACACTTTGGCACATAAAGAATTCACATTAAGCGTACCTTCCATGACATCAGTATCCTGGATAGCGTCCTTTACAGACATATCAAAAACTCTTGCCCTTGGAGTCTCATTCACTGTTAAGGTAGATCCCATAATTCTCAATGCATTACTGACTGGGGCTAGTGTCTTGCAATCCCTAGCTATATGTCCCGACTTTCCATATTTAAAGCATGTAAATCCAATAGCTGGAACCTTAATCGCTGGATTCCAGGTAGGCTGATCCTTATTTGCTGGCTCTCTCGCTGGCTGATTGCGACACTCCCTTGAATAGTGCCTTTTCTGATTACACTTGAAACAAACCACGTTCAACTTATTACAAACTCCTCCGTGCTTCTCCCACATACTTGACAATCTGGAAAAGTTAGCCTCAACTGATTCGGCTGATTCACATTGACTGGACGGTTGTCTTAACCTCTATCGCCTACATTCTGTTTGTTGACATTAAATTTCTCCCCTGCTGAAATCTGCCCTTCTTAAAATTTGGAAACTTTCCTGGTTGTGACTGACCTTCATTCCCTTCAAACTTCCTCTTCTTACTTTCCTTTTTCTTCTGTGACATCTCGCTCTCTGTCTCTGCAATCATGGCCTTTTGTACAACTCCTGCATAGGTATCCAATTCAAAGATGGCTACCTTCCCTCTGATCCATGGCTTCAAGCCTTGCTGGAATCTCTTAGCCTTCTTCCTGTCAGTATCTACATATGACGGCACATACCTTGACAACTCTTCAAACTTACTTTCATAATCAGCTACCGACATATTTCCTTGCTTTAACTCTAAAAACTTCAGCTCCATCTGATCCTGAACAAACTGGGGAAAATATTTTTCTAAAAACAATTCCTTAAACCTCCCCCAAGTAATAACATCTGTACCTTCCAATGTCTTCACAGTCTCCCACCAATAGGTGGCCTCATTCTTCAAATAATAACTTGTAAACTCCACCTTCTGTTCTTCCTTCACTTTAACTAAAGCAAATGACTTCTCTATTTCCTTTAACCAAACATTTGCTTCAATCGGATCTAAGGAACCCTTGAATTCTGGTGGGTTTACTGCCTGAAAAGTTTTGAAAGTTACCAGGGGATTGGTTTGTCTTTGTAGCTGTTGTGTCAGGTGAACTGTTTGTTGAGCCAAGATTTGAAGGATCTGGGCTATTGCTGGGTCTATGGGTCCTAGGTTTGCATTCTGGCTAGTATCATCTTGGTTGTTATTGTTGTTGTTAGTTTCTTCATTCTGGGTGTTGGTGCAGGTATTTCTTCTGGGAGGCATTTTCTGTAAATAATCAAACAACTTATTTAGCTTTTAAATCAATTCCTTTGCATAAAAGAAAAGTTTTGTAAAAAATAAATATCTCTTTTTGAAAACAGTTGTAATAGTTGAACTAAGTAAATTGTATGCTTCTTTACAGAATATAAACAGTTAACGGAATAGGGTACATGGTATCACAGGGGTATAACTGGTACAATAAATAAGGTAAAGTAAAACAGGTGCAGTAATGTAAATGATAATGCTGGAAAGGAAAAGGTACTGATATATATATAGATCAAAAGTTTTAGGTAGTACAAGCGTAAAGACACTTCAGAAGTAAAAGCAAAAGGGTACAACAAACCTACTCACTAGTCAGCAGATCTAGTCTATAAATACAATCCAAAAGTCTACTGATACATAATACACACTACTGTACATACTAAACAATCACAACAACACTGCTCAGCATCTCCATCTCTGTGCCTCTAGCTCAGGGCAAGTCTGGTCCTCCAATCTCCTCAAGCTCCTCCAAAACCCACTTAGCCCACCCCACAAGAAAATCAGGCGTAATATCCTCATGAGTAGCCTCAGCAATCCTCACAGTAGCTGCTCTCCGAAATACCTGGAGTCTCTCTCTGAGTCGCCTCTCACCACTCACAACCTCTCTGGTACGCATAATATGTAATAGCTCCTGAATCTGACCCCGTACGAATCGCTGCTCCATAAGGCAAGCCTCGAACTGATGATATGGGATAGGATATGAAGAGAACTGAAAAGGTACACCTGTAACTGAGTGACCAGTAAAACCTGAATCAACAGGTGGGGGTCCTCTGATTGGTGGTCTCATGCCTGGGGGTGGATTAACCTGGAGTTGTACGGGCTGCAACGCAGGTGGAGGTAACATAGCCAACACTGGGGTAACAACAGGACGTGGATCCGAAGATGGTCCTCCAACTGAGGGCTCTTAGTGATCAGCTGGTACGGAGATGAAAGAGTCGGCCATCGCTGCTATCTAAAATCATATCACAATATAAAAATCTCGAACCACAACGCGAATTATACTAATACCTGTTATACCGTCGCACTCATCCTCTTGACGTTCTATCTTTCTATTTCCTATACCGGTTTGGTGATTAGCTAGTAACCCCCAGACTTATACCCCGGGTTTGGAGGGCGTTACAATTCCCCCATCATACTCATTTCATATTCACTCTGTATAATCCTGAAGAATCTTTTGCACAGCTTTTCATTTATAGAACCAAAGATGATATCATTCACATAAATTTGAACTAGGATCATATCATCACCATGTTTCTTGTAGAAGAGAGTTTTGTCTATAGTTCCTCTAGTAAAACCATGTTTAAGTAGGAATTCTGACCATGTATCATACCAAGCTCTAGGTGCCTGTTTTAGTCCATTAGAGCCTTGAGTAACTTGTACACAAAAACAGGAAATTCTAGATCTTCAAAACCAGATGGCTATTGCACATAAACCTCTTCTGCTAGTTCACCATTTGGGAAGGTACTCTTGACATCCATTTGATACACTTTAAAATTTGAATGTGTAGCAAATGCTAGAAAAATCCTTATTGCTTCAAGTCTTGTAACTGGAGAAAAAGTTTCATCATAATCAATTCCTTCTACCTGTGAGTAGCCTTTAGCAACCAACCCTGCCTTATTTCTAGTAGTTATTCCATTTTCATCCATTTTGTTCCTAAACACCCATTTTGTTCCAATTATACTTCTATTCTTTGGTACAAGAACTAACTCCCAAACTTTGTTCCTTCCAAACTGATTCAGCTCTTCCTGCATGCCAGATATCCAATCAGGATCCATTAGAGCTTCTTTAGTTTTCTTAGGCTCTACTTGAGACAGAAAGCATGCATGTAGGAACTCATTAGCAGTTGCACTTCTAGTTCTCACACCAGCAGTAGGATCACCAATAATTACTTCTCTAGTTTGACTTTTATCCCACTTCCTTTTATAAGTTTGTTGACTTGTGCCTTCATTATTTTTTTCATTATTGGTATGACTAGTAGATCCTTCTTCTCTTTCTCCCCTTGAGTTTGTGTTGTCAAATTCCTGTGTTTGAGATGAGCTTCCATTTCCATGATTTTCATGTTCAGCAGTCTCTTCATTCATCATCTGTTGTGTATTAACTTCATCTTCTCCATCAGAATCACTATCAATGTTGAGATTTTCAAATGCAAGGGCTTCAGCTTCATTATCATCAAGGTATTCCAAGCCTGGATACTTGTCATCATCAAAAGTCACATATGTGCTTTCCATAATCTTCTTTTGATCAATCACATAGACCTTGTAGGCAGTTCTCTCCAATAAATATCACAAAAAATTGCTTCAAAAACTTTGAGTCAAATTTTCCCACATATTCAGAGTTGTCTTTTATAATGTACCACTTTCTTCCAAACACATGAAGATGCTTTATAGTAGGCTTTCTCTTAGACATGACCGAGTAAGGTGATTTGCCATGAACCTTGTTGATGAGACATCTGTTTTGAGTATAGCATACAGTGTTAACAGCTTCTTCCCAAAAACTTGTTGGCAACTTGGCATCTTGCAACTTGAGGTGTTCTAGCAGCAGAGAACTCTTGAATAATGCCTTTGTTTTTGCATAATTCACTTAATGTTGTATTTTTGAATTCTGTTACATTATCACTTCTCAATCTCTTTACACAGTTTTAATTTTCAGCCTATTTTTCTGTCTTCTTTATGTGCTCAATTATGATGTGTGGAGTCTCATCTTTAGAGTGAATTAAAAGGAATATGTCCTAAGTCCAATCATGTATTAGGATTTAGGAATAACTTTTATGTAATCTGTTTTGATTTCATTGATATTAATAAAAGACTTGTTTTGTTTTTATTACGGGCTCTATCTATTTAAGTGTTTAAATAAGATATACCATAGTTTAGAGTAAAGCTTTTATGGATTATGATGAGATCATAATAGTGAGACCTAAAAGATGATAACTCTAAACTTAAATAGTTCCTGGTCATAGGATTACTAACTGGTAATTAATAATCCGCAAAGATCGGTACATACTATGCTTGCTTCATTTTGAAGGATGTCTGTTCTCATAGATATTTGTGTGGTGACACTATAGCTAGTATGTAGGTGCTTATTATAGAATAAGTTCACTGAACATGACTCGCACAGCTGAACAACTGATAAAGTTCACTCACGTGTCAGCAGTTGTTCACATAGTGATATTTGTATAAGTATCCTTATACTTGAGGTCATCATAGTCATCTTGGGTACACTGAACTATGCTTTGGTTTAGTTCTTAGTCTCCAGGGACAATTATTAGGGCTCTACTGGGTATAGGAATTTGTACATGAAGATAGTGTATGATCAATAAAGGATCTACCCCTTCTAGTGAAAGAAGCGAATGTTCAAGGCTGATCCACTTATGCTAGTTCAGGAATCTCTGGCCAGAGTGAATGAAATTAGAAAGGAGTTTCTGATTTGCATAGAACTAAGCATAGTAAATGGTAAGCAAGTAATTAAATTAGATAGGCTTGACACGAGATCCATGCTTGTATTTAATCAGGATATTGTAGGGTAGAAGGAGTTTATTGTACGGTAATTATTCACTGAATAGGTTCTTGGTATTCTAAGCAGTGAATTCGTATTATCCGGATAGTCGCGATATGCTGAGAAGTATCCCTCACGATGTAGAATAATTATGATTAATTAATTAATCATATTTAATAAATTAGAGAATTTATATAAATAATGATAAAATAGTTTTATTATTATTTATTTCTACTACCGGCTTAATATTGAACCTACAGGGTCACACCATAAAAAGAAAATGATTTAATGGTGGAGGAATTAATTAATAATGGCTAATAATTATTTATTTATGAAATAAATAATTAATTGGAAAATTTAATAATTGATTAAATGAGATTTAATTGATTATAAATTAATTAAGAAAAGTTCTTAATATTATTAATTAAGAATTTAATTTTTGGAAATTAAATCAAGAGAGAGAATTATTTCTAAAGTGTTTAGAAAAAGGATTAATAATTAAAAGGTGTTTTAATTATTGATGAGAATAATAAATAGGTTAATAATAATAATAATATTTTATGGGAAAATTTCAGCTGAAAATTTTGCCTATAAATATACTATTATAAACCCTATTTTATTCTAACCCAAAAAACCCAAAAGTTTTTAGAAAAACCTAATTCTCTCCACCTCCTCCTCCTCTTTAACGTCATTTTCTTGGTGGATACCGGTGGAGTGCTTCACGTTTGAGGAGCAGCTGCTAAGGATCTCCGATCGTTGCTTTTGGATCGCTATTAAAGGTTAGTAATCGATTCATATATTTTAATCATGATTTATATGCTTTTATTTGGATTTTATATGTGTAAAAGTGTTTTACCATGCCTCCGATGCGATATAAATCCAACAATGGTATCAGAGCATAGGTTGTATGCATATAGATCTGTGGTAAAAATTTCAGAATTTTATGTGCTTGTATGAATTAATTATGATTTTTACAAGTTATATTATGGATTAATTTTGTCTGATGAGAAATCGTTTCTCAGAATAATTTTGAATGTTGATCTGGGTTCTACAAGTGTTGTAGATCGTCTGGGTATTTTTCTTATAATTTTATGATGTATAGATTATTTATTATGAATTTTTGAAGTTGTTGTAATTAAATTTGTAATTAAATAATCATATATATATACATAAATTGTAAGTATGTAAATATATCTGCTGTTGCTACTGTGGTGTAATGGAGGCACGACTGTCAATAAAAGAAAAGAGAGAAACAGGCTCGTTTTCTGTGCAAAAGCGGCAGCGGCAACTGTCAAAACAGGAAAAGGAACAGGTGCGTGCAGCGCACGCAGAAGAGAGGGTGTCGCACATTCCGGGAATGCGTTACACCATGTGGCGCATTCACGGAATGCGTTACACCTTTTAATGGCTTAAAACGGTTGTAACGCATTACCAGAATGCGTTACAGGGCTTGTAACGCGTTCCTGTAATGCGTTACAGCCCGACTGTCCACATTAAATTTGATTTTTTGGGAGTTTCGTAACTCCGTTTTGGGCGTGCAATATATCGTTGGATTCGTTTTTCCGAGACGGATCTAATGGTGTGATCAAATTTTAGTTTATATAAAAGTTTTGAACTGATTATATTTCATGAAGTGTTTTAAAGATGTTTTTGACTGTTTTAATTGCTTTTAAATGCTTCATGTGATACATAGAGATGTATAATGCTTAGACCAATATGCTAGATGATGTAACATGCCTACCTTGACGTTTATTCATGTTTATATATGTGATATATGCTTAGTTTATCATGCGATGATATATTTAGGTGAACTTAAATGAACATAAGGCGCTTGTTAGACAATCTAGTATAGTGAAATTGTTTCATAACCTTAATAATAATATTATGAATACAATCATGAGATTCTTGTGTTTATGAAACACGTAATTGAATATGAATTTTTGATATGAGAGAAAGGATGATTCTGTCAACAACAGATTTCTATCTGTAAGAAAGGGTTATCAAGTGACGCCTCTTGACAATGCTCCACCCGATCTGGGAATCATCTGATTATCGATTATTGATTTGAAATATTTAATTTAAAAGGAAGAATCTCTTTATAATATGATTATGATTGTAACGTAATATAATCCCTCTAAAATTAAATAATATCAAGTAGTAATTGGCCAATGATACAACGGGCTTGTGTCGGTCATAGCCTTCCAACATGATAGAAAGTAGTTCTTATTTTTAAATCATTATCGGTTCGTGCTACAGCCGAGGGCTTTGATTTCGAAATAAGAAATACTTGTCTATTACATAGAGATGTGTACATTGAATTAGAATCTAAAGGTCGGTACGTGCCACAGCCGTAGGCCGTTGGGGACTGATTCAATTGTACGGAATGTTGGGTTAGACTTGACTTAGAATATTGAGTTTGTCATGCCACAGCCGTGACTCAATTATTCAAGAGGCTAAAGTTTGATTAGGGAATAACATAAGATGTAATTTACAAGAGTTGTCTGCCTATTGAACATTACATGGCGGTTCATGCTACAGTCGGGGTTGTGTAATGGAATGTAGGATCCCTATTCCCACTAGCATTATGAATGCTTAATTTTTCATGTAGGGGGTTGAATAAATTAGGTAAACTAGTAGGAGCCACTTATGAATAAATACCCGATTCATATAGTGTTTTAAAATGAAATCGAATATTTGCTAAGTGTTGTTATGTGTTTATCATTTCCAGATTTACAATATACATTATGTCTTCTGCACTATCACTCAGGAGCATACTGGATGCTCACAAGTTGACTGGTCCTAATTATGCTGACTGGCTTCGAAACTTGAGAATTGTTCTCAGGATTGAGAAGCTGGAATACGTGATTGACTCACCTAAGCCTACTGAACCTGCTATTGATGCACATAATGATGAACATGTTGTGTATCGTAAATAGGTAGATGATGCAAATGTTGCTCAATGCATCATGCTAGCTTCCTTGAACATTGAGCTACAGAAGCAACATGAGCATATGGATGCTCACACTATCCTCATGCATCTACAAGAGTTGTATGATGTGGCAGGAAGGACAGCTCGATATGAGATATCGAAGGAGCTGTTCGGTTGTAGGATGTCTGAGGGATCATCTGTGAATGACCATGTACTTAAGATGATCAATTTGATTGAACGTCTTGGACAACTTGGTTTTGCCATGGAAGGGGAGCTGAGCCAAGACTTGGTTTTGCAATCGCTTCCGAGTTCGTTCTCGCAGTTTGTTGTGAACTTTCACATGAATAAGTTGGATGTCAGCCTGCCTGAACTCCACGACATGTTGAAGACTGCAGAATCGAATTTCCCCCCTAAGAAGAGTTCTGTTCTTCTAATTGGTGAAGGTTCCAATCCTAAGAAAAGGAAGAGGAACCCTTCCAAGAAGAAGAAAGTAGGTGAGAAAACGCCGGTTCCACCAAAAGCTGAAGACCCCAAGAGCAAAGTTGTTTGCTTTCACTGTAACAAGGTGGGGCACTGGAAGAGGAACTGCAAGGTTTACCTTGCAGAATTGAAGAAGAAGAAGGGTAGTGAGACTACCGCTTCTGATTCAGGTATGTTCATGATAGAAGTGAATATGTCATTAAATCAAATTTCTACTTAGGTATTAGATACCGCCTGTGGTTCTCATATCTGCAATTTGTTGCAGGGACTAAGGAGAAGTAGGACTCTTGAGGAAGAGGAGGTGATTCTACTGATGGGAAATGGAGCAAGAGTTGCTGCTGAAGATGTAGAATCATTTCATTTACATATGCCTACGGGCAAGACTATTGTTTTAAATAATTGTTATTTTGTTCCCTCGATTGTGAGGAATATTATTTCTATTCCCATGTTAGACTTGGCTAGATTTTCATTTATTATTGAGAATAATGAATGTTCTATTCTTAGAGATAATATTCTTATGGACGTGGTACTTTAAATAATGGTCTGTATGAATGTGACATAATTTACTTCAAATTGAACAAACTAATAAAAGAAAAGGGATGATGAAAATCTCACTTCATTGTGGCACTGCAGTCTCCATTTAGTAGACATGGAGAGAGGGCTGCAAATTTGCTAGGAATGGTACACACAGATGTATGTGGACCAATGTCTACGCAAGCCATGGGTGGATTTTCATACTTCATTACTTTCATGGATAATAGATCTAGATTCGGATATGTGTTTGATGAAACACAAGTCTGAAGCCTTTGAAAAGTTCAAAGAGTATAAGTATGAAGTGGAGAAACAAACCAAACATAGTATTATAATTCTTCGATTAGATCGAGGTGGTGAATACTTGAATGGAGAGTTTCTGGATTATCTCAAAGTAAATGGTATAGTCTCCCAGTGGATGCCTCCAGATTGGTATCTGAAAGGAGAAATCGAACTTTGTTAGACATAGTTCGGTCCATGATGAGCTATGCAAATCTTCCAGTATTCCTATGGGGTTATGCATTGGAAACCTCAGCATATTTACTGAATAAGGTGCCTTCCAAATCTGTTCCTCAAACTCTGTATGAGATATGGAAAGAAAGGAAACCGAGTCTTAAACACGTTAAGATTTGGGGATGTCCAGCTTATGTCAAGTAAGTTGACCCAGATAAGCTGGAATATCGATCCGTAAAATGTAGTTTTATGGGATATCCTAAAGAGACTTTAGGGTATTACTTTTACACCGATCATCGGGTGTTTGTCTCCAGACATGCTACCTTCTTGGAAAAGGAGTTTATCCTTGAAGGAAACAGTGGGAGCAAAATTGAACTTGATGAAGTTCAAGAAGCACAAACTACTACGGATCAAGTGAAAACACCTGTTCTGACTGAACAATCTTCTGTGGAACAGCCCATTCATAGGTCAGGGAGAGTGTCTCGCCAATCTGAGAGGTAATATGGCCTTGTCATTGAGAATGACAATGAGTTGTCGATCATTGATGATGACGACCCTGTGACCTATAATGAGGCTATGAGTAGTGTTGACTCAGAGAAATGGCATAGTGCCATGAAATCCGGAATGAAATCTATGTATACGGGATACAAAAGAATGATTAGAGCAGATGGCCAGGTGGAGACCTTTGAGGCCAGGCTTGTGGCAAAAGAATTCAAACAAAGGCAATGGATTGACTTTGATGAAACCTTTTACCTGTAGCCCTGTTATTATCAGTTCGGATTTTGCTTGCGAATGCTGCTTACTACGACTACGAGATCTGGCAAATAGCCAGATGGTTTTCTTTCCAAGAGAAATGAAAACCTAGTGTGTAAGCTGCTGCGAACCATATGTGGTTTAAAGCAAGCTTCTCGTAGATGGAACATCCGTTTTGATGAGACAATCAAAGAGTTTGGTTTTATGAAAAACGTAGATGAACCATGTGTCTATAAAAGGGTTAGTGGGAGCGCGATAACATTTCTTGTGTTGTATTGAAATAGAGTTCACACACATAACAACATAGTAGACCCACTCAAAAAGCTACTTTATGAAAGTCACTTTGATCGTCATAAAGATTAGATGGGTATTAGATACCAGAGTGATTGGCTTTAGTACAAGTGGGAGATTGAAAGGAATATGTCCTAAGTCCAATCATGTATTAGGATTTAGGAATAACTTTTATGTAATCTGTTTTGATTTCATTGATATTAATAAAAGACTTGTTTTGTTTTTATTACGGGCTCTATCTATTTAAGTGTTTAAATAAGATATACCATAGTTTAGAGTAAAGCTTTTATGGATTATGATGAGATCATAATAGTGAGACCTAAAAGATGATAACTCTAAACTTAAATAGTTCCCGGTCATAGGATTACTAACTGGTAATTAATAATCCGCAAAGATCGGTACATACTATGCTTGCTTCATTTTGAAGGATGTCTGTTCTCATAGATATTTGTGTGGTGACACTATAGCTAGTATGTAGGTGCTTATTATAGAACAAGTTCACTAAACATGACTCGCACAGCTGAACAACTGATGGAGTTCACTCACGTGTCAGCAGTTGTTTACATAGTGATAGTTGTACAAGTATCCTTAGACTTGAGGTCATCATAGTCATCTTGTGTACACTGAACTATGCTTTGGTTTAGTTCTTAATCTCCAGGGACAATTATTAGGGCTCTACTGGGTATAGGAATTTGTACACGAAGATAGTGTATGATCAATAAAGGATCTACCCCTTCCAGTGAAGGAAGCGAATGTTCAAGGCTGATCCACTTATGCTAGTTCAGGAATCTCTGGCCAGAGTGAATGAAATTAGAAAGGAGTTTCTAATTTGCATAGAACTAAGAATAGTAAATGGTAAACAAGTGATTAAATTAGATAGACTTGACACGAGATCCATGCCTTGTATTTAATCAGGATATTGTAGGGTAGAAGGAGTTTATTGTACGGTAACTATTCACTGAATAGGTTCTTGGTATTCTAAGCAGTGAATTCGTATTATCCGGATACTCGCGATATGCTGAGAAGTATCACTCACGATGTAGAATAAATATGATTAATTAATTAATCATATTTAATAAATTAGAGAATTTATATAAATAATGATAAAATAGTTTTATTATTATTTATTTCTACTACCGGCTTAATATTGAACCTACAGGGTCACACCATAAAAAGAAAATGATTTAATGGTGGAGGAATTAATTAATAATGACTAATAATTATTTATTTATGAAATAAATAATTAATTGGCAAATTTAATAATTGATTAAATGAGATTTAATTGATTATAAATTAATTAAGAAAAGTTCTTAATATTATTAATTAAGAATTTAATTTTTGGAAATTAAATCAAGAGAGAGAATTATTTCTAAAGTGTTTAGAAAAAGGATTAATAATTAAAAGGTGTTTTAATTATTAATGAGAATAATAAATGGGTTAATAATAATAATATTTTATGGGAAAATTTCAGCTGAAAATTTTGCCTATAAATATACTATTATAAACCCTATTTTATTCTAACCCAAAAACCCAAAAGTTTTTAGAAAAACTTAATTCTCTCCACCTCCTCCTCCTCCTTAACGTCGTTTTCTTGGTGGATACCGGTGGAGTTCTTCACGTTTGAGGAGCAGCTGCTAAGGATCTCCGATCGTTCCTTTTGGATCGCTATTAAAGGTTAGTAATCGATTCATATCTTTTAATCACGATTTATATGCTTTTATTTGGATTTTATATGTGTAAAAGTGTTTTACCATGCCTCCGCTGCGATATAAATCCAACATGAATGAACTCTACCCAAGTGTATCTTGAGAAATCATCCACCATCACAAGTGCATATTTGTTCCTTGAAACTGATAAGACATTTAGTGGCCCAAACAAGTCCATGTGAATAAGTTACAATGGTGCACTTATAGAATTCACAGTTTTTGACTTGTGACTTGATCTTTTCATTTTTCCTTTCTGACAGGCTTCATAAACTTCAGCTTGAGCAAACGCCAGGTTAGGCATGTCTCTTTCTAACTCCTTTTTGACCAAGGTGTTAATTGCCTTGAAATTTAAGTGCGACAACTTTTTATGCCATAGCTTACTTTGTTCTTCTAATGCCTTGGTGTAGAAGTAACAAATTCCATCCTTATTTGTTGAGTCCAAGTCTGCAACAAACAAGATTTCTTTTCTTGCTCCTTTCAGAGCAACTTCATTGGTTTTCTTGCTGATGAAAATACATTATTCTTTGTCAATTAGAATTTTAATACTTTTGTCTGCAAATTGACTGACACTGAGAAGATATACTTCAAGACCAGCTACCAATGCTACATCATCAATGACAACATTTCCAGAAATAATCTTGCCATATCCCATTGTGAATCCTTTGCTATTGTCTCCAAAGGTCACCAAGGGGCCAGCCTTCTCCCCAAACTGTGATAGCAGGGCCTTATCATCCGTCATATGTCTGGAACATCACTGTCTATGATCCATATGACCTTCTTCATTTTTCCCTGCACACAATAAGTTTTAACTGTGTTTAGCAACCCAAGCAGTGTTGGGCACTTTCTTCTTGTTAACTGATTTAGCAGAAGTAGAATGAGTTATTTCAGATAAAATAGAATTCATTGACTGTTGTGCATTTTCCTATCTGTTGTAGACCCAATTTTTGTTTCTTTGAGGTCTACTCTCAGCTTGTGGCAACTTTTCATCACTTTCAAGTTGCAAGGGATGCAATCAAACTTGTCACAGAATGAGTAGGGATCATTTGCATCTGCTTCATTGTATTTGCAGGCTCCTTCAACCGGCTTTCTAATAACCTTTTTACAAAGGTGAGTTAGGTGATTCACACAGCCTTATTTCTCACATTTCTTTCTTGGAGCATTTGTAATATAAGCAAAATTGTTGCTTTTATTTATCCCAATTTTCCCATTTCTATTTTTCTTCTACTTTCTTACATCTTCAGTTTTGGTTGCTTTGACAGGTGTCTTAGAACCTTGATTGTCCATGAGATTCTCTTCAGCTTTGGAAGATTGAGTTGCTTCTGCATATTTCTTTTCATTGTCTTCATCAGCAAATTCTTTCTTGATAATCAAATCTTCTTCACTGAAGTTAACTTCACATGCCTTGAACATAGGTGAAGCAACCTTTTTCAGCATTGCTGGAACATTTTCATTTTTTGTTGTTTTTCCTTTGTCACCTATATTTTTCTTCTTGCTGTCCGGGCATCATAATCAAAAGCAATAGCAATATTTGCACATGGTTTATTTTTCTCATGGTATTGTCCAACCAACTCAGATGCATTATTGAAGGACTTCAACTTCACTTCATTCTTTTCCAGTTTCTCCTTTAACATTACTTCAATTTCACTTGCA
Source organism: Apium graveolens (assembly GCF_009905375.1). Taxonomy (NCBI): domain Eukaryota; kingdom Viridiplantae; phylum Streptophyta; class Magnoliopsida; order Apiales; family Apiaceae; genus Apium; species Apium graveolens. The sequence continues at coordinate 101,145 of NC_133654.1, forward strand.
CACTTGAGCTTGTTCTTCAGATACGCATTCTCTTGTTTTACAGCTTCAAGCTCTACCAACAATAATTCAGCTTCTTGTTTTTCATTCTCATGCTTCTCATTTATCTTTGTAAGTCTGCTAACTTCTTCATTAGCAGCAACCATACTTGTATGAATGTGAGACATTTATGTGTTCATCTTCTCTACAGTTTCCTTATATTGACTCATATTTAAATCAATGGTAGTGAGAGTTAGTACCTGTGATTTTGATGAGGATGATTTTAACACCCCCAGATCCGGGGTCGGGGATCCGGGTCGTCACGTTCTTTCTTTCCACAATATCACTTAACTTAATTAATAATAAATAACCTCATGCTGTGACCCCACACTAACACACACCACAACACGTTATAGTCTCAGAGATGAAATTGAAATATGTACAAGTCCTTGAATCCACAATTTAAAAGTTATTACAACCCAAAATGATTACTTGATAAGTTTACAGTTAATTGCCATTATCTGCCACAAGTTATAATTATATATAATTGATTCCCAAAAATAGAATGCCTGATCTACAATAGATCTACCTCTACAGCTATAGCAGCTACGATATCAACGGGAAGACGCGGGATGTTTCCCACGCGCTTGCGTTGGGTCTGCTTGAGTCTGGCCATCTTTCCTAACTGTTGTTGTGTGATGAAGAAATGAAGCAAGAGTGAGCATTACAGCTCACAAGATAATATTTAGTGTAAATAATAATGCAAGTATCTAAATGGATAACATATTAGAAACCTTTATCAAGTGTAAGGTAATTACTTACTGGATATAAACTTAAAGGAAGATGAAGTTACCAATTACTTCACTATACTTATATCTTTTTGTAAAACTACTTGAACTATCACCGTTCCAAGTATAATAAGTTTTTGAAGTTCATCACATAGGTGGGACTACCACATAAGACTTGCATAGATTCGATCTTTGAAATATTATTGAATGAAATGAAGTTATGAGATACTTCATTAAGTCCCGATATATATATATATATATATATATCTATATATATCTATCATACATTTCCTGAAAACCTCTGTCATGTAAAGTATGAACAGAGTTGCAATATCCAATGAATTTTGGAAAGAAAAGAATTTTGGCATAACCCGATATCTTGCTGATCAGGCAAAGATACCAATAAGTAACCTTTTCTACTAGTAGATGGATGAATCCCCCACCGGTCATCACCCTGGCCTCATTAGGACCTTGTGCTGGACCGCCAACCGGCCTCTTACGCGTTGATGGGCTGCCACCAAGCCACTTACACTTTGATAGACCGTACCCCGGCCTGTCGCTTATGCCGACTCAATTAGATGGACTTACTTCCCGAACGTTGGGTAAGTAATCAATTCATTTATTAAAACAGCAACCTCGTTGCGAATATAAAATACACCACAGAGCCGGATCCCTCAATTTAGAAGTGAGTATTTAAATCCCCTTCGAAAGGAAGATCTTAAATTTGAAAACGAGTTTTGGGATCCGCTCGAACTTTTAAAATCATTTTGAAGACTCGAAACATTTTTAAGAATGTTTGGAGTAATGCTGATTTAATGAAATAAATCAGTCCCGGTATATTAGAAAATATCTAAATATTATTTAAATAACATTCCCATAAGGATAATCCTTATAAAAATAATTGAAGTAGAAGTTTAAAAACTTATACTTGAAATGAATAATAAATAACCAAAGATATACTTATACGAAAGTACGATCTTTATTTGAATAATCGAAAATAAGTTTGATTATCGAAACATTATTCTTTAATAAAATAAAGAATATTATTTAATAAAAGAAGCGGAGTCAAAAGTCCTCGAATGAATATTCAAAATAATATTCATTTAATAAAATAAGCGGAGTCATAAGTCCTCGAATTAATATTCAAAATAATATTCATTAAATAAAATAAAGTTATCGAATAAACCTTATTCAATTAATAGTTTTAAAAACTATATCTATATATATATATATAAATAAATAAATATATATATATATTATACTCGGGAAAATCGACTCCCGGTTTAGAAAATGTTCACCTTTGGGTCCCCTATACTAAGAGTCTACGCAACTACTGCTTATCTCTAGCATAGGTATTATGCAACTTATAAGCATTTGAATCAACAATTAGATATTAAGATTACGAAACAGGCATGCATATATACCATATCAGCATGCTCTAATATATCGCAAGATTTGCTAATAACCATCATGCACTTATCACAAGATAATGCATATGCATATATACATCACAACAACAGTATAATGGGTAGAAAACTTGCCTGAGCGACTGGGGGTGATAAAAGGCTTGGGACGAGTCTGGTAACCTATAAACAACATATAAGTTGAAATTAAACCAAAGTCATTTAAGAATCTATACTTTAACCAATTAGACCCTAACGTTCGCTTTTGCGCTTAACGATTCACTTAAGTCGCTCGAGTACCCTCGGCTCCACCATTTTTAATAAATTAACCATTAAGAAATTTAAGGCGATTCTTTCACGAGTACCCTATCAACTGACTAATCCACTTTACATAATTGTTTCATACTCCAATTAGTCATTTAAGGGCCTTAACCAAGGTTTTAAAGTAAGGCGAGGGGGTAATGGTTCGTTCACGAAACGCCGTTACTTAAAACGGTCGTTTCTCCTAAACCGTACATCGGATTCAAGCGAACCATATATCAAAACGAAGCTCGTAACATGAACTATCTAATAATGGCAATGGTCAAAACCTAACAGTGAGTTCACGGGTCCTGATGTTAAGAACAAAAGCAGTCTAGGGTAAATCGGGCATTACGACGGCTATGTTTACGCGATTACCAAATTTATACCACTCCAAATCAATCCACAATTAACCCACAATCATTACTACAACCAAAATCCATCCATAATTTACTACAACAGCCCCAACATCTCAAGATTTCCAATTTATACTACTCTCAATCATGAACTAAAAGCTATACTTAAGTTCATTAACCAATAATCAAGATTTACAACTTCAAACTTATTACAAATCCAACCACACTCTAAGTATACAAGAATCATGCTTCTCATGAACCATATCAATCATAAAAACTCTAAATATACAAAATTAGGGCTAGAGTATGAGATTATACCTTCCTTGGTCAGTAAAAGTAACTAAGGAGCTTGAAACAACCCTTGGAAATCCTTACTAAAGCTTTATCTAAACAAAAACACAAGATCAAAATTTCAAGTTCTTGAAAACACTATTCACTCTCTTCTTCCATGAATTATTGGAAGAGATTATGAAGGAAATGGAAGCTTAGATTCATAGGATATCTATATCTATGTACAAGGAACCTTGGATAATTACCTCACTAATTATCAAACTTGGAACTTGAATTTGGATTTTCTTTTCTTTGAAAAAGAAGAAGGGCCGAGAGCTTCTTTGCTTGGAAATGAAAGTCAACTTGTGTTTTTTGTGTTATGAATTGTTTTTGGCTTGGTTGCTTCCTTTTTGTTTGTTTAATTAAATTGTTACCATGGTAAAAATTGTGTGGCTTATAATCAACCAACAAATCCTTCCTATTTGGTCATGCTTATATCATCCACTTATGTCATCTTCCCACACTTGTCTTCTTCTTGTTGGTGTGATGACATCATCATACATTAACCTCTTTGATTAACTCCTAATTACTTGGCTAATGATCGCTGATCTGTTATACGGTTCGCTTAACTTTCATTCTTGTTTATCGTTTGAGGGATCACACCCGGATCTCATTACTTAGGTTTCCTTAAACCTTTCTCAATATTTTATATTCCTTTTATGATCCTCTCTTATAATCCTTGAATTAAAATCCTTTTAATCATGTTACCTTATACTTAATTCTTTCTGTATCTGGTGGGTTTTCGGGAAAAATCAAAGTGTTCGAATTTCGATTCTGACGATCTTTACATGCACTTATATTCCATATAGAGTACTAATAAGATATGAGAATAACAATAAAAGAACCTCTACAAAGTGTGGCATGAAAAGTTTTCTTATTCAGCATAATCAGCAAAATCACTATTCATAAAGGTTACAAAAAGTCCAAAATTTTGGGGTTATTACAGTCTCCCCTCCTTAAAAGGATTCCGTCCTGGAATCAAATAGAAAACAAATGGGGGTACTTTTCTAGCATTGCGCTCTCTAGTTCCCAAGTTGATTCTTCCACATTATGATTCTGCCATAGCACTCTGACTAGCTTGATCACTTTGTTCCGAAGCACCTGCTCCTTCTTATCCATAATCTTTACTGGTTTCTCCACATAAGTCAGATCTGGTTGCATATCTACCTGCTCGTACTCCACTATGTGTCTGGCATCCCAATGATACTTCCTTAGCATTGACACATGGAACACATTATGAACTTATTGTAGGTTCGGGGGTAAGGCTAACTCGTAAGCTAACTTCCCAATCCGTCTTAGTATCTCAAAAGGTCCAATGTATCTTGGGTTTAGTTTCCCTTTCTTTCCGAACCTCGTTAATCCCTTCCAAGGGGATACTTTTAGCAATACTAAGTCCCCTACTTCATACTCCTAGTCTTTTTGGGCTAGGTCTGCATATTTCTTCTATCTGTCTTGGGCTGCTACCAGCCGTCTTCTGATGAGATCCACTATGTCTTTGGTCCTTTGGACCACTTCGGGTCCGAGCATCTTCCGCTCTCCTACTTCATTCCAGTATAAGGGAGATCGACACCTTCTTCCGTACAGGGCCTCATAAGGCGGCATTCCGATGCTGGCATGAAAGCTATTGTTATAAGAAAACCCGATCAACGGTAAGTGATCATCCCAACTTCCTTTAAAGTCTATTGCACAGACTCTCAACATATCCTCTAGTGTCTGGATGGTCCTTTCACTTTGCCCATCCGTTTGGGGATGGTAAGCGGTACTCATGTTTAATTTGGTCCCCGCACATTCTTGGAAGCTTCTCCAAAATCTGGAGTTAAACCTGGGGTCTCGGTCTGAGGCAATGGACGCTGGGACTCCATATCGCGTCACTATTTCCTTAAGGTAAATGTCCACTAGTCTATCGACCGTGTATCTCTCATTGATAGGAATGAAATGAGCTGACTTTGTCAGTCGGTCTATAATTACCCATATAGCATCATGATTGGCTTTCGTCTTTGGTAAGCCGACAATAAAATCCATGGCTATCTGTTCCCATTTCCATTCGGGAATCTCCAGGGGTCGTAAAAGTCCACTGGGTCTCTGGTGCTCTACCTTTACTCTTTGGCAAGTCAAACATTTGCTTACCCATTCTGCTACGTCCCTCTTCATGTTGGGCCACCAGTAATACTCCTTCAAATCCCTATACATCTTGGTGCTTCCCGGGTGAATGGAATACCTTGAACTATGGCTTTCATCCAAAATCTCGTCTTTAAATTCTTGAACATTCGGAACCCAAATCCTGTAGGAATACCTCAGTATCCCCTTATCATCTCTCTCAGTATGGATCTCTTCTCCAGTCATTGACTCTCTACCTTCATTCATTACTTTTTCTTGGCACAATCTAATCTTTTCCAATAACTCTGGCTGCATCGAGATCTCAAACAGCTTTTCAGTTCCGGTTCCGGTTACCTTTACTTCTATTTCCATTTTCTCGAAATCCCTTATCAATTCCTCCGATGTCATTATAATTTTGAGTCTTTCCTTCCTGCTAAGGGCGTCAGCCACCACATTGGCTTTCCCTGGATGATAGAGAATCTCACAATCATAGTCCTTGATTAGTTCTAACCATCTTCTTTGGCGCATGTTGAGCTCTTTCTGCGTGAATATGTACTTGAGGCTCTTATGGTCTGTGAAAATCTCGCACTTCTCTCCATACAAGTAGTGCCTCCAAATTTTTAAGGCAAAAACTATTGCCGCGAGCTCAAGGTCATGAGTAGGATATCTAATCTTATATTCCTTCAGTTGTCTCGACGTATACGCAATCACCTTACCGAGCTGCATAAGCACACACCCTAATCCTTTGTGCGACGCGTCAATATATATCACAAAATCTCCTTTTCCGTCTGGCAATGCCAACACCGGGGCCGTTACCAACCTTTTCTTCAATTCTTGAAAACTGTTCTCATATTTTTCTGTCCATTCAAACTTCTCTGTCTTACGAGTAAGCCGTGTTAAAGGGGCTGCGATCTTCGCAAAGTCCTGTACAAATCTACGATAGTAGCCGGCCAATCCTATGAAACTCCTTACCTTTGTGGATGTGGTTGGCCTTTCCCAATTTGAGACCGCCTCTATCTTGGAGGGGTCGACCAATACTCCTTCTTTATTGATCACATGTCCTAAAAACTGTACTTCATTCCGCCAGAATTCACACTTCGAGAATTTGGCAAATAACTGTTCCTCTCTGAGTATTCCTAGAGCTATCCTCAAATGCTCTGCATGTTCTGTCTCGGTCCTTGAGTAGATTAAAATATCATCGATAAAAACTATCACACACTTGTCCAAGTACTTCTTGAATACTCTGTTCATTAAATCCATGAAAGCCGCTGGGGCGTTGGTTAATCCAAAGGACATTACCAAGAACTCATAGTGCCCATACCTGGTACAGAACGCGGTCTTGGGAATATCTTCGGGTTTAATCTTTAGTTGGTGATATCCAGTTCTCAGGTCAATTTTGGAGAAGTAAACAGCATCCTTTAGTTGATCAAACAGATCGTCTATTCTGGGTAACGGGTACCTGTTCTTTATGGTTAGCTTGTTCAACTCTCGGTAGTCGATGCACAGCCTCATGCTCCCATCTTTCTTCTTAACAAATAATACTGGTGCTCCCCACGGAGACACACTGGGTCTTATCATACCCTTATCCAAAAGCTCTTGTAATTGGGTAGCCAATTCCTTCATTTCTAATGGGGCTAATCGGTAAGGTGCCTTTGAAACTGGCGCCGTTCCTGGGGCCAACTCAATAGCAAATTCAATCACTCTATCGGGTGGTAATCCCGGAAGGTCTTGTGGAAATACATCTTCAAATTCGTTGACTACCGGAATATCTTGCAAGTTGGGCACCTCCTTCTGCGTGTCCACCACATAGGCTAGGTAAGCCTCATTTCCTTTTCGTAGCATCTTATTGGCCTGGGCCATGGTCAAAAATTTATGCATCTGCCTCTTTCCCCTAAATATGACTTCTTTCTTCCCTGGGATATTCAACTTAACTTTCTTCCCCTTACATTCTATATGAGCATCATTGCTAGATAGCCAGTCCATTCCCAAAATTACATCAAACTCCCCTAATTTAAAAGGAATCAGATCAACACTAAAAGATTGTTCCCCTATGCCTAACTCACAGGCGGGGTGAATCTGGTTAACAGGAATAAGTTCATGGTTGGCTATTTCCACTTGTAAGGGTTCTATCAAGGGTTCAGCCTTAAGTCTTAATTTATGCGCAAAGTCCTTTGATATAAAAGATTTAGTTGCTCCAGAATCAAATAAAATATTTGCACTGATTGAATTTAGAGAAAGGGTACCTGCTATCACATCTGAGTGTTTTATAGCATCTTGCACTATCATGTTGAAAGTCCTCACGGTAGGTGGCTTATTGGAGGTAGCCCTGCTGGCTCCCGAAGCTGCTGGTTTGTTCATGGGGCATTCCCTCTTCCAATGACCCGGGCGTCCACACTGATGACAAGTGGTGATTGGGCGGGTAATGGGGGTTGGCGAAGTGCACTTGTCCGAATAGTGACCTTCCCGACCACACTTGAAGCAGATTACCGGCTTTCCTTTACACTCCCCAGTATGCATCCTTCCACAAGTGTTACAGGCTGGTAATGGGGGTCGAGACTGGTTGGAATAGGACCTTCCTGACTTCTGGCCGCTCGGGCTCACATTCACACTCATTGGCCGCTTAAACCCAGTGCTCTTTCCCGGTAGGGACACTGCTCCTCGATTAAATCTAGTTGGGAAGCTCCCTCCTGCAGAACCTCCACCCATGCTCGTACTTTTCCTCTTTATTCCCTTCTTCTCTCTTTCCTTCTGCATCTGTTCACTTCCGGCTTCTGCAATTGTTGCTTTTTGCACCAGAGTGGCATAATCAGTAAGCTCAAGGATTGCCACCCTATTCTGAATCCATGGTTTCAGTCCCTGCTGAAACCTTCTAGCTTTCTTTTCCTCGGTGCTCACAAACTCCGGCACAAACCTTGATAACTCAGTAAATTTTACTTCGTACTCTGCTACAGATAAGTTATTCTGCTTTAGCTCCAAGAACTTGAGCTCCATCTAGTTCTCCATAAACCTCGGGAAATATTTTCCCAAAAACAACTGACTGAACCTCTCCCAGGTTATGATAGCATCTGTCTTCATGTTTTTCTTGGCCTCCCACCAGTAGTTGGCCTCTCCTTTCAGAAGGTAGGTAGTAAATACAGTCTTCTGTGCCTCATCGGTACTCAGAATCTCAAAGGATTTCTCCATTTCCTTTAGCCATGCCCTTGCCTCAACTGGGTCGGCTGATCCGTGGAACTCAGGGGGCTTAAGGGACTTGAAAGCCCTACAAGAGTTTGCCATAACATTGTTATTTCCTTGAGGGGGTGGGTTGGGTTGACGTTCCAAGTTCTGCCTTAGTAGTTGCATGAACTGTCCCATGGGATCCATGTCTGGGTTTGGTACTGGTTGCTTAACCTCAGTTTCTCCCTCTTCAGCCTCTATCTCAAATCCTTCAACATCAAATGTTTCCTCCTCCTCTTCATACAGGGAGTCATCCTGTTCAACATAATCCTCATCTTCCTCTTCACTGTGTTCTTGGTTCCTACCGTCCTGGTTATGGCTTCCCTGGTCCTCAGATCCAGGGTTCGCCCTAGTTCAAATCTTTCTTGGCGGCATGATACTGATAAATTTTTGGGAAAATTCAACGTTAGGTCACAATCATACATAAAATTGTGCCTTGCACAATTTCTATAATGGGGAGAATGTATCTCACAATTCTATTATATTATGACAGTTCTAATAAGAAGTGTAGTAATAATAACGATAAAATAGTGATCTCGTCACTAAGGAACTGAACTGAAAGGAAACAAATATATATATAATGCGAGAAATACATAGTTCGATCTGGTCAAAAGTATAATAGTGCTACAGTCATCTGCCCAAAAGTGATATTCAGAGTCTATCTGTCTAGTCAGAGAAAGGGATGCTATATACAAGTCAACTATCCCGGAAAATTGGCTCTTACTATGGCCTCGACTAACTAGACGACTAGACTACCACATCACTGGTCCTAAATCACACACCGGAGCGGGTCAGCTCCCGTACTCTTTCCATCGCACGACGGGAAATATAGTCAGCCTGCCTCCTAGAGATCCTGCCATACCTGTCCCCCTGGAGTGTTCGGAGTCTCGCACGGGTCATTAGCTCTATCCCATTTAGCTCCCTCCTCAGGGATCGGGGTATGGTAGCTCTAGCCTCATGAGCTCGGGCACGCCTACCAGCCCTCTCCACCTCCAACTCCCTTCTGACCTCATCCAGCCGGGCCTCAGCAACAGCCACTCGAGTCCTCAGTACATCCTGAACATAGCCATGAGCTAACAAAGACTGCCTATGGGCAGGGTCGAGAGGTGGTTAATCCGGAGCCGCTGGGGGTGCCTCCTCGGTCTGCCTAGGCTCGGGAGTATGGGTCTCAGAGCTGTCATCATAGGGTCTACAAGATAGTGGTAGAGGGGTAGGAGCTCTGACCACCGGGAGTGAGGGTAAAGGGGTACCAGTGTACTCTACCATAGCTCCGACATGCTCCTCAGCTACTAGGACCTCATCTGGGTCCTCCTCATCTGAAATCTCAACAACCTCCGTCTCTGACTCCTCTGAGGGGTCCTCCTCCTACTCCTCCATCTCAGGCTCCTCCTGATCCTCGGCATCTAGCAGTGCCTCATCATGCTCACGCTCGAACATCTCTGGGTCCTCTATCTCATTTTCCTACACATTAAACGAGCCAAGTTACTATCATGATACTTATAAGGGTTCCCGTAAGGGTTTTAACTGTCAGTGCTACTTTAAGTAGTCTGACTATGAACTTGGCAAGAGTTCTTATTATCTTTGTAAGTTTATTATTATATCGTAGCATCATCTCTGAGATTTATAACGCTTGTCTCTGATAGCATTTCTGTAACACCCCCAGATCCGGGGTCGGGGATCCGGGTCGTCACGTTCTTTCTTTCCACAATATCACTTAACTTAATTAATAATAAATAACCTCATGCTGTGACCCCACACTAACACACACCACAACACGTTATAGTCTCAGAGATGAAATTGAAATATGTACAAGTCCTTGAATCCACAATTTAAAAGTTATTACAACCCAAAATGATTACTTCATAAGTTTACAGTTAATTGCCATTATCTGCCATAAGTTATAATTATACATAATTGATTCCCAAAAATAGAATGCCTAATCTACAATAGATCTACCTCTGCAGCTATAGCAGCTACGATATCAACGGGAAGACGCGAGACGCTTTCCACGCGCTTGCGCTGGGTCTACTTGAGTCTGGCCATCTTTCCTAACTGTTGTTGTGTGATGAAGAAATGAGGCAAGAGTGAGCATTACAGCTTGCAAGATAATATATAGTGTAAATAATAATGCAAGTATCTAAATGGATAACTTACTAGAAACCTTTATCAAGTGTAAGGTAATTACTTACTGGATATAAGCTTAAAGGAAGATGAAGTTACCAATTACTTCACTATACTTATATCTTTTTGTAAAACTACTAAAACTATCACCGTTTTTAAGTATAATAAGTTTTCGAAGTTCATCACATAGGTGGGACTACCACATAAGACTTGCATAGATTCGATCTTTGAAATATTATTGAATGAAATGAAGTTACGAGATACTTCATTAAGTCTCGATATATATATATATATATATCCATATATATCTATCATACATTTCCTGAAAACCTCTGTCATGTAAAGTATGAACAGAGTTGCAATATCCAATGAATTTTGGAAGGAAAAGAATTTTGGCATAAACCCGATATCTTGCTGATCAGGAAAAGATACCAATAAGTAACCTTTTCTACTAGTAGATGGATGAATCCCCCACCAGTCATCACCCTGGTCTCATTAGGACCTTGTGCTGGACCACCACCCGGTCTCTTACGCGTTGATGGCTGCCACCCAGCCACTTTCACTTTGATAGACCGTACCCCGGCCTGTCGCTTATGCCGACTCAATTAGATGGACTTACTTCCCGAACGTTGGGTAAGTAATCAATTCATTTATCAAAACAACAACCTCGTTGCGAATATAAAATACACCACAGAGCCGGATCCCTTAATTTAAAAGCGAGTATTTAAATCCCCTTCGAAAGAAAGATCTTAAATTTGAAAACGAGTTTTGGGATCCGCTCTAACTTTTAAAATCATTTTGAAGACTCGAAACATTTTTAAGAATGTTTGGAGTAATGCTGATTTAATGAAATAAATCAGTCCCGGTATATTAGAAAATATTTGAATATTATTATTTAAATAATATTCCCATAAGGATAATCCTTATAAAAATAATTGAAGTAGAAGTTTTAAAACTTATACTTGAAATGAATAATAAATAACTAAAGATATACTTATACGAAAGTACGATCTTTATTTGTATAATCGAAAATAAGTTTGATTATTGAAACATTATTCTTAATAAAATAAAGAATATTATTTAATAAAAGAAGCGGAGTCATAAGTCCTCGAATGAATATTCAAAATAATATTCATTTAATAAAATAAGCAGAGTCATAAGTCCTCGAATAAATATTCAAAATAATATTCATTAAATAAAACAAAGTTTTTGAATAAACCTTATTCGATTAATAGTTTTGAAAACTATATTTATATATATATATAAATATATATATTATACTCGGGAACATTGACTCCCGGTTTAGAAAATGTTCACCTTTGGGTCCCCAATAACTAAGGGTATACGCAACTACTGCTTATCTCTAGCATAGGTATTATGCAACTTATAAGCATTTGAATAAACAACTAGATATCAAGATTACGAAACAGGCATGCATATATACCATATCAGCATGCTCCAATATATCGCAAGATTTGCTAATAACAATCATGCACTTATCACAAGATAATGCATATGCATATATACATCACAACAACAATATAACGGGTAGAAAACTTGCCTGAGCGACTGGGGGTGATAAAAGGCTTGGGACGAGTCTGGTAACCTATAAACAACATATAAGTTGGAATTAAACCAAAGTCGCTTAAGAATCTATACTTTAACCAATTAGACCCTAACGTTCGCTTTTGCACTTAACGATTCACTTAAGTCGCTCGAGTACCCTCGGCTCCACCATTTTTAATAAATTAACCATTAAGAACTTTAAGGCGATTCTCTCGCGAGTACCCTACCAACTGCCTAATCCACTTTACATAATTGTTTCGTACCCCAATTAGTTATTTAAGGGCTTTAACCAAGGTTTTAAAGTAAGGCGAGGGGTAATGGTTCGTTCGCGAAACGCCATTACTTAAAACAGTCATTTCTCCTAAACCGTACATCAGATTCAAGCGACCCACATATCAAAACGAAGCTCGTAACATGAACTATCTAATCATGGCAATGTTCAAAACCTAACAGTCAGTTCATGGGTCCTGATGTTAAGAACAAAAGCAGTCTAAGGTAAATCGGGCATTACGACGGCTATGTTTACGCGATTACCAAATTTATACCACTCCAAATCAATCCACAATCAACCCACAATCATTACTACAACCAAACTCCATCCATATTTTACTACAACAGCCCCAACATCTCAAGATTTCTAATTTATACTATTCTCAATCATGAACTAAAAGCTATACTTAAGTTCATTAACCAATAATCAAGATTTACAACTTCAAACTTATTACAAATCCAACCACACTCTAAGTATACAAGAATCACGCTTCTCATGAACCATATCAATCATAAAAACTTTAAATATACAAAAGTAGGGCTAGGGTATGAGATTATACCTTCCTTGGTCAGTAAAAGTAACTAAGGAGCTTGAAACAACCCTTGGAAATCCTTACTAAAGCTTTATCTAAACAAAAACACAAGATCAAAATTTCAAGTTCTTGAAAACACTATTCACTCTCTTCTTCCATGAATTATTGGAAGAGATTATGAAGGAAATCGAAGCTTAGATTCATAGGATATCTATATCCATGTACAAGGAACCTTGGATAATTACCTCACTAATTATCAAAGCTTGGAACTTGAATTTGGATTTTCTTTTCTTTGAAAAAGAAGAAGGGCCGAGAGCTTCTTTGCTTGAAAATGAAAGTCAACTCGTGTTTTTTGTGTTATGAATTGTTTTTGGCTTGGTTGCTTCCTTTTTGTTTGTTTAATTAAATTATTACCATGGTAAAAATTGTGTGGCTTATAATCAACCAACAAATCCTTCCCATTTGGTCATGCTTATGTCATCCACTTATGTCATCTTCCCACACTTATCTTCTTCTTGTTGTGTGATGACATCATCATACATTAACCTCTTTGATTAACTCCTTATTACTTGGCTAATGATCGCTGATCTGTTATACGGTTCGCTTAACTTTCGTTCGTTTATCATTTGTGGGATCACACCCGGGATCTCATTACTTAGGTTCCCTTAAACCTTTCTCAATATTTTATATTCCTTTTATGATCCTCTCTTATAATCCTTGAATTAAAATCCTTTTAATCATGTTACCTTATACTTAATTCTTTCTGTATCTGGTGGGTTTTCGGGAAAAATCATAGTGTTCGAATTTGGATTCTGACGATCTTTACATACACTTATATACCATATAGAGTACTAATAAGATCTGAGAATAACAATAAAAGAACCTCTACAAAGTGTGGCATGAAAAGTTTTCTTATTCAGCATAATCAGCAAAATCACTATTCATAAGGGTTACAAAAATTTCAAAATTTTGGGGTTATTACAATGATTCTCCTTGCTCCAAGGCCATTAGTGCATAATTCCCAATATCCCCATCCTCATCATTATCAGAGTCATCCCAACTCTTTCCCTCTGCAATATAAGCTTTTCTTTGCTGTTTCTTCAGAAGAGCTTCATACTTTGCTTTCAGTTCAAGATAAGCCTTGTCAATCTTTGCTTTCTTGGGTTTCTTGCATTCTGTAGCAAAATGGCCTAGTTCATCACAATTGAAGCACCTTATCTTTGATATATCAACAAATCCAGTTTTGTAGCCATTTTTGCTATCAGATGTGTACTTCCCTTTTCATTTCCAGATGCTGTCTTTATTGAATGATTATCCTTTACCCTTTAAAAATTTTGGCTTCTTTACTCTAATATTAGAGAACTTTCTTGCCAGATAGGCCATTGACTGATCAAGCTCATCAAGTTCATTCAGGGTGTAGAACTCATCTTTTTCCAATTCCAGAATGACTTGTTTCTGTGAATCATTGGTTCTTTGCTCACTTGCTGAGGTAACTGGAGTCTGGGATCTTGGCTCATCATTAGAGGTCCAGCTTTCATTGACAATTAGAGCACTTGAACCATCTACAACATGCCCTTGACCAGCTCGTAATGATTTTCTTTGAATCATTTCTAATTCATATGTTTTTAAGATTCCATACAAAACTTCCAGAGTCAATTTGCTCAAAACCCTCCCTTCTCTGATTGCTGAAATTTTCTGTTCCAAATGATCAGGGAGTGTAAGCAAAAATTTCAAATTTACTTCTTCAGCTTCATAGTATTTGTCATGGAGCTGCAAATCATTTATCAACTTGTTAAACCTTTCAAACACATCAGTAATACTTTCCTTTGGCTTAGCCATGAAACCCTCATACTGTGAAATCCGTATCCTTCTTTGATTAGATCTAACTTCCTTGGTTCCTTCACATAGTATTTCAATCTTTTCCAGATCTGCTTAGCAGTGTCACAATTGACAATGTTATTGTACATTACATTATCAAGTGACTCTATTAGGATCAACTGCATGCCACTATCCAGGGATACTCTTTCTTTTTTAGGCTCAGTATACTCAGAAGGATCTTTAGGAGCATAATGAGCTGGGATGACCATGTCTCCATCTGTAGATTCCCCAACTCTAACCATAGGAGTGAAGGGCCCATTTTTAAGAATCTGAATGTATAGTGGATTGGCCATCCTGATAAATATCAATATTTTCTTTTTCCAAAGAGTATAGTTAGCTTTGTCAAAAGTAGGGATTTCGATGCTACTGATTTTCTGTGTATTCATTCTTCTAAGATCTTGAATCTATTTGCTTTCAGATTTTACTCTAATACCACTTGTTAGGTAATGAATTACACACAGTGGGGGTGAATGTGTTTTTATGTTTTTCTGCTTTTTCTTGAAGTGTTTATGGTTATGAATAAAGTAAATCAAATCTTGTAGAGAAATATGTTAATGCTGAAATTAAACAGTAACAGTAAAGAACACAGATCTTTCAAAACTCACTTAATTTTATATTAAAATTAAGAATGTTTTGCTACAAAATTTCTAGGCTCTTTGTTCGTAAAGTGCTTAGCTTCTTCCTTGAGAGAATACAAGAATTTCCTGATCTAATTGTTATAACTAACAAAGGACCAGTGTTAACTTTATATGATAGTTAACTACTGGTTTACACAGTGTATAATAAGAGATTCTATTCACTTTAGTAAATTGTCACTAATCATTCCATTTTAGGAAAAGTATACCTTCCATTTCTGGCTTCGCATATCATTGCATACTGTGTTAACCTTGATCTTCCTTTGTCAGTTAATCTTCACCCTTGATCTTGCACACTCTTCAAGATGCTTTTTGTAGACTTGTCAATCTAACTGGTTGGATTGTTTGTTGATTGTTAATCTTGGATATTGAACTGGTCTGCAATTTGTACTTTGAGATTTTACCTCCAGATCTCCAGTTAGGCATATAGAGAACTTGACATCTCGATAAGTATATTGGCTTATCGAGATCTCTCATTACTCTATAGTTGATTTGACTTGTAGAGGTCTCTGAGTTCTTTATAAGAGAATTTAGCTTTGTCGAGATCTCTCCACTTCATGTCTTCACTTTGGCTTATAGAGATCTCTGAGTTCTCTAGTGACTAATTGACTTGTTGATAACTCAGAGTTCTCTAGTGATATTTGACTAGCCGATATCTCAAAGTTCTCTAGTAAGCTAAATGCAACCGCTTTTTATCTTGTGAAATGAAGTCAGAAAAAGCCCTTTTTGTTAACTTAAACACATACACTATTTGATTAGAGGGGATAGGGGTATTAGGAAAACAAGCATTGAAAATTCAACTGACAAAATCTATCATAATATACTATATTTCTATCACCATTTATCCAATCACCAATAAATGACAGAAATAATTTACCATAATCATAATGTGAACCATGAATTAGAGAGTACCCTATCTGTTGTGTCATAATGGGCAAGGCATCAAAATTTGAAGATTTGTTGTTAAACGCCTTTGTGATGCAATCAAAGAAGAAATTCCATTCCTTCCTTAGCCCATTCCTTTTTAATTGACCAAGGTTCTTCAAATCCTTGTCATAACCAATCTCAGTAAAGAATTTCCTCATCTCAGTATCTCCAACCAAGATTGAGTAGGAGGTATGAGTAGGCAACTGCAATGCATCTCGTACAGTTTGAGGAGTTACAATCCTTGTTGTATTGTCAAATTCAAAAACAAGGCTTGGAGATCCATTAGCTCCTCCATCATCAAATACATCAGTTCTCCAGATAGCAAGCACCTGGGCACCAGAGATTGTGGATGGAGCTGTGAGGGCAAACCCAATCTCACTGGATCTAAGAAAGTCCTGAAAAATGTGAAAATCAACTTTCACGCTGTCATTAGACAAGATAGCTGAATAGTTGTTAGTCACAAACATGGCACCACCATAATGAAATGGTTTAGAAGCAGCATGTGAAGTCATGGTTAATTTTTCAAGAAGAATTTACGAACAGTAGTTAGGGTTTCAGAGTTTACAAATTTGAGAAGAGTAAAGTAGCGGAGAGAGAATAACACAGATAAGCAAAGTATCATCTAGGATCAAAAATTGATTTTATGCAATACTTTTCTCCACTAATTTAGTCACATTCAGTTTAATAGGACACGTGGAAACATACGATTGACTTAAAAAGTAATCATGTAAACGTATATTACTGTATGCACAGTTCCCGAGAATATGGTTAAGCATTAAACGAACATGTTCCATATCTTACTCAACAGTAAACACCTGTTACCATGAAAAATTTCCCATCTGAGGCCAACTTCAACCTTGAAATTACAATGCTGATTTAAACATTATTCTTATAAAAAATAGTCAATCAAACTTTGACCATTAACAACAAGTAATCACAATTATCAGGATTCATCAACTACTGACATAAACTATTAGTCAAAGCAAGTTTAACTAACAACAGAGTTTATAAGCATAATAAGTAGTTCAACATGCAATTTTCACATAAGATTATTTAGCACAGTTTGCATGTTATCATGGCATCAAGCATTTAGAATAAAAATCAGTATCTAACAAGTACTGACAAATAATAAGATACCATGCTTCAATAATATCAGCAGACGTAATTATCAGAGTTTGAGAACTGTCCTGAAATCATTCCCAATTCATTCACCAATCTTGTGAATGTAGCTTCACAGAGAGGCTTGGTGAATATATCTACTACTTACTGATCTGTTGGAACAAAGATCAATTCCACTGTACCATCTTCCACATGTTCCCTTATGAAATGGTATCTGATACTGATGTGATTAGTCATTGAATGCTACACTTGATTTCTTGTCATTGCAATAGCACTTTGATTATCATAATATATAGGAATAGAAGAATAGTCTAACCCATAATCCAGTAGCTGATTTTTCATCCATAGAATCTGAGCACAATAGTTTCCTACAACAATATATTCTGCTTCTGCAGTAGAAGTGGAAATTGACTTTTTTCTTGCTATACCAAGAAACCAATCTGCCTACAAGAAATTGGCAGCTTCCAAAAGTACTTTTCCTGTCTATTTTGTATCCTGCAAAATCAGCATCTGAATATCCAATTAACTTAAAGTCTGAATCTCTAGGTTACCATAATCCCAGATTCATGGTGCCTTTGAGATACTTAAAAATTCTTTTCACGACTAATAGATGAGGTTCTCTAGGGTCATCTTGGAACCTTGCACATAGACAGGTAGAATACATGATATCAGGTCTACTAGTAGTCAGATATATGAGTGAGCCAATCATACCTCTGTAGTTAGTTATATCTTTTGAAGAACCAGTATTTAAATCTAACTTGGTTGCAGTGACCATAGGGGTTGATGCATTTGAGCAGTCTTGCATTCCAAATCTTTTAAGTAAATTCCTGGTGTATTTAGATTAATTTATGAAGATACCTTCATTAGTCTGTTTGACTTGTAACCCCGAAAGGTAACTCAATTCTCCCATCATACGCATTTGATACCTGGATTGCATTTGCTTTGCAAATCTCTCATAGAGTTTATCATTAGTAGATCCAAAAATGATATCATGAACATATATATGTACTAATAACAAGTTCTTACCATGGTATTTATAAAAGAGAGTTTTATCAATTGTACCTCTTGTGAAATCACTCTCTAGCAAAAATAGAGCAAGTGTTTCATACCAGGCCCTTGGAGCTTGCTTCAATCCATAGAGTGCTTTATCCAGTATGTAGATATGATCTGGATACCTTGGATCAATGAACCCTGAAGGATGTTCAACATAAACTTCCTCTTCAAGTTCTCCATTTAATAATGCACTCTTCACATCCATTTGGAACACCTTAAATGTTTGTGAGCAGCATAGGCAAGAAAGCTTCGTATTGCCTCTAACCTTGCAACTGGAGCAAATATATCATCATAATCAATGCCTTCTTGTTGTGAGTAACCCTTTGCAACCAGTCTTGATTTGTTCCTTGTAATAATGCCCTCACTATCAGTTTTGTTTCTGAACACCCACTTTGTGCCAACTACAGATCTGTTCTTTGGTCTTGGCACAAGAGTCCAGACTTTGTTCCTTTCAAATTCATTGAGCTTTTCTTACATTGCTGTGACCCAGTCAGCATCTTGTAGAGCTTTTTCAACCCTCTTAGGTTCAGTTTGAGATAGAAAAGAATGGTAGAGACATTCATTCTGAGTGACTTTTCTTGTTCTTACACCACTATCAGGGTTTCCAATGATTAAGTTAGGTGTGTGTGACTTAGACCATTTTCTTGCAGATGGAAGTTGACTCCTAGATGACGAATCTCCCTCCCGATCCATGAATTCTCTGTTATTTCTTTGAGTAGTACCACTGTTATAACGACTCGTGTAATCTTTTTGAATTATTTAATTGTGCAATTATGGAAATTAGTAAATAAATAAAATATGCGTGTTGGCTTTAACTGCTATGTGTTGTTTGATTATTATCCATATGTGATTTATAGTGTATCGGGTTGTCCGCGCGATTAATTATGGGATCGTATTGAATTGTTTTCACTTTTAAAAGTGGATTTAGCGCAAATTTATTTGCATAAATATTGGAAATATTTCTAAAAATTATTTTTATGATTTTATAATTACAATAATTATTTTTAGGAATTTATAAAATTGAGAAATCAATATTTCATTGATTATTTATCTTTAAATGATTTTCTGAGTATGTTTAATGGTAAAATCCTTATTTAATTCTAAAATTCTTCAAATATTATGAAACTCATATTTATTTAAGTTTGGAATATTCTGAGAATTTTAAAATTATTTTGGAAATTTTCGAAATTAATTTCACCCGCACGTTGTTCCGGTTATTTGTTAAAAGCGGGTATAAATTACGTTTCAGAAATTATTTTAAAAGTATGAAAATTATGTTTTTAATTACTTCGGGATATTTATAACATTTTAAGACTATTTTCATGATTTTCTGAATCTGTTTTAAATACAACTTGGTTCGTTAGTTAGGAATTGCGGGTATGGAGTGCGTTTAAGAAATACATAAAAAATTGTAAATTTTTTATTTTATTAACTTTTTAATATTCCGGAAATTTTAAGATTGTTTTAAAATTATTTAGATTAAATTTTAATGTGTGATATGTATCGTTAATAGCTTATTTACGGCGTCATATCGGGACAAACTGAGTCTCAGGGCTTTCGTGATTATCTCGAATACACGTGTCGTATTTTCGGAAAATTTTTGGACACGTGTTACCTTATAAACCAGTAAGAGAATGAAATAAAAGGATAAAAACACAGACACGCACACGCAGACCCACCTCTCTCTTCCAGTTAATCTCACTCAATCTCTTTTCTTTTTCTTCTCCGGGTGTTTCCCTCCCCGTGAACATCTTGTTTTACCCTGTGATTCTACTTTTCCCGACTTCTCTTCTCGGGCTGTCACCTCGTTTTCTCCGGTAAGTCGCCGCCGGAGTTCCGGCCGGCTAAGGCTTTTCTAGTGGTGTTTCTGCTTGTATGTATATGTGGGTCTGTGCGTGTATAGCTGCTATGTGTGTGTCTCTGTTGTAGTCCTGCCATGTTACTATAGTTGCTCTGTTCTTTGGTCGCCTGAGTCGCACAAATTCCGGTTATTTTCCGGTTGGGGCCGCGTGTTTGCGCGTGCTTCTAGCTGGGTTATGATTTTTATTAATTTTAATCTAAATCCCTTTCCTGCAGAAATTACTTGATTGGAGTTCGTGAAATAAAGTTGCTTTCATGCGGTATATTATAAAACCTAATCGGTGAAATTTGCGTTGGAAGCCCGAATTTAATCGGGTACCCGTAAATTTTACCGCCGCCGGCGATGAGCCTCGGTGAGCCGACGGTGGACTGTGATGATCGTTATCTGAGTCCTAATATTTTAAAATAAATAAATTAGTTCATGAAATTATCTTTGAAATGAGAATTTGATTTTTTATATTAAAGTCAAGTACGTAAGTTAGTGAATAAATTGTGATTGGATTGATTGTTGGCTTGAATTGGTGGTTGGATTTTGGGTTATGGTTGTTGTGAACTTGATTGTAGTTGGTTTGACGTCGATTGTATTCGACGGGTAGTCCGATAAACAAAGGAGACGCTGCCCGATTTTCGGGAAATCGAACTACGAAAATACGGGAACGTACCCGGGGATTATCAAGACGTCGAGTGAGTATAAGTATGTACATAAACGTAAATTTTATACAAAACCTGAATTGTACATTGTAGTAGAACCTTTTGTCAAAACCAATAACCCTAATTTCATACGATATTAAGTATACGTACTTTCTGAAAACAAACACTGAATCGATTTTCGAGAACGTGAACCCTAATTGATGCCTGTATTGCAATACTATATGTGTTACAAGTTGGATTTAAATATCGTTGGGTAAGAATGAGTATCGAGGATATGTCAAGCATACCTAGACGTCTAATATAAGGTATTTCGACCCTGTAGGTTATAGTCGGGAACCTGAAAGTGGACGATGGACTAAAGATAACATAGTGGTCAGTTGACAAGCTCAATAGAGTTTCAACAGAAAGACCTGAGTGTCGGAGTCGAATCCAATGGAAGCTAGTGGTTGGACGTTAGAACCTGAGCAGCAGAGTCGGCTCAGAGTTGATCAGTAATAGTTGTAAAGCCTTGTAAGGCAAGTATTTTTGAACTTTTCTTCAAGATATATTACCAATGTTTTCGAACTGTTTCATAACATGTCGTTATTATTCAAAATAACTCTTGTTTATATTGCAAGTGCATTAAACTATTTACCCTTGAATCCCTGTTTTTCATGATCTTGAGCCGTAAGCCTTATTCTTTGTAAACCATCCTTTGTTGATCCTCAGACACCAAACCACACAAATATGATACTATTTCCCAAATGTTTAACTACCATATACCAGAAGAAAATGGTTGGAAAACACAGAAACTTTTATACTCCAACCATTCTTTATAACATCAAAGAACTATACCTCGAAAAATCACTATTTGTTCAATACCTGATTCTTTTACAGATTGAAAACCGTTTCTTTTACATACCCTGATATACCCTTGTGATATCCATGAGTTCCTTTACGTTTTATTCAAATGTTTAATCATTATTGATTATGATCTTGTTTTATTGAATTATATCGTTTATCATATTGAACTGCTTTAGGATTGGATAATTTTTATATATGAGGACCAGATTCGTGGTCAGACCATACCAATGGTCAAGTTAGGCCAATGTGTGCCTTGGATCCAGTAATTAGAGCAGTGCTGTGTGCTTTGCTCGGGGTTAGTGCGTGACTGATCAGCAGCCTAACCTTGGTTTTAAAACTTAAAATGAATATCCAATTCTAATGATTAGTTAAAAAGAAACTTGATTCCTTTGAATCATCTCATTTGATCATTGTTTAACCTTAATTATCACCATTATGACTTGCTGAGCTAGTTAGCTCACCCTTGCGATTCTTTTATATATTTTTTTTCAGTTGAAAAGAATATGGATGATAGTGAAGTTCCTCAGTCCAAAGTGCGGGCTAAGGTTCCAGTTGAGTGGAATCGAGCTAGCAGAAGCTTCATGTGGTATAGAGATAGTCAAATTGTAAGAATGATTTTATTATCAATTGTAATTTAAATTAGTTGGGATTTGGTACGATGTAATAATTAAGGTTGTGGCTTGTTTTCATACTTTAACCTGTTGCGATCCGTGGTTTTGTGAAGCAGGGTCATTACAAATAATATTTCTTGTACATGTTGATATATTGTGGTTGTGTTGTGGACCCCAAACTTCTGACCCGGGTTTGAAGGGCGCCACAACTGTTGTTTCCTGATGCTCCCCCTGAATCAGTGTTCCCATGGTTATCAGTATTTGACTCATCAGAATTTAAGGAAGATGAGTCTGATGATATTTCGAATGATGTTCCTTGAGTTGAATAACTTGCAATATTTTCTGGATTTAAGTTATGTTGCTCCCCCTCAACATATGCTTCAGTGTTAGAAGAATTCCAATATTCTGTGGAATCTCAGAGCTTTGAGTGATATCAGGACTTATTGTATCAGAGTAAGGATTTGGAAGTTCAGCATAAGGTATTTCATTTTCAAATCTCAACTTGTCATGGTCGTCTGCATCTTCTAGACCTGTTATCTTTTTTTTCACCAAAAGATACATGTATAGATTCCATGACTGTTCTTGTTATTAGATTGTAAACTTTGAAGGCCTTTGTAGTCAACGGATAACCTACAAATATTCCTTCATCATCTTTCAGATCAAACTTGGTCAGCTGCTCTGGATGAGTCTTGAGAACAAAACACTTACAACCAAAAATATGAAAGAACTTCAAATTTGGCTTCTTTCCTTTCACCATCTCAAATGGTGTCTTTCAATGCTTGTTGATCAATGTTGCATTTTGTGTAAAGCAAGCAGTTTGCACAGCCTCAGCCCAGAAGTAGGTAAGCAATCTTGCTTCTTCTAACATGGTTTTTGCTGCTTCTATCAGAGTTCTATTCTTTCTTTCAACAACTCCATTTTGTTGTGGAGTTCCAAGAGCAGAAAAATCTTGTTTTATCCCCTTGAGTTTGCAAAACTCTTCCATAGAGCTATTCTTGAATTCAGTTCCATTATCACTTCTGATGATCTTCACTTTGTATGTTGACCCTTTCTCCATCTCCCTCACATGATCAAGAAGGATGGATGGAGATTCATCCTTGGTGTGCAGAAATACACCATGTGTATCTTGTATATTCATCAACAATTACGAGTGCATACCTCTTCTTGGCAATAGACATAACATTCACTGGACCAAAGAGATCAACATGAGGTAGATGATATGGTTCAAGAATGGAGGATTCAGTTTTACTCTTGAAAGATGTCTTCCTTTGCTTGGCTTTCTGGCATGAATCACATTAGCCATCAGGAGTAAACACTGCATTGGGCAATCCTCTTACAAGATCTTTCCTCACAAGTTCATTGATATTGTTGAAGTTCAGGTGAGAAAGTCTTTTATGCCAGTTCCAACTGTCTTTCACCGATGCACTAATCATTAGACAAACTTTTGAATTATCAAAATTTGTGGAGACCCTGGCTTCATATAAACTACCATGTCTTACACCAGTCAATGTGATCTTGCCATCAGACTTACTGACAATTTCACAATGTTCCTTGTAAAAGTTGACATGGTAACCTCTGTCACAGATTTGAATCACACTAATCAGATTATCCTTGAGTCCTGCAACTAGAGCTACATTTTCAATGATGACATTTTCAACTTTGATTTTTCTATATCCCAAGATTTTTCCTAAGTTTCCATCTCCATAAGAAACGCTTGGGCTAGCCTTCTCCTCAAATTCCGATAGCAAGGATTTATAACCAGTCATATGTCCTGAGCATCCAATGTCTAAGACTAGAGCATTCCTCCTGTCACCCTGCAATCACTAATTTGAATCAGTTAGTATTTTTAAGGACCCAGACTTGCTTGCAACATTTGGCCTTTTTAAGTTTGTTAACATATGCAGCAGAAGACTTCATATCAGAATTTATGTTAACATTCTTAATATCAGTATTTATACATGCAGAAACAGATTTTGCTTTAACTAAAGAGGATTTCATTTTATAAAAATCATAATACAAATTGTGATACTCTTTACATGTATAAATAGAGTGTCAAACACTGCCACACTGAAAACAAGGATTTTGTGGTTTATATCTAGCTAATCTATTCCTAAACTATGATTTAGAAGGAACAACTTTTATCTCTTTATTCTTCCTGCAAGAATTAGCAAGATGATTGGTGCTACCATAGTCTGAACAGGTCTTTCTAGGTGCATTATGAGGAGTCACATAATTTCAATTCTTATTAACACCTATCTTTCCATTCCTATTTTTCCTAGACCTTTTCCTCTTGTCTTTCATGTGTAAATCCTTCAGCTTTTGCTTAAGCTGTTTCTGAGTCATTGAACCAATATTTACTGAATTTGTGTGAACTTGTTCACTCTTTTTAGTAGTTAAGTTTGAGATAGGTGCTGAGGTATTACCTTACTCATGGATTGATTTAATAATATTAGCACTTTGATTAAACTTAATGGTCTTTACTTGAACCTTGTTCAATTTGACCTGACTATCAGTTTTTATTGGTTCTATTATCTCAGTTTCTTCTCCACTTTTCTTATCAGAATTAGATCTAGCTGAATATCCTAATCTTGATCCCCAACAACCATTCTCTAAGATTTCCTGGGTTGCTTTTCTTGAGTTAGTCCAAAGTTTAATAAATTCTCTCTCTTTAGTTAGCTCATTTTTTAGATAAGCATGTTTTTATAATAATTTTTCTTTAACATAAACAACATTATCTCTTTCTTTTTGAATTTCTAGCATGGAAAGCAACTCAGTTTCTAGGTAATCATTCATTTTCTTAAGCACATAGTTTTCACCCTTGATTCTATTATTCTCTAAGGTTTGATTCCTAAAACTAACATACATAGACTTAAGAAATAATCTTAATTCATAGATATCATCAGTATCAAATGCAAGAGTAGACTGAGGTACCTTTAATTCAGCATTGTCATCCTCAACATTAACATTTGCCATGAGAGCATAATTGATCCCATCATCTGAGTCTGATGAATCATCCCAGTTTCTTTTTTTGAGATCAAAGCTTGTTTCTTCTCTGCTCTGGGTTTTCTGGAGTCAGCTACAAAGTGTCCAAGTCTATCACAGTTATAACATCTCTCTTTTGACTTGTCAAGTTTTCCAGATCCTGATTCCTTATTTTTTCTGTTGTTCCTCTTATCAGAGTTTGAGGAACTGGAACCTTTTCAGAAAAATCTTCTCCCATTCCTAAAGTTCTTGTAGACCATCTTCTTGAAACTTTTAACCAGTGGGGCAGCCATTTGATCCATATCTTCATTGTTGTTGTGATCACTGTCAGTATCTGATTCAGTATCAGGATTTGAGTCATCATCAGAACTTGATGATTCAGTATCTGACTTAGCAATCATAGCTTTCCCTTTGGAGTAGCTTTTCCTTCTAGCTTTCACCTCTGGCTTCTCTTAAACTTTAAGTGCAACTGGTCTAGCTTTTGATCCTTTCCTCTTGCTTCTTGCTCCATCTCTAGTTCACGAGTTTTCAAAATTCCGTATGTAAGGTCCCGTAAAAGGGCTATGTTAAGTTAGAAGGTGTTGAATAGCTTAACTATCAATTTAAAAATTATTATGGCATTTTAAAATAATTTATCCCTTTTTAAAACTTTACAGAGTAGTTATGCAGTTTATACGTGTGGAAAATAAAGTGCAAGGAAAGAAAATACCACACGATGATTTTATCCTGGTTCGCGATGGTGCAACCTTTAGTAAATTCGCTCACCCCTAGGTCTAGTCCCCGAGCTCCTCTCCCGGACTTAGGATTTTCCCTTATAATAAACTCACTTCTTTAGTAGGCGGAGAAGCCTTTACACCCTTACAAATATTTGTCTTGGTGTGTAACACAAGGTTTACCTTCTCAAAATAAATGTAATACCTACACAACTTATCTTAGACAATAACTCCCCGCTATTTTTTCGAAGTTGATGTAGAACCCTTGTGTGGACTTGGCTTCCATAGCTTTTATCGGTCTTGGATCTTAGTGATCCGATCTTGGGTCTTTCCTCTTCTTCACGGTTCAAATACTACTAACTCCCCATTAGTACGTATAAGACTTGGGTCTTAGAACGAGAATCACCTCACGTCACTTCACCTCATTACAAAACTAATAAGACAATCCACAAAGCAAAATGTATAGAGAAGAGATGGCTTGCACTAGTATATTACGGTACTAGACCAAAAGATAATTTAATATTCAAATAAGAATATTAAATATCAACTATGTATACTTGACTTGAGATATAGAATAATATGTCAAGTATACTTTCGATTACTCCGTCTTTATAGATAATGTTTATCAGAGTAATACAAGAAGTCTTTTGTATATATGTATAAGCAATATGGCTTATGAGTTCTTTAGTATTCTTCTTCGTTTGATTATGTATTTATAGATCGAAGAATACTTTATTTACAATCTCAGAATTGTAACTTATCCTTTTTAAGCTCGTAAGCTTACGGATTTTAGTATACTTGTATTTTGACAATTATAGAGCCAAAGTATACTTTTAACTTTGTGCACAATTTATAGGTTCTATATAAGCCAAGATCGAGATAAAATAAGTGCAAGTAATTGGCTTTGGATTTGAGCTTTTGAAGCTTAGACGGATGATTACGAAGTTTACTATTTATCGATTTATAATCCCACAAAACACTAAAGATGTTAGTGGGGATTATACGATACTTTTCGTAATGATACTATATACACGAACTATGCGTTGGCCAAGATCGAGATAAATAATGTGCAAGTAATTGGCCAACTCGTGTGATTAAATCCGTCTTTGATATTTGACAAAATTATGAAGCTTACTATTGATCGAATTATAATCCCGCGGAACACTGAAGATGTTAGTGAGGATTATACGATACCTTTCCTAATTATTTCTATATTCACGAAATATGTTGGCCAAGATCGAGATAAATAAAGTGCAAGTAATTGACCAACTCGCGAGGTTTGTCAAATATGAAATCTCACTCGTGATGAGTTATAGAGATTTATGAAATCTCACTCGTGAGGAGTTATAGAGATTTAGTACTTGTATTTTATAGATCTTCTTCTTTTAAAGCTTCTTTTTGAAGATCAAGTACTTATTCGAATTCCGAGTTCGAATCTTTGTTCTCTTTTCTTTAAGAACCTTCTTTATAGGAGCTCTAGTATTAGAGCTTGAGATTAATTAGAGAAATTAAGTACAAAACTCAAATAAAAGAAACTGAAAGAAGAAGCTAAAAAATACCACTTTTGGAAAATGGTCGGAAAAGTTCACCGGAAAAATTCGATGGAGGTTCAGTCGGATTTTGGCACTATGGTCGAACTTGGGCAGCCCTTCGGGAGGCCGGATAGTGGTAGTGGATGAGCTCACTTGGTGGGAACAATCTTGGTTGGGTGAACCTAAGCTTGGATTTCAAAAATCTTGTATATATGTATATATATTTAAGAGATAGAAGATTTTTGAGAAGATGTGTGTGTATAGAATTTGAAAGAGATGAAGAGAGGCACTTCTTGAAAAAATTCCAGCAACTTTGTGGCTCTTTTGCTTGGTTGAAATGGGTTGGGGTTGTCACACCCCCAACTTAACAATACATAATATAAAACTATTACAATAGATAAAAGAAAGTAAATACAACCGAATCCAAGATCTTACAGTTTAGGGTTTGGAACAGCCCAACACTATTAACTATTACAACCTGATTCCAATATCGAGTCCTCACACACACAATCACTAACTACCTGAGCTCGAACATACAAATCGGCATCACAAGTCTTACGCGCTGTCTGCTTGAATCTAACCATATCTGCTAGCTGTAATATCAGGGTAAAAGCAAGTAGTGAGCCAAATGCTCAACAAGTGCTAAACAATACAATACAAAACATAAATCGAGATATATAAAAGAATGAAAATGCGAAGATAGAGCTAATAGTAATAAGAGATGAACTTTTGGGTGATGGTATCATTTATTTGTATCAAAACTTTTCCAAAACCATTTCTTAATCAAAAACCATTTTACGACGCTACAGATTATAGCCAGTGATCAGCCGCGAATTAATCCCGAACCTCGCTGGGTTCTAAAACATTAATGGGATCCCTAGGCTACTTTTAAGCCTACAATTTAAGTGTGGAAAGGACTTGCGTCTCAGTCCAGATTCACCATTTAAAGAAAACATTTATCCCTCTTTGGGACTGAAAATCCAAATTTTTAATCATTTCAAAAACTGATGCCGATTTATAATAAATTTCTTAAACAGTAAACATCTTTATCAAGGGATTATAGATCAACTTTGAAACACTGGAAATATGATCACTAAATCTCAGGGCCATGATCCACTAGACTTTACTCTATCAGGGTAATTGAAAGGTTTCTATTTACAAGGTCTTTGACAAGGAGGTTTAGCAAGGCTATCGAATAATATGAAAGAACAAAGCCTTATTAGGCTTAAGGTAATGGTTCCAGATAAGGTATAGGTATTAAAATATAAAAAAGGTGAGCATTAATTCGAAGTATAACAGAGTATCATGTGTTAGGGTAAGAATAGGGTTATCAAACAATCATGAATGACTTTAAGGAGTGACTGGCTTTTAGGTATCAAGATAAAGTTTCTATTGAGGTTCTTACAAGAGTTGAATCAAAACATCAGGGTGCAATATCAAGATTTCTCAAGAATCAATAGCATGTTAATCAAAAGGATCAATAAAGTATTATAACAAATCTCTATTTTATCATGGCATCACAATTACTTTGGTATACTAGCATGGTATGACTTTTGATCTACTTGCAATAAATACTTGAGGGTTCATGGCATTTCTATATAATACGAAGATAGGTTTGAGAACCACTTGGTTCAAGTATAACAAGATAAATCAGAATACTTGCATCATATGAATAGGAACTAGTTATCCCATATTTGCAGTGAAAATGAAAAAGCAGGTTGAATCACTTGCCTTGAGAAAGGCTGGACTGGACTGGCAGGTAGGAGCAACTGGAAGCTTTACTCGACCTTTATGGCAAGTTTACCCTCGTCTCGAGATCCTACACAATTAATGATAACCTCTTTATGTCACACCCCAACTTAAACAACAAATTAAATATAACTATTACAATATTTAATAATAAATAAATATACCCAAATCTAAGATCTTACAGTTTAGGGTTTGGAACAGCCCAACACTACCATCTATTACAACTGATTTTAAATACCGAGTCCTCACACAAACTACTATCACTTATTCTACCTGAGCTCGAACATAGGCATCAGCATCACAGGTCTTACGGGCAGTCTGCTTGAATCTAACCATAGCTGCTAGCTGTAATATCAGGGTAAAGTAAGGAGTGAGCCAAATGCTCAACAAGTGCTAAACAATACGATACAAAACGTAAATCGAGAGATATATATTAAAGAATGTCAATGGGAGGACATGACCAATGATAATGAGAGATAAAACTTTGGGTGATGGCATCATTTTGTTGGTATCAAAACAATTTAAAAAAAATCATATCTTAATCAAAATTATTTTATGACGCTACGGATTACAGCCGGTGATCAGCCGCGAAGTAATCCCGAACCTCGCTGGGTTCTAAAACATTAAAGGGAATCCCTAGGCAACTTTTAAGCCTAATATAAGTATGGAAAGGACTCGCGTCTCAGTCCAGATCCACTATTCAAAGAAAACATTTATCCCCCTTTGGGACTGAAAACCCACATTTTATTTATTTCAAAAACTAATGCCGATTTATAACAAAATATCTTTTCCAGTAAACATTCGAATTACTACCCTTTCTTTTATCCTGGCATTCGAATTACTTTAATATACTATCATGATAAGACCACTTTGCAATATGTACTCGAGGGTTCATGGCATTTTTATATAATTCAAAGGTAAACATAAGATATGCTTGATTTAATATATCAAATGACACAGGATAGTTGCAGCAATGTATGAACTATTAGCAGTAAATATGAAGGATAAGTTGAATCACTTGCCTTGAGAAAGGCTGGTCTGGTCTGACTGGTAGGAGCAACTGGAGCTTCACTCGATCTTTATGGCAAGTTTTCCCTCGTCTCGAGATCCTACATAAATAATTATAATCCTCATTATAATATATTCTCACCAACTTAACCTATTTACAACCCGAATTTAAACACGGATGGCACTTAGGCCTATATGCACTTAATTTATATTCACCTTTAATTTATAATTGCACACACACAGTCACATAATCATATATCATATATTAATACCAAATAACACCATATACACCATAATGCAACACTAGGCTTGGATGATCTCGATCCCCCAACTTAAGTCACTTGGTCGCTAAACTAGACAAAGTCTTCTAATTTTGGCTTCCTAACTCGATGTGCCTTTACTAAACTGTCCAAAACCTATTGACCCTCACTTGTGCCTTTTATTCTACTGACCTTATACTATCTTACAACTAAGGTGGTTAACCAAGACCTCACTCCTAAGTGTTCTAAAACTATGTGATGAGTGAAAGTGTTCACTGGTGCAAATTTCAGAATGACATCTATGGTTTCTTGAGTGCATTTGACACCCTTAAATATAGGTTTTCCTTCAAAACTCTTGCACAAGACTCTCCTGACCTAAGGGCATCTCCCAAACTTGATGTGGCTCAAGGACCTGGCTTGGGCCTTCTTGGGCCTAAGCTCAAAGTCCATGGTTCCCCTGTTTTCCTGGGCAGAAAACACCCTAATTTGAATTAACTTGTGACACATGGTTCTAACTCATATCCTATGAACTATAGTTGTAAAAACTTCTCTGACACTCCCTCTAACTAAGGCCCAACAGGTCCTAATGAGGGTCTAACCATGACATGGTTAAATCTCCCTATTTCTAAGTTGCAACAAAACTGTCCAAACTGTCCCCTGCTGGACAGATTTTGTTATTCTACTTGTGCACCTAACCAAATGACATCCAATCCTCTAACCAACACCTAAAACCTTTTATATACTCCCAATACTAACTTCTGGTGGCTTGGGCCTCAAAGTGAACATCAATGATATGGTCAAAACTCACTCTAAACCTCAGGGTACTAAATGATTTTCTGCAGAAATTATAACTCTCCTTTCTCCAAGGTTTTGACTTGACAAACTCAACCACCAACAACTCAATACCCAAACCAAGACTTAAACATGGTGATCTACTAAACTAACTCCCTTATACTCAAAATAATCTTGGTGGAGATCATCCTTACCTAAGGTGCAATCATGGCAAAACAAAAGAAACCACATTTCACAACTCACAAATCATCAAGTTTTTGAAACAACAAGTTATGCATTTTATAAAAGATATACACGACTTATTACCATGCATCAAGAAGCATTAATCAATATTAACACATTATTCCTACTGAAATTAAAGCTTACTAATAAAATCTTTCCAAATGATCAAAATCTTATAACATTCTAAGTGAAATCCACATGTATGCATGTCTTCGAGTTTTGCAAGCCAAAGAACATGTTTTCTAAATATGTTTTACCAAGAAATTTACATGCAAGCCTAGCATGAGCTATATCTAGATGATCACTTAGCATGCAAGGAGTTTCATCAAATTTTTACTACAAAATTCAAGCCATTATCACATAAACATGCAAAAATTGAACAAAGCAACAAGAATGGTCTCAAGAACCATTCATTCGGCTCCCCTATTGTCATGGCCGAATGAAATGGAAGGGAATGGCCATTTAACATCAAGAGTTTCCTTCTCAAGACTTGGAAATTCACCATTCCTTGTAGTCCTCTCAAAAACAACCTTAAACTCACAAGAATCAAGGTTGTACTTTGAGTTTCAACTAAAACCTTAACATGCAACCTTAAAACTTAAATTTTCTACTCAAAACTCTTTGAAATATATGTGATCATGGTATGGGAAGTAACATTTACTTGTGTAGGAGGTGGGAACTTGATTGAGAAAGAAAGAAAATGGGGAGGGGGGGTGGTTTCGGCTGAAAAGCCGAGAGTGAGGGGGTAGGAGCCGAAAGTGAGAGACAGGAGGGAGAGAAGAAAGAGCGTGGTGTGGGTGATGTATGAAATGATCATGTCTTTTACTTGTTTTATGGTTTTTTTTTTGACAAATGTGAGTGGGAATAAGAATTGATTCCACTTATACTTGGATCATTTTGCATGCAAGGGTAAAGGAGGAATTTGGCAAGAAAAATAAGAGTTAGTGGGGTGGTAATTGTCTCTTTAGCCCTTTTTGATTGAATAGAAAGGATTTTCATGCAAGGACAACTATGTAATTTGCTAATTTTAACAATTAACATTTATAAAGATTTATTTTTGTAAAATAAAACACAAGTTCAAAAATTATAAAATTTATACCATAAAATAATTTGGATTTTTAGAAATTTTATAAAACTACTTTTGAAATTTGTGAACAAAATAACTTTTAAAGAGAAATTTATTCAAGGTTTAAAATATTCCTTATAAATAAAAAATGAAAGAAATAAATAAACTTTTGCTTTGAAAATTCATATACCACATAACAAAAATTTAGGATGCAGAGTTCTCATTCACACAAGCATATAATAATTGCATATATTGGCATTCGGCTTTTAAAGTTGTACTAAATTTACAATTAATATTACACAGAAATGCCGGTTGTAACATCCTCTCCCCCTTAAGAGATTCTGTCCCCAGAATCTAAGAGAACAGATTAGGATACCGGGAACGCATATCAGACTCTAACTCCCAAGTCGATTCTTCGACCTTAGGGTTCCTCCAAAGTACTTTTACTAACTTTACTGACTTATTTCTAAGACTCTTCTCTTGTCAGTCGAGTATTTTGACCGGTTGCTCCACAAATGACAGGTCTGCCTGAATTTCTACTGGTTCATATTCTATTACATGGCTAGCGTCAAGATTGTACTTCTTAAGCAATGACACATGGAACAATTATGCACGTGCTGATACTGAGGTGGTAAGGCCAACTCGTAGGCCACCTTCCCTACTTGACTCAAAATTTCAAAAGGACCTATGTATCTAGGTGCTAACTTCCCTTTCTTTCCAAATCTAGACAACCATTTTCTAGGTGACACCTTCAACAAAACAGCTTCGCCAATTTGGAATTGAACATCATTACGTGCCAGATCCGCATACTTCCTCTATCTATCTTGAGCAGCAAGTAGCCTTTTCTGAATTAACTTGACTGAGTCATGCAATTGCTGTACCAATTCTGAGCCGAGAATCCTTCCTTCTCCTACTTCATCCCAACTTGTTGGTGATCTACATTTTCGCCCGTACAAAGCTTCGTATGGTGGCATGCCGATACTGGAATGATAGCTATTGTTGTAAGAGAATTCAATCAACGGCAAGTGGTCGTCCCAACTTCCTGAAAAATCGATTGCATAACTGCGCAACATGTCTTCGATTGTTTGAATTGTCCTTTCGCTTTATCCATCAGTCTGTGGGTGGTACGCCGTGCTCATATTCAATTTCGTTCCAAGTCATTCTTGAAATTGCTTCCAAAATCTCGAGTTAAATCGGGGATCTCTGTCTGAAACTATTGATACAGGTACTCCATGCCTTAGTACGATTTTGCACACATACAGATGAACCAATTTGTCTAATGACGACTTCTCGTTAATTGGAAGGAAATGCGCTGACTTTGTAAGATGGTCAACTATAACCCATATAGCGTCATGCCCGGATTTCGTTCGCGGTAGTCCTACTTTAAAGTCCATTGCGATATTTTCCCATTTCCATTCTGGAATCTTTAGGGGTTGAATTAATCCGCTTGGTCGTTGATGTTTTGCCTTCACTTTCTGACAAGTATAACACTTCGCAACCCATTCCGCTACGTCTCGCTTCATATTTGGCCACCAAAAGTTTTTCTTTAAGTCCCGATACATCTTGGTACTTCCCGGGTGGATTGAAAATTTCAAATTGTGGGCTTTGTGTAGGATCTCATTCTTTATTTCAGGTACATAAGGAATCCATATTCTGGAAGAAAACCTTAGTATCCCTTGCTCATCCCTTTGAGTATTAATCTCCTCTCCAGATAACTGATTCTTCTCTTTCTCCATTACTTCTTCTTGACATTTCTTTATCTTTTCCACTAGTGTTGGCTGAAAAGTCATTGCACGACAAACTTCTTCAACTTTTCCACAATCACAAAGTTCCAGTTCAAATCTCTTGATTTCTTCAAATAATTCCTTTGATGTTGTCATCATATTCAGTCTCTCCTTCCTACTTGGAGCATCGGCCACAACATTCGCCTTTCCAGGATGGTAATTTATCGAACAGTCATAGTCCTTGATCAATTCCAGCCATCTCCTCTGCCTCATATTGAGCTCCTTCTGAGTGAAAATGTACTTTAAACTCTTGTGATCCGTGTAGATTTCACACTTTTCTCCGTAGAGGTAATGTCTCCAAATCTTAAGTGCGAACACTATGGCGGCTAGTTCCAAGTCATGCGTCGGGTACTTCAACTCATGCGGTTTCAACTGTCTTGACGCATACGCGATCACCTTACTGTGTTGCATTAACACACAACCCAATCCCTTATGTGAAGCGTCGCTGAATATCACAAAGTTTCCTTGGTCATCTGGAAGTACTAACACCGGAGCTGTTACCAATCTCTGCTTCAACTCTTGAAAGCTATCCTCACATTCTGCACTCCATTCAAACTTTTGATTCTTTCTGGTTAACTTGGTCAATGGCGTGGCGACTTTCGAAAAATCCTTGACAAACCTTCTTAGTATCCTGCCAACCCTAGAAAACTTCGCACCTCCGTAGGAGTTTTTGGCCTCTCCCAACTCATAACTGCCTTAATCTTTGCCGGATCCACTTTAACTCCTTCATTTCCAATGACATACCTCAAAAATTGAACTTCCTTTAACCAAAACTCACATTTGGTAAACTTGGCATACAACTTCTCTTGACGAAGTATTTCCAATGCTATCCATAGGTGTTGTTTATGTTCTTCTTCCGACTTAGAATAAATAAGGATGTCATCAATGAATACCACGACAAACTTGTCCAAATACTTCTTAAATACTCGATTCATCAGATCCATAAATGCGGCCGGGGCGTTGGTCAATCCAAATGGCATTACTAGGAATTCATAATGCCCATATCTGGTCCTAAATGCTGTCTTGGGAATATCTTCTTCTTTGATATTTAATTGATGGTATCCCGATCTCAAGTCAATCTTTGAAAAGCACTTTGCTCCTTTCAGCTGATCAAAAAGGTCATCTATTCTTGGTAGCAGGTAGCGGTTCTTGATCATTACCTTATTCAACTCTCGATAATCTATGCATAGTCGTATACTCCCATCTTTCTTCTTGACAAACAGAACAGGTGCTCCCCATGGCGACGTAATTGGCCGTATCACTCCTTTATCTAACAATTCTTATAGCTGGCTCGCCAACTCTTTCATTTCTGCTGGTGCCATCCTATATGGGGCCTTTGAAACTGGTTCCGTTCCTGGAGCAAGGTTGATCTCGAACTCGATTTGTCGATCTGGTGGTAAGCCTGGTAGTTCGTCTGGAAACACATCGGGAAACTTGTTAACTACAGGGATATCTTCTATATTGGGGTTGCCCTTTTCTGAATCCACTACATACGCTAGGAACGACTCACAACCTTTTCTAAGTAGCTTCTTAGCCTGAATGATTGTGAGAAATAGTTGTTCTTGCCTCTGCCCCTTAAATACTACCTTCTCTCCACTCTTCGCCTTTAAATACACTTTCTTGGTCTTACAATTAATCTGAGCGTTATTTTCTCCTAACCAATCCATGCCTAAAATTATATCAAACTTTCCCAACTTAAAGAGTATCAAGTCGGCTGAAAACTTATACCCCGAAATATCAATCTCACACTTCGGACATAATTGATTCACAGGAATCTTCTCTTGGTTCGCAATTACCACATTTACTACCTCGCTCATAATCATTTTATCACATTGAAGCTTATCAACAAGAGTTTCTGATATGAAAGATCTTGTTGCTCCTGAATCAATCAATACTTTAGCTTTGACATTATTGAGTAAAAGTGTACCTTCTATCACCTCAGAATTCTGAACAGCATCCTTCATCTTCAGATCAAATGTCCTTACTGTTGCTTGCGGGGTTGGTGTAGGTGGTGGAGGTAATGCCAATACCTCAACTGGCACGCTCGCACTGATGTTTGCCACATTCATCAGAGCTTTGACTGGTCCGGTTGCCTTGCACTCCCTAGCTATGTGTCCAGTTTTCCCACACTTCTAGCACATAACTCCTGGCTTCGGCATCTTGCACTCATTCGCCAAATGTCCCTTCTGATTGCACCTATATCATGTCATGCTCAACTTATTACACACTCCGGGGTGCCTTCTTCCACAGTGCTTGCATTCGGGTCTCTGGAATCTGTTTTCTCCAACTTGTCCTTGGCTTGCCTGGTTGTTCCCCTTTGATTCTTGCCTTTTACCCAAATTTCCCTTCTTTTGAAAATTTCCGCCCTTCGGGAATCCGATCCTCTTTACATTCCGATCTTGTGAACTTCCCGCTTCAGATTTTTCTCCATAAATTGGAACCTTCCTCTTCTTGTTATCCCTCTCCTTCCTTGACTGCATCCCATTATTCTCAATCAGAGCAGCTTTCTGAACTACTCCCGCATAAGTTTCAAGCTCAAACATAGCCACTCTATCTCTGATCCAAGGCTCCAATCCTTGCTGAAATTTCTTCGCTTTTTCCTCCTCCATGCTAGTATACTTTGTCACAAACCTTGACAACTCAGTGAACTTCTTCTCATACTCCAGTACAGTCATGTTCCCTTGCTTCAAAACCTTGACAACTCAGTGAACTTCTTCTCATACTCCAGTACAGTCATGTTCCCTTGCTTCAGCTCCAAAAATTTAAGCTCCATCTGATTCTGCATGTACTTAGGGTAATACTTGTCCAGAAATAACTTCTTAAATCTCTCCCAAGAAACCTGTTGAGTTGCTTCCATAGCTTTTACTGATTCCCACCAATAGATGACTTCGCCCTTCAAGAAGTAAGTAGCATACAGCATCTTCTGATCGTCTCCTAACTGTACCAACTCAAAAGCCCTTTCCATCTCCTTGATCCTTGTGTTAGCTATTACTGGATCAGTGGTATCATGAAATGCAGGTGGATTCACATTCTGAAAAGCCTTGAAAGTGAAAATTTGTCTAGGTGGTACTGGTGGTTCAGGTGGTTGGTGTGGTTCACGGTTATCTTGGTTCTCAATTCGCTGTTGAAGAGTTAGTTGTTGTTGGGCTATAGCATTGGTTTGCTGTTGCAAAGTTTCCAATAGTCGAAGAATATTTGGGTCTGTAGTGGATGTGGTTGTTGGGTTCTTCTTTTTGGGAGGCATGATCCTGAAATAAGAGTTATGTCAAAACAGATATGAATAATAAAACAATTTGAGGGTATCGCATGGCATTCTTATTTACATGTGAGGTCAGGTTTCAAATTAAGCAGATATGATGATGCATATAAAAGCGTATAATAACAGTTGAGAGCAATTGGAACAATAGAGCATGATTATTGAAATTTAAAGGTCACAATACATGGGATTAGAACAAAGTATGATTCTAGGATCAACAGGCTTTTTTAAAGGAAATAACGGAAACAACTGGGAAATTCTACGGAGTCTGATAGTACAACAACATGAAAGGTAAATGGAAATAACTAAGGCTCCACTCTATCTGAATGGGGCTTGGTAGTCTTTTCCTCTCGAAGCGTCTTCACAATGCTTTGGAGCTCATCCGCCACCATCTGAATGACATACTGGCTGGTGCGGTCCCGGTGCGCTGGCATCTCCTCAACCTTAGTGTTGACGTACTGAACCAAGGTCTCAAGTTTCGCAGTCATCTGCTCCTTGGGCTTCCCTTCATAGTTTCGGTTGTCCGGGTACACGTTCTTCAGTCGGTCTATCAGTCGGTCGTACTTTCCCACAAGCATGTAAAACTCGCGCCTCAACTCAGCATACACGGTGAAAGCAATAGTGTCGTCCGAACCAGAGGATGACGAGGAATGTGCCCTTTGCTGACAAACCAATAAGAGGAGTATTATTAATAAACTTACTTAACCTACTCTCTCGCATATTATCTATAACCTACACGTATACCCTTTAACCTATTTGGGCTGTCCAGGGACTCTAAACCATCGCTCTGATACCAAAACCTTGAAAGGAATATGTCCTAAGTCCAATCAGGTATTAGGATTTAGGAATAACTCTTTATGTAATCTATTTTGATTTCATTGATATTAATAAAGACTTGTTTTGTTTTTATTACGGGCTTTATCTATTTAAGTGTTTAAATAAGATATACCATAGTTTAGAGTAAAGCTTTTTATGGATTATGATGAGATCATAATAGTGAGACCTAAAAAGATGATAACTCTAAACTTAAATAGTTCCTGGTCATAGGATTACTAACTGGTAATTAATAATCCACAAAGATCGGTACATACTATGCTTCTTCATTATGAAGGATGTTTGTTCTCATAGACATTTGTGTGGTGACACTATAGCTAGTATGTAGGTGCTTATTATAGAATAAGTTCACTGAACATGACTCGCCTAGCTGAACAACTGATGGAGTTCACTCACGTGTCAGTAGTTGTTCGCTTAGTGATAGTTGTACAAGTATCCTTAGACTTGAGATCATCATAGTCATCTTGTGTACACTGAACTATGCTTTGGTTTAGTTCTTAGTCTCCAGGGACAATTATTAGGGCTCTTCTGGGTATAGGAATTTGTACACGAAGATAGTGTATGATCAATAAAGGATCTACCCCTTCCAGTGAAGGAAGCGAATGTTCAAGGCTGATCCACTTATGCTAGTTCAGGAATCTCTGGCCAGAGTGAATGAAATTAGAAAGGAGTTTCTAATTTGCATAGAACTACGCATAGTAAATGGTAAGCAAGTGATTAAATTAGATAGGCTTGACACGAGATCCATGCCTTGTATTTAATCGGGATATTGTAGGGTAGAAGGAGTTTATTGTACGGTAACTATTCACTGACAGGTTCTTGGTATTCTAAGCAGTGAATTCATATTATCCGGATAGTCGCGATATGTTGAGAAGCATCACTCACGATGTAGAATAAATGTGATTAATTAATTAATCATATTTAATAAATTAGAGAATTTATATAAATAATGATAAAATAGTTTTATTATTATTTATTTCTACTACCGGCTTAATATTGAACCTACAGGGTCACACCATAAAAAGAGAATGATTTAATGGTGGAGGAATTAATTAATAATGGCTA
The DNA here is from genome assembly GCF_009905375.1 of Apium graveolens. Lineage (NCBI taxonomy): Eukaryota > Viridiplantae > Streptophyta > Magnoliopsida > Apiales > Apiaceae > Apium > Apium graveolens. Next base: position 140,941 of record NC_133654.1, read on the forward strand.
ATAATTATTTATTTATGAAATAAATAATTAATTGGAAAATTTAATAATTGATTAAATGAGATTTAATTGATTATAAATTAATTAAGAAAAGTTCTTAATATTATTAATTAAGGATTTAATTTTTGGAAATTAAATCAAGAGAGAGAATTATTTCTAAAGTGTTTAGAAAAAGGATTAATAATTAAAAGGTGTTTTAATTATTAATGAGAATAATAAATGGGATAATAATAATAATATTTATGGGAAAATTTCAGCTGAAAATTTTGCCTATAAATACACTATTATAGACCCTATTTTATTCTAACCCCAGAAACCCAAAAGTTTCAGAAAACCAAATTCTCTCCACCTCCTCCTCCTCCTAAAAGTCATTTTCTTGGTGGATACCGGTGGAGTGCTTCACACTTGAGGAGCAACTGCTAAGGATCTCTGATCGTTGTCTCCGAATTATTTTAAAAGGTTAGATTCGATCCCTCGAATTTTTATTCACGATTTATATACTTTTATTTGGATTTTGTGTGTGTAAAAGTGTTTTTCCACGCCCCGCTGCGTTTAAAAATCCATCAATGGTATCAGAGCATAGGTTGTATGCATATAGATCTGTGGTAAAAATTTCAGAATTTTATGTGCTTGTATGAATTAATTATGATTTTTACAAGTTATATTATGGATTAATTTTGTCTGATGAGAAATCGTTTCTCAGAATAATTTTGAATGTTGATCTGGGTTCTACAAGTGTTGTAGATCGTCTGGGTATTTTTTTCATAATTTTAGGATGCATAGTTTTTTATTATGAATTTTTGAAGTTGTTTCAATTAAATTTCATAATTAAATATATGTATATATAGTATATATATATTTGTTTGTATTGCTATTGTAAAGAATACATCTGCTCTGCTACTGTGATGCACGGACAAAGTTAAAGAGAAGGTCAGTTGTCAGGCGACGCGGATTCCGAGAAGAGAGAAGTCGGCTGATAAAACAAAAAAAAAATAGGGATGTAACGCGTTCCGGGAATGCGTTACACACCTGTGACGCATTCACGGAATGCGTTACACCCTTAAAATGGCTTAAAAGGTGTGTAACGCATCACCGGAATGCGTTACAGGGCTTGTAACGCGTTCCTGTAATGCGTTACAGCCCGTCTGTTGATTTTAAAATTGATTTTCTCGGAGTTTCGTAACTCCGTTTTGGGCGTGCAATATACCGTTGGATTCGTTTTTCCGAGACGGATCTAATGGAGTGATAAATTTTAGTTTATATAAAAGTTTTGAACTGTTTATATTTCCATGAAGTGTTTTAAAGCTGTTTTTAGCTGTTTTAATTGATTTTAAATGCTTCATGTGATACATAGAGATGTATAATGCTTAGACTAATGTGCTAGATGATATAACATGCCTACCTTGATGTTTATTCGTGTTGATATATGTGATATATGCTTAGTTTATCATACGATGAAAGATTTAGGTGAACTTAAATGAACATAAGGCGTTTGTTAGACAACCTAGTATAGTGAAATTATTTCATAACCTTAAGAATAATATTATGAATACAATCATGGGATTCTTGTGTTTGTGAAACACGTAATTGAATATGAATTTTCGATATGAGAGAAAGGATGATTCTGTCAACAACAGATTTCTATCTGTAAGAAAGGGTTATTAAGTGACGCCTCTTGACAATGCTCCACCCGATCTGGGAATCATCTGATTATTGATTATTGATTTGAAATATTTAATTTAAAAGGAAGAATCTCTTTATAATATGATTATGATTGTAACGTAATATAATCCCTCTAAAATTAAATAATATCAAGTAGTAATTGGCCAATGACACAACGGGCTTGTGTCGGTCATAGCCTTCCAACATGGTAGAAAGTAGTTCTTATTTTTGAATCATTGTCATTTCGTGTCACAGCCGAGGGCTTTGATTTCGAAATAAGAAATACTTGTCTATTACATAGAGATGTGTACATTGAATAAGAATCTAAAGGTCGTTACGTGCCACAGCCGTGGGCCTTTGGGGACTGATTCAATTGTACGGAATGTTGGGTTTGACTTGACTTAGAATATTGAGTTTGTCGTGCCACAGCCGTGACTCAATTATTCAAGAGGCTAAAGTTTGATTAGGGAATAACATAAGATGTAATTGACAAGAGTTGTCTGCCTATTGAACATTACATGGCGTTTCATGCCACAGCCGGGGTTGTGTAATGGAATGTAGGATCCCTATTCCCACTAGCATTATGAATGCTTAATTTTTCACGTAGAGGGTTGAATAAATTAGATAAACTAGTGGGAGCCACTTATGAATAAAGACCCGATTCATATAGTGTTTTGAAATGAAATCGAATATTTGCTAAGTGTTGTTATGTGTTTATCATTTACAGATTTACTTTGTACGTTATGTCTTCTGCACTATCACTCAGGAGCATACTAGATGCTCACAAATTGACTGGTCATAATTATGCTGACTGGCTTCGAAACTTGAGAATTGTTCTCAGGATTGAGAAGCTGGAATACGTGATTGACTCACCTAAGCCTACTGAACCTGCTAGTGATGCACATAATGATGAACACGTTGTGTATCGTAAGTGGATAGATGATGCAAATGTTGCTCAATGCATCATGCTAGCTTCCATGAACATTGAGCTACAGAAGCAACATGAGCATATGGATGCTCACACTATCCTCATGCATCTACAATTGTTGTATGATGTGGCAGGGAGGACAGCTCGATATGAGATATCGAAAGAGCTGTTCGGTTGTAGGATGTCTGAGGGATCATCTGTGAATGACCATGTACTTAAGATGATCAATTTGATTGAACATCTTGGACAACTTGGTTTTGCCATGGATGGGGAGCTGAGCCAAGACTTGGTCTTGCAATCGCTTCCGAGTTCGTTCTCGCAGTTTGTTGTGAACTTTTACATGAATAAGTTGGATGTCAGCTTGCCTGAACTCCACAACATGTTGAAGACTGCGGAATCGAATTTTTCCCCTAAGAAGAGTTCTGTTCTTCTAATTGGTGAAGGTTCCAATCCTAAGAAAAGGAAGAGGAACTCTTCCAAGAAGAAGAAAGTAGGTGAGAAAATGCCGGTTCCACCAAAAGCTGAAGACCCCAAGAGCAAAGTTGTTTGCTTTCACTGTAACCAGGTGGGGCACTGGAAGAGGAACTGCAAGGTTTACCTTGCAGAATTGAAGAAGAAGGGTAGCGAGACTACCGCTTCTGATTCAGGTATGTTCATGATAGAAGTGAATATGTCATTTCTACTTGGGTATTAGATACCGCCTGTGGTTCTCATATCTGCAATTTATTGCAGGGACCAAGGAGAAGTAGGACTCTTGAGGAAGAGGAGGTGATTCTACTGATGGAAATGGAGCAAGAGTTGCTGCTGAAGATGTAGAATCATTTCATTTACATATGCCTACAGGCAAGACTATTGTTTGAAATAATTGTTATTTTGTTCCCTCGATTGTGAGGAATATTATTCCCATTTTAGACTTGGATGGATTTTCATTTATTATTGAGAATAATGAATGTTCTATTCTTAGAGATAATATTCTTTATGGACGTGGTACTTTAAATAATGGTCTGAATATATGTGACATAATTTACTTCAGATTGAACAAACTAATAAAAGAAAAGGGATGATGAAAATCTGACCTATTTATGGCACTGTAGGCTAGGTCATATAAGTGAAAATAGACTTCGGACATTGCATAAGGAAGGGTTACTAGACCCCTTTGATTTTGAATCATATCCTACATGCGAGTCTTGTCTATTGGGTAAAATGACCAAATCTCCATTTAGTGGACATGGAGAGAGGGCTACAGATTTGCTAGGATTGGTACACACAGATGTATGTAGACCAATGTCTAAGCAATCCATGGGTGGATTTTCATACTTCATTACTTTCATAGATGATAGATCTGGATTCGGATATGTGTTTGATGAAACACAAGTCTGAGGCCTTTGAAAAGTTCAAAGAATATAAGTATGAAGTGGAGAAATAACCAAACATAGTATTATAACTCTTTGATCAGATCGAGGTGGTAAATACTTTAATGGAGTGTTTCTAGATTATCTCAAAGTAAATGGTACAGTCTCCCAGTGGACTCCTCCAGATTGGTATCTGAAAGGAGAAATCGAACTTTGTTAGACATAGTTCGATCTATGATGAGCTATGCAAATCTTCCAGTATTCCTATGGGGTTACGCATTGGAAACCTCAGCATATTTACTGAATAAGGTACCTTCCAAATCTGTTCCTCAAACTCCGTATGAGATATGGAAAGAAAGGAAACCGAGTCTTAAACACGTTAAGATTTGGGGATGTCCAGCTTATGTCAAGAAAGTTGACCCAGATAAGCTGGAATCTCGATCCGTAAAATGTAGTTTTGTGGGATATCCCAAAGAGACTTTAGGGTATTACTTTTACACCGATCATCGGGTGTTTGTCTCCAGACATGCTACCTTCTTGGAAAAGCAGTTTATCCTTGAAGGAAACAGTGGGAGCAAAATTGGACTTGATGAAGTTCAAGAAGCACAAACTACTACGGATCAAGTGGAAACACCTGTTCTGACTGAACAACCTTTTGTGGAACAGCCCATTCATAGGTCAGGGAGAGTGTCTAGCCAACCTGAGAGGTAATATGGCCTTGTCATTGAGAATGACAATGAGTTGTCGATCATTGATGATGACGACCCTGTGACCTATAATGAGGCTATGAGTAGTGTTGACTTAGAGAAATAGCATAGTGCCATGAAATCCAGAATGGAATCTATGTATACGATATACAAAAGATAGATTATAGCAGATGGCCAGGTGGAGACCTATAAGGCTAGGCTTGTGGTAAAAGGATTCAAACAAAGGCAATGGATTGACTTTGATGAAACTTTTTACCTGTAGCCCTGTTAAAATCAGTTCGGATTTTGCTTGCGAATGCTGCTTACTACGACTATGAAATCTGGCAGATGGCCAGATGGTTTTCTTTCCAAAAGAAATGAAAACCTAGTGTGTAAGCTGCTGCGAACCATATGTGGTTTAAAGCAGGCTTCTCAAAAGATGGAACATTCGTTTTGATGAGATAATCAAAGAGTTTGATTTTATCAAAAATGTAGATGAACCATGCGTCTACAAAAGGGTTGGTGGGAGCACGGTAACATTTCTTATATTGTATTGAATTAGAGTTGACACACATAACAACATAGCAGACCCACTCACAAAGCTACTTTATGAAAGTCACTTTGATCGACAAGATGGGTATTAGATACCAGAGTGATTGGCTTTAGTACAAGTGGGAGATTGAAAGGAATATGTCCTAAGTCCAATCAGGTATTAGGATTTAGGAATAACTCTTTATGTAATCTGTTTTGATTTCATTGATATTAATAAAGACTTGTTTTGTTTTTATTACGGGCTTTATCTATTTAAGTGTTTAAATAAGATATACCATAGTTTAGAGTAAAGCTTTTTATGGATTATGATGAGATCATAATAGTGAGACCTAAAAAGATGATAACTCTAAACTTAAATAGTTCCTGGTCATAGGATTACTAACTGGTAATTAATAATCCACAAAGATCGGTACATACTATGCTTGCTTCATTATGAAGGATGTTTGTTCTCATAGACATTTGTGTGGTGACACTATAGCTAGTATGTAGGTGCTTATTATAGAATAAGTTCACTGAACATGACTCGCCTAGCTGAACAACTGATGGAGTTCACTCACGTGTCAGTAGTTGTTCGCTTAGTAATAGTTGTACAAGTATCCTTAGACTTGAGGTCATCATAGTCATCTTGTGTACACTGAACTATGCTTTGGTTTAGTTCTTAGTCTCCAGGGACAATTATTAGGGCTCTTCTGGGTATAGGAATTTGTACACGAAGATAGTGTATGATCAATAAAGGATCTACCCCTTCCAGTGAAGGAAGCGAATGTTCAAGGCTGATCCACTTATGCTAGTTCAGGAATCTCTAGCCAGAGTGAATGAAATTAGAAAGAAGTTTCTAATTTGCATAGAACTACGCATAGTAAATGGTAAGCAAGTGATTAAATTAGATAGGCTTGACACGAGATCCATGCCTTGTATTTAATCGGGACATTGTAGGGTAGAAGGAGTTTATTGTACGGTAACTATTCACTGACAGGTTCTTGGTATTCTAAGCAGTGAATTCATATTATCCGGATAGTCGCGATATGTTGAGAAACATCACTCACGATGTAGAATAAATGTGATTAATTAATTAATCATATTTAATAAATTAGAGAATTTATATAAATAATGATAAAATAGTTTTATTATTATTTATTTCTACTACCGGCTTAATATTGAACCTACAGGGTCACACCATAAAAAGAGAATGATTTAATGGTGGAGGAATTAATTAATAATGGCTAATAATTATTTATTTATGAAATAAATAATTAATTGGCAAATTTAATAATTGATTAAATGAGATTTAATTGATTATAAATTAATTAAGAAAAGTTCTTAATATTATTGATAAAGGATTTAATTTTTGGAAATTAAATCAAGAGAGAGAATTATTTCTAAAGTGTTTAGAAAAAGGATTAATAATTAAAAGGTGTTTTAATTATTAATGAGAATAATAAATGGGATAATAATAATAATATTTATGGGAAAATTTCAGCTGAAAATTTTGCCTATAAATGCACTATTATAGACCCTATTTTATTCTAACCTCAGAAACCCAAAAGTTTCAGAAAACCAAATTCTCTCCACCTCCTCCTCCTCCTAAAAGTCGTTTTCTTGGTGGATACCGGTGGAGTGCTTCACACTTGAGGAGCAACTGCTAAGGATCTCTGATCGTTGTCTCCGAATTATTTTAAAAGGTTAGATTCGATCCCTCGAATTTTTATTCACGATTTATATGCTTTTATTTGGATTTTGTGTGTGTAAAAGTGTTTTTCCACGCCCCGCTGCGTTTAAAAATCCATCAAACCTGTCACACCCCAACTTAAACAGCAAATTAAATATAACTATTACAACATTTAATAATAAATAAACATACCCAAATCCAAGATCTTACAGTTTAGGGTTTGGAACAGCCCACTACCATCTATTACAACCGATTTTAAATACCGAGTCCTCACACAAACTACTATCACTTATTCTACCTGAGCTCGAACATAGGCATCAGCATCACAGGTCTTACGGGCAGTCTGCTTGAATCTAACCATAGCTGCTAGCTGTAATATCAGGGTAAAGCAAGGAGTGAGCCAAATGCTCAACAAGTGCTAAACAATACGATACAAAACATAAATCGAGAGATATATATTAAAGAATGTCAATGGGAGGACATGACCAATGATAATGAGAGATAAAACTTTGGGTGATGGCATGATTTTGTTGGTATCAAAACAATTTAAAAAAAAAATCATATCTTAATCAAAATTATTTTATGACGCTACGGATTACAGCCGGTGATCATCCGTGAAGTAATCCCGAACCTCGCTGGGTTCTAAAACATTAATGAGAATCCCTAGGCAACTTTTAAGCCTAATATAAGTGTGGAAAGGACTCGCGTCTCAGTCCAGATCCACTATTCAAAGAAAACATTTATCCCCCTTTGGGACTGAAAACCCACATTTTATTTATTTCAAAAACTGATGCCGATTTATAACAAAATCTCTTTTCCAGTAAACATTTTTTTTATCAAGGAATTATAGATCAACTTGAAACACGGGAAATATGGTACTAAATCTAAGGACCATGATTCACAAAACTATGCTCTATTAAAGTAACTGAATGGTTTTCATATATCAAAGATTGGACAAGGGGATTTAGTGAGGCTATAGGATATTATAAAAGGGTAATGCCAAATTGGGCTTTAAGCAATGGTTTCTCATCAAGGTACAAGTGTTGGATCATCAAGAAGATAAGCTTCATGAATACTAAGGGTGTTAAGGTATGCAGAAATGATCTTTAACTCAGGATATATCAGAATTGTCAAGCTTCAGGATAAGAAAGAGGGGTATCAATCAATGAGGAATCACTTTGATAAGTATCTGGATTTTAGGGTTCAAGGTAATGTTCTATAGGGGTTCAAGTATCAGGATGAGATATCAATACTTAGGAATCATCAGCATGTTAATCAAGAGAATCAACCAAGAGTTATAACTACCCTTTCTTTTATCCTGGCATTCGAATTACTTTAATATACTATCATTATAAGACCACTTTGCAATACGTACTCGAGGGTTCATGGCATTTTTATATAATTCAAAGGTAAACATAAGATATGCTTGATTTAATATATCAAATGACACAGGATAGTTGCAGCAATGTATGAACTATTAGCAGTAAATATGAAGGACAAGTTGAATCACTTGCCTTGAGAAAGGCTGGTCTGGTCTGACTGGTAGGAGCAACTGGAGCTTTACTCGACCTTTATGGCAAGTTTTTCCTCGTCTCGAGATCCTACATAAATAATAATAATCCTCATTATAATATATTCTCACCAACTTAACCTATTTACAACCCGAATTTAAACACGGATGGCACTTAGGCCTATATGCACTTAATTTATATTCACCTTTAATTTATAATTGCACACACATAGCCACATAATCACATATCATATATTAATACCAAATAACACCATATACACCATAATGCAACACTAGGCTTGGATGATCTCGATCCCCCAACTTAAGTCACTTGGTCGCTAAACTAGACAAAGTCTTCTAATTTTGGCTTCCTAACTCGATGTGCCTTCACTAAACTGTCCAAAACCTATTGACCCTCACTTGTGCCTTTTATTCTACTGACCTTATACTATCTTACAACTATGGTGGTTAACCAAGACCTCACTCCTAAGTGTTCTAAAACTATGTGATGAGTGAAAGTGTTCACTGGTGCAAATTTCAGAATGACATCTATGGTTTCTTGAGTGCATTTGACACCCTTAAACTATAGGTTTTCCTTCAAAACTCTTACACAAGACTCTCCTGACCTAAGGGCATCTCCCAAACTTGATGTGGCTCAAGGGCCTGGCTTGGGCCTTCTTGAGCCTAAACTCAAAGTCCATGGTTCCCCTGTTTTCCTGGGCAGAAAACACCCTAACTTGAATTAACTTGTGACACATGGTTATAACTCATATCCTATGAAATATGGTTGGAAAAACTTCTCTGACACTCCCTCAAACTAAGGCCCAACAGGGCCTAATGAGGGCCTACCCATGACATGGTTAAATCTCCCTATTTCTAAGTTGCAACAAAACTATCCCCTGCTGGACAGATTTTGTTATTCTACTTGTGCACCTAACCAAATGACATGCAATCCTCCAACCAACACCTAAAACCTTTTATATACTCCCAATACTAACTTCTGGTGTCTTGGGCCTCAAAGTGCACATAAATGACATGGTCAAAACTCACTCTAAACCTCAGGATACTAAACTGATTTTCTGCAGAAATTATAACTCTCCTTTCTCCAAGGTTTTGACTTGACAAACTCAACCACCAACAACTCAATACCCAAACCAAGACTTAAACATGGTGATCTACTAAATTAACTCCCTTATACTCAAAATAATCTTGGTGGAGATCATCCTTACCTAAGGTGCAATCATGGCAAAACAAAAGAAACCACATTTCACAACTCACAAATCATCAAGTTTTTGAAACAACAAGTTATGCATTTTATAAAAGATATACACGACTTATTACCATGCATCAAGAAGCATTAATCAATATTAACACATTATTCCTACTGAAATTAAAGCTTACTAATAAAATCTTTCCAAATGATCAAAATCTTATAACATTCTAAGTGAAATCCACATGCATGCATGTCTTCGAGTTTTGTAAGCCAAACAACATGTTTTCTAAATATGTTTTACCAAGAAATTTACATGCAAGCCTAGCATGAGCTATATCTAGATGATCACTTAGCATTCAAGGAGTTTCATCAAATTTTTACTACAAAATTCAAGCCATTATCACATAAACATGCAAAATTTGAACAAAGCAACAAGAATGGTCTCAAGAACCATTCATTCGGCTCCCCTATGGTCAGGGCTGAATGAAATGGAAGGGAATGGCCATTTAACATCAAGAGTTTCCTTCTAAAGACTTGGCACTTCACCATTCCTTGTAGTCCTCTCAAAAACAACCTTAAACTCACAAGAATCATGGTTGTACTTTGAGTTTCAACTAAAACCTTAACATGCAACCTTAAAACTTAAACTTTCTACTCAAAACTCTTTGAAATATATGTGATCATGGTATGGGAAGTAACATTTACTTGTGTAGGAGGTGGGAACTTTATTGAGAAAGAAAGAAAATGGGGAGGGGGGTGGTTTCGGCTGAGAAGCCGAGAGTGAGGGGGTAGGAGCCGAGAGTGAGAGAGAGGAGGGAGAGAAGAAAGAGTGTGGTGTGGGTGATGTGTGAAATGATCATGTCTTTTACTTGTTTTATGGTTTTTGTTTTGACAAATGTGAGTGAGAATAGGAATTGACATGACTACCCTTCCACTTATTCTTGGATCATTTTGCATGCAAGGGTAAATGAGGAATTTGGCTAGAAAAATAAGAGTTAGTGGGGTGGTAATTGTCTCTTTAGCCCTTTTTGATTGAATAGAAAGGATTTGCATGCAAGGACAAATATGTAATTTACTAATTTTAACAATTAACATTTATAAAGATTTATTGTTGTAAAATAAAACACAAGTTCAAAAATTATAAAATTTATACCATAAAATAATATGGATTTTTAGAAATTTTATAAAACTACTTTTGAAATTTATATATAAAATAACTTTTAAAGAGAAATTTATTCAAGGTTTAAAATATTCCTTATAAATCAAAAATGAAAGAAATAAATAAACTTTTGCTTTGAAAATTCATATACCACATAACGAAAATTTAAGATGCAGAGTTCTCATTCACACAAGCATACAATAGTTGCATATATTGGCATTCAACTTTTAAAGTTGTACTAAATTTACAATTAATATTACACAGAAATGCCGGTTGTAACACATTATAATATATTCTCACCAACTCAACCTATTTACAACCCAAAATTGAACACAAATGGCACTGAGGCCTATATGCACGCAATTTATAATCACCTTATAAACATAATAGTACACATAGCCACATATACTCACATACCATATATAAGTACCAAACAATATCACACACACCATATTGCAACACTAGGCTTGGATGATCTTGCTCCACAACTTAGGTCACTTGATCGCTAAACTAGACAAAATCTCCAAATTTTGGCCTCCTAACTCGATGTGCCTTTACTAAACCATCCAAATCCTATTGACCCTCACTTGGGACTTTCACTCTACTGGCTTTATGCTATCTTGCAACTATAGTGGTCAACCTAGGCCTCACTCATAAGTGCTCTAAAACTATGTGGTAAGTGAAGGTGCTTACTACGGTAAATTTCAGAATGACAGCTATAGTTTCTTGGGTGCATTAGACACTCTTACACTACAAGTTTACCTCCAAAACTTCTACACTAGACTCTTCTGATCATACGGCAACTCCCAAACTTGATGTGGCTCAAGGGCCTAGCTTGGGCCTCCCTAGGCCTAAGCTTAAAGTCCGTGGTTCCCCTATTTTTCTGGGCATAAAAGGTCCTGTCTGGAACTAAATTGTGACACATTATTCTAACTCAAATCCTATGAAATATGGCTGTAAAAACTCCTCTGATACTCCCTCTAACTAAGGCCCAACAGGGCCTAATGAGGGCCTACCTATGACATGGTCAAAACTTCCAATTTCTAAGTTGTAACAAAACTGTCCCATGCTGGACAGATTTTGTGATTCCACTCGTGCACCTAACCAAACGTCTTACAAACCTCCAACAAACACCTAAAACCTATTGTATACTCCTAGTGCTAGATTCTGGTGGCTCGGGCCTCAAAGTGCACAACAAATGCCCAAGCAAGACTTCCCCACAAACTAGTGCAAAATTCTGAAAAAATACAAATACTAACTAAACCCTTTCCACCTTAACTCCCACTTATTAACCAAACATAAAACCTTTACCAAAGCAAACCTAGTGCATAAACATCCTAAAATAGTGCCTCAATAGGAGTAGAGATCATCCATGCCCTAGAACACCGACATGCAAATAAAAATATAACATGCAACTCATGGAAAACACTTAACAAGGTTTCGACTAAACATGGAGTTTAAATTCTTGTAAATTCGTCTTGAACCTATTACTCTACCTTAATAATCATGAAATGTATCTTCTCTTAACTATTATTAATCAATATATCATGGAAACAATCTATTTGAAGCACAAATATCGAATTTATAGATTTTTAAACATGAAAACATGATTTCGAGAAGAGTAGCATACACAACATGGTTGATCATCATATTAACATCTTAAACTAGCATGCATGGCTAAACATGATTATATAGTAAAATTTCAGTAGCATGCAAAGGTTTTTAAGGCATGGGTTCTCCATAAAACATTTGGTTAAAACATATATGAAATGTATCTCATAGAGAGCTCTTAAATTCACAAGAATCAAGAGTTTCTCTTTGGAGATCACATAAAAGATACACATGCAACCATGAAACCTCATCTCCCAATCACAAAACTCTTGGGAAGTATATAAAATAAATGTATGTAGGGGAATTACACTAGGGAAGATGAGAAATGGGATGAAAAAATGGAAGAGAGTGGGAAATGGGGGTTTCGGCCGACAGCAATGAGAGGGAGGGGGTAGAAGAGAGAAAAAGAGAGAGATGAGTTGGAGTGAAGTGAATGTGGTTGAGTGTGAGTTTGATTGAGGTTTAATCATTATACTTATGCAAATTGGTGAGTGGAGTGTGCTTTTACCCTTTCCTCCCTTCTCTTCTAGAAAACAAATTTGCATGCAAGGGCATTCTAGTAAAGTGGCCTTGGTAGGAGTGGTTAGTGGGGTGGTGATTGACTCTAGTGCCTTTGAGTTGAATTAGAAGTGATTTGCATGCATGGGCAAAAGAGTAAAATGCAAATTAAATAAACAATTAGTTGCATGGAATAATTTTTATAAATAAAATTAATATTTCGAAAATTATAAAAGTTGTACCATAAAATAACTTAGATTTTTAAAAATTTATGAGATCACTTTTGAAATTTTTGAATGAACTAATTTTTAAAGAAAATTTTCCAAGGTATAGAATATTCCTTATAAATCAAAAATAAAGGCAAATAATAAAACTCTTGCTTTGAAAAATTTATATTCTACATAAAATAACTTATAACGCAGCAAATTCCATTCACATAAATGTACAGTCAGTAAGTATATTTATAATCGGCTATAATATTATACAAAGTTCACAAATAATATTACACAAAATACCGATCGTAACATCCTCTCCCCCTTAAAGGATTCTGTCCCCGGAATCTAAGAGAATAGATAAGAATACCTGAAACCCATCTCAGACTTTAACTCCCAGGTTGATTCTTCGACCTTGGGGTTCCTCCAAAGTAGTTTCACTAACTTTACCGACTTATTCTTAAGACTCTTTACTTGCTAGTCGAGTAATTTAACAGGTTGCTCCACAAATGACAGGTCTGCCTGAATTTCTACAGGTTCATATTCTATCACATGGTTGGCATCATGATTGTACTTCTTAAGTAATGACACATGGAACACATTATGCACATGCTAATACTGAGGTGGTAAGGCTAACTCGTAAGCCACCTTCCCCACTTGACTTAAAATTTCAAAAAGACCTATATATCTAGGTGCTAACTTCCCTTTCGTGCCAAATCTAGACAACCCTTTCCTTGGTGACACCTTCAGCAAAATGGCTTCGCCTACTTGGAATCTAACATCCTTATGCGCTTGATCCGCATACTTTCTCTGTCTATCTTGAGTAGCAAGCAACCTTTTCTGAATTAATTTGACTGTCTCATGCAACTGTTGTACCAATTCCGAGCCTAGAATCTTTCCTTCTCTTACTTCATCCCAACTTGTCGGTGATCTACATTTCCGTCCGTATAAAGCTTCGTATGGTGGCATACCAATACTAGAGTGATAGCTGTTGTTATAGGAGAATTCTACTAATGGCAAGTGGTTGTCCCAACTTCCTGCAAAATCGATTGCACAACTGCGCAACATGTCTTCGATTGTTCGAATTGTCCTTTCTCTCTGACCATCAGTCTACTAGTGATACGCCGTACTCATGTTCAACTTTATGCCAAGACTCTCTTGAAATTGCTTCCAGAATCTCGAGTTAAATCGGGGATCTCTGTCTGAAACTATCGATACGGGTACTCCATGTCTTAGTACGATTTCACGCACATACAGATGAACCAATCTGTCCAATGACGACTTCTCATTAATTGGAAGAAAATGCGCCGACTTCGTAAGGCGATCAACTATAACCCATATAACGTCATGTTCGGATTTCGTTCGTGGTAGTCCCACTATAAAGTCCGTAGCAATATTTTCCCATTTCCATTCTGGAATCTTTAGGGGCTGAATTAATCCGCTTGGTCATTGATATTCTGCCTTCACTTTCTGACAAGTATAACACTTCATAACCCACTCTGCCACTTCTCGCTTAATATTTGGCCACCAAAAGTTTTGCTTCAAGTCTCGATACATCTTGGTGCTTCCCGGATGGATTGAAAATCTTGAATTGTGGGCTTCTTACAAAATCTCATTCTTCAATTCAGGTACATGAGGAATCCAAATTCTTGAGGAAAACCTTAGTATACCTTGCTCATCTTTTTGAGTACCAATCTCTTCTCCAGTTAGCTGATTTTTCTCTTTCTTCATAACTTCTTCCTGACATTTCCTTATCTTTTCCAATAATGTTGGCTGAAAAGTCATTGTACGACAAACTTCTTCAACTATTCCGCAATCACAAAGTTCCAATTCAAACCTCTTAATCTCTTCAGATAATTCCTTTGGTGTTGCTATCATATTCAATCTTTCCTTCCTACTCAAAGCATCAGCTACCACGTTCGCCTTTCCAGGATGATAATTTATCGAACAATCATAGTCCTTAATTAGTTCCAACCATCTGCTTTGCCTTATATTGAGCTCCTTCTGAGTGAAAATATACTTTAAACTCTTGTGATCCGTGTAGATCTCACACTTTTCTCCGTAGAGGTAATGTCTCCAAATCTTAAGTGCTAATACTATGGCTGCTAGTTCCAAGTCATGTGTAGGATACTTCAATTCATGTGGTTTTAACTGTCTTGACGCATACGCAATCACCTTGTTGTGTCACATTAGCACGCAACCCAGGCCCTTATGGGAAGCATCACTGAAAATCACAAAGTCTCCTTGATCCTCTAGTAGTACCAACACCGGAGCTGTTACCAACCTCTGCTTCAACTCTTGAAAGCAATCCTCACATTCTCCATTCCATTCGAACTTCTAATTCTTCCTGGTTAACTTAATCAACGGCGTGGCGATTTTCGAAAAATCCTTGACAAATCTTCTATAATATCCTGCCAATCATAGAAAACTTTGCACTTTCATAGGTGTCTTTGGCCTCTCCCAACATATAATCGCTCAATCTTTGCCAGATCTACTTTAACTCCTTCATCTCCAATGACGTGTCCCAAAAATTGAACTTCCTTTAGCCAAAACTCACATTTAGAAAACTTGGCATACAACTTCTCTTGTCGGAGTATCTCCAATGCTATCCATAGATGCTGCTTATGTTCTTCTTCTGACTTTGAATAAATAAGGATGTCATCAATGAACACCACTACGAACTTGTCCAAATACTTTTTAAATACACGATTCATCAGAACCATAAATGTTGTCGGGGCGTTAGTCAATCCGAAAGGCATTACTAAGAATTCATAATGTCTGTATCTGGTCCTGAATGCTCTCTTTGGAATATCCTCTTTTTTGATCTTTAGTTGATGGTATCCTGATCTCAAGTCAATCTTTGAAAAGCACTTTTCTCCTTTCAGCTGATCAAATAGGTCATCTATTCTTGGTAGCGGGTAACGGTTCTTAATCGTCACCTTATTCAACTCCCGATAATCTATACATAACCGCATACTTCCATATTTCTTCTTTATGAACTAAACAGGTGCTCCCCATGGCGACGTACTTGGCCGTATCACTCCTTTATCCAATAATTCTTGTAGCTGGCTCGCCAACTCTTTCATTTCTGCTGGTGCCATCCTATATGGGGCCTTCGAAACTGCTTCTGTGCCCGGAGTAAGGTTGATCTCGAACTCGATTTGTCGATCTGGTGGTAAGCCTGGTAGTTCATCTGGAAACACATATGGGAATTCGTTGACTATGGGAATATCTTCTAAGCCGGGGTTGTCCTTTTCTGAATCCACTACATAAGTTAGGAATGACTCGCAACCTTTTCTAATAACTTCTTAGTCTGAACGATTGTAAGAAACAGTTGCTCTTGCCTCTATCCCTTAAATACTACTTTCTCTCCACTCTTCGTCTTTAAATACACCTTCTTGGACTAACAATTAATCTGGGCGTTATTCTTCCCTAACCAATCCATGCCTAAAATTATATCGAACTCTCCCAACTTAAAGAGTATCAAGTCGGCTGAAAATTTATAGCCCTAAATATTAATCTCACACTTTGGACAGAGTTGACTCACATGAATCTTTTCTTGGTTCGCAATTACCACATTTACTACCTCGTTCATAACCATTTTATCACATTGAAGTTTATCAACAAAAGTTTCTGATATGAAAGATCTCGTCGCTCCCGAATCAATCAATACTTTAGCTTCGACATTATTTAGTAAAAGTGTACCTGCTATCACCTCAGAATTCTGAACAGCGTCCTTCATTTTTAAATCAAATGTCCTTGTTGTTGCTTGCAGAGTTGTTGCGGGTGGTGGAGGTAAGGCCAATACCTCAGCTGGCACGCTTGCACTGGTACTTGCCACGTTCATCAGAGTTTTGACTGGTCCGGTTGACTTGCACTCCCTAGCTATGTGTCCAGTCTTTCCACACTTGTAGCATGTAACTCCCAGCTTCGGCATCTTACACTCGTTTGCCAAATGTCCCTTCTGGTTGCACCTATAGCATGTCATGCTCAGCTTATTACACATTCTGGGGTGCCTTCTTCTACAATGCTTGCATTCTGGTCTCTAAAATCTATTTTCTCCAACTTGTCCTTGGCTTGCCTGGTTGTTCCCCTTTGATTCTTGTCTTTTGCTCAAATTTCCTTTCTTTTGAAAATTTTTGCCTTTATGGAATCCAATCTTCTTCATATTCCTGTCTTGTGAATTTCTGGCTTCAGACTTTTCTCCATAAAATGGAACATTTCTCTTCTTGTTATCCCTTTCATTCCTTGATTGCATCCCATTACTCTCAATCAGAGCAGCCTTTTGCACTATGCCTGTATAAGTATCAAGCTCAAACATAGCCACTCTATCTCTGATCCAAGACTCTAATCCTTGTTGGAATCTCTTTGCTTTTTCCTCCTCACTGCTGGTATACTTTGTCACAAACCTTGACAACTCTGTGAACTTCTTCTCATACTCCAATACAGACATACTCCCTTGCTTCAATTCAAGAAATTTAAGCTCCATCTAATTCTGCATGTACTTAGGGTAATAATTTTCCAGAAATAACTTCTTAAATCTTTCCCAAGAAACTTGCTGATTTGCTTCCACAGCTTTTACTAAATCCCACCAATAGATGACTTTGCCCTTAAGGAAGTAAGTTGCATATGGTGTCTTCTGATCGTCCCCTAACTGTACCAATTCAAAAGCTCTTTCCATTTCCTTAATCCATGTGTTTGCTATTATTGGATCAGTGGTATCATGAAATACAGGTGGATTCACATTCTGAAAAGCCTTGAAAGTAACAACTTGTCGAGGTGGTACTGCTGGATCAGGTGGTTGGTGTGGTTCACGATTATCTTGGTTTTCAAATTGTTGTTGAAAAGTTAGTTGTTATTGAGCTATAGCGTTTGTTTGCTGTTGTAAGGTTTCCAGTAATCGAAGAATATCTGGATCTGTGGTAGATGTGGTTGTTGGGTTCTTCTTTTTGGGTGGCATGATCCTGAAATAAGAGTTACGTCAAAACAGGTATGAATAATGAAATAATTAGAGGGTGTCGCATGGCATTCTTATTCACATATGAGGTCAAGTTTCAAATTAAACAAATAGGGTGATGCATATAAAGGGGTAAAATAAACAATTGAAAGAAAACGGAACGATAGTGCATTAAAATTTAAGGTCACAATACATCATGATTAGAATAAGGTCTGAATTTAGGAATAACATGCTTATTTAAAGGAACAACAGGGAGTTCTACATAGTCCGATAATACAACATCTGAAGGTAGATAATGGAAAGAAATATGGCTCCACTCCATCAGAACAGGGTTTGGTAGTCTTCTCCTCTCGAAGCGTCTTCACAATACTCTGGAGCTCATCCGCCACCATCTGGATGATATACTGGCTGGTACGGTCTCGGTGCGATGGCATCTCCTCAAGCTTAGTGTTGACGTACTAAACCGAAGTCTCAAGTCTCACAGTCATCTGCTCATTAGGCTTCCCTTCATAGTTTTGGCTGTCCGGATACACGTTCTTCAATTGGTCTATCAGTCAGTCATACTTGCCCTGAAGCATGTCAAACTCGCGCCTCAACTCAGCATACACGGAGAAAGCAATAGTGCCGTCCGACCCAGAGGATGACGAGGAGTGTGCCCTTTACTGACAAACCATATATAGATATATATAAGAGGATTATTAATAATAAATTTACTTAACCTACTCTCTCGCATAATATCTATAACTTATACATATATCCTATAACCTATTGGGCTGTCCAGGGACTCTAAACCGTAGCTCTGATACCAAAACCTGTCACACCCCCAACTTAATAATACATAATATAAAACTATTACAATAGATAAAAGAAAGTAAATACAACTGAATCCAAGTTCTTACAGTTTAGGGTTTGGAACAGCCCAACACTATTAATTATTACAACCTGATTCCAATATCGAGTCCTCACACACAAAATCACTAACTACCTGAGCTCGAACATACGAATTGGCATCACAAGTCTTACGCGCTGTCTGCTTGAATCTAACCATATCTGCTAGCTGTAATATCAGGGTGAAAGCAAGTAGTGAGCCAAATGCTCAACAAGTGCTAAAAAATATGGTACAAAACATAAATCGAGATATATAAAAGAATGACAATACGAAGATAGAGCTAATAGTAATAAGAGATGAACTTTTGGGTGATGGCATCATTTATTTGTATCAAAACATTTCCAAAGCCATTTCTTAATCAAAAACCATTTTATGACGCTATGGATTATAGCCGGTGATCAGCCGCGAAGTAATCCCGAACCTCGCTGGGTTCTAAAACATTAATGGGATCCCTAGGCAAATTTTAAGCCTACAATTTAAGTGTGGAAAGGACTTGCGTCTCAGTCCAGATCCACCATTTAAAGAAAACATTTATCCCCCTTTGGGACTGAAAATCCAAATTTTTAATCATTTCAAAAACTGATGTCGATTGATAATAAATTCTTAAACAGTAAACATCTTTATCAAGGGATTATAGATCAACTTTGAAATACTGGAAATATGATCACTAAATCTCAGGGCCATGATCCACTAGACTTTACTCTATCAGGGTAATTGAAAGGTTTCTATTTACAAGGTCTTTGACAAAGAGATTTAGCAAGGCTATCAGATAATATGAAAGAACAAAGCCTTATTAGGATTAAGGTAATGGTTCCAGATAAGGTATAGGTATTAAAATACAAAGAAGGTGAGCATTAATTCGAAGTATAACAGGGTATCATGTGTTCGGCTAAGAATAGGGTTATCAAACAATCATGAACGACTTTAAGGAGTGACTGGCTTTTAGGTATCAAGATAAAATTTCTATCGAGGTTCTTACAAGAGTTGAATCAAAGCATCAGGGTACAATATCAAGATTTCTCAGGAATCAATAGCATGTTAATCAAAAGGATCAATAAAGTATTATAACAAATCTCTATTTTATCATGGCATCACAATTACTTTGGTATACTAGCATGGTATGACTTTTGATCTACTTGCAATAAATACTTGAGGGTTCATGGCATTTCTATATAATATGAAGATAGGTTTGAGAACCACTTGGTTCAAGTATAACAAGATAAATCAGAATACTTGCATCATATGAATAGGAACGAGTTATCCCACATTTGCAGTGTAAACAAAAAAGCAGGTTGAATCACTTGCCTTGAGAAAGGCTGGACTGGACTGGCAGGTAGGAGCAACTGGGAGCTTTACTTGACCTTTATGGCAAGTTTACCCTCGTCTCGAGATCCTACATAATTAATAATAACCTCATTATAATATATTCTCACCAACTCAACCTATTTACAACCCGAAATTGAACACAAATGGCACTTAGGGTTATATGCACGCAATTTATAATCACCTTATAAACATAATAGTACACATAGCCTCATATAATCACATACCATATATAAGTACCAAAAAATATCACACACACCATATTGCAACACTAGGCTTGGATGATCTCGCTCCACAACTTAAGTCACGTGATCGCTAAACTAGACAAAATCTCCAAATTTTGGCGTCCTAACTCGATGTGCCTTTACTAAACCATCCAAATCCTATTGATCCTCACTTGGGCCTTTCACTCTAATGGATTTATTCTATCTTTCAACTATAATGGTCAACCTAGGCCTCACTCATAAGTGCTCTAAAACTATATGGTAAGTGAAGGTGCTTACTATGGTAAATTTCACAATGACATCTATGGTTTCTTGGGTGCATTAGACACTCTTACACTACAAGTTTACCTCCAAAACTTCTACACTAGACTCTTCTGATCATAAGGCAACTCCCAAACTTGATGTGGCTCAAGGGCCTAGCTTGAGCCTCCCTAGGCCTAAGCTTAAAGTCCATGGTTCCCCTATTTTTCTGGGCAGAAAATGTCCTGTCTTGAACTAACTTGTGACACATTATTCTAACTTAAATCCTATGAACTATGGCTGTAAAAACTCCTCTGACACTCCCTCTAACTAAGGCCCAACAGGGCCTAATGAGGGCCTACCTATGACATGGTCAAAACTTCCCATTTCTAAGTTGCAACAAAGCTGTCCCCTGCTGGACAGATTTTGTGATTCCACTCGTGCACCTAAACGTCTTACAAACCCTCAACAAACACCTAAAACCTATTGTATACTCCTAGTGCTATCTTCTGGTGTCTTGGGCCTCAAAGTGCACAACAAATGCCCAATCAAGACTTCCCCACAAACTAGTGCAAAATTCTGGAATAATACAAACACTAACTAAACCCTTTCCACCTTAACTCCCACTTATTAACCAAACATCCAACCTTTACCTAAGCAGACCTAGTGCATCAACATCCTAAAATAGTGCCTCAATAGGAGTAGAGATCATCCATGCCCTAGAACACCGACATGCAAATAAAAATACAACATGCAACTCATGGAAAACGCTTAACAAGGTTTCGACTAAACATGGAGTTTAAATTCTTGTAAATTCGTCTTGACCCTATTACTCAACCTTAATAATCATGAAATGTATCTTCTCTTAACTATTATTAAGCAATATATCATGGAAACAATCTATTTCAAGCACAAATAATTCGAATTTATAGATTTTTAAACATGAAAACATGATTTCGAGAAGAGTAGCATACACAATATGGTTGATCATCATATTAACATCTTAAAACTAGCATGCATGGCTAAACATGATTATATAGTGAAATTTTAGTAGCATGCAAAGGTTTTTAAGGCATGGTTTCTCCATAAAACACTTGGTTAAAACATATATGAAATGTATCTCATAGAGAGCTCTTAAATTCACAAGAATCAAGAGTTTCTCTTTGGAGATCACATCTCTTTGGAAGTATATAAAATATATGTAGGTAAGGGAATTACACTAGGGAAGATGAGAAATGGGATGGAAAAATGGGATGGAAAAATGGAATGGAGTGGGGAATGGGGGTTTCGGCCGAGAGCAATGAGAGGGAGGGGGAAGAAGAAAGAAAAAGATAGAGATGAGTTGGAGTGAAGTGAATGTGGTTGAGTGTGAGTTTGATTGAGGTTAAATCATTATACTTATGCAAATTGGTGAGTGGAGGGTGCTTTTACCCTTTCCTCCCTTCTCTTCTTGAAAACAAATTTGCATGTAAGGGCATTCTAGTAAAGTGGCCTTGGTAGGAGTGGTTAGTGGGGTGGTGATTGACTCTAGTGCCCTTGAGTTGAATTAGAAGTGATTTGCATGTATGGACAAAAGAGTAAAATGCAAATTAAATATACAATTAGTTGCAAGGAATAATTTTTATAAATAAAATTAATATTTCGAAAATTTGAAAAGTTGTACCATAAAATAACTTAGATTTTTAAAAATTTATGAGATCACTTTTGAAATTTGTAAATGAACTAATTTTTAAAAGAAAATTTTCCAAGGTATAGAATATTCCTTATAAATAAAAAATAAAGGCAAATAATAAAACTATTGCTTTGAAAAATTTATATTCTACATAAAGCAACTTATAACGCAGCAAATTCCATTCATATAAACGTACAATCATTAAGTATATTTATAATCGGCTCTAATATTATACAAAGTTCACAAATAATATTACACAAAATGCCGGTCGTAACAGGGGTGGGGGTTTATTTATAGGAAAAATTAGGTGGATCGAATGGTGGAGATTTGAGGAAAATGAATGGTGGATGTTGTATGTGACATGGATTGATGACATGACAAGTAGGTTGTGTTTCTTTGCTAGCCATATAGTACAAACAAATTTGTGGAATTCAAAACTCAGCTGATATAATTGATTAAATATATATTTTCCTTTTCATTTAATCATTGTTTAATCATTTTAATTAAGCATTAAGCAGCATTAAATATGACCACCCTAAAAACTCTTAAATAAATATCATTAAAAATATGATAATTACCTAAATACTATATAATGATGTCATGCAATTTTTGGTCAACTTTGGTCAATGATAACTAGGTCAATCGTTGTCAACTGTGGGACCAACTACCTCAAAATTTGTGCCGGATAAAAATTATCGAAATGTAACGAAATTTTTACCATGAATAGAAAATACCATTTAAATGACCCATAACAAATTTCTATTGAGTGGAAGTATTTTATTTAAAATATAGACTGTTTTGTCTGCCTTTTCTTCCGAGTAAAAATACAATTGGTCTTGAAATTAAATATATGGATCTTTTGACCAAGTTTTGACTTGAATAAATACTTAAAATATATTTCTTAATATATAAAATATATTTGGATGGTAGGAAATATTTTAGAGTATTTTTGAATAATTTTCTCCGAGAAATGCTGATTTTACGAAATGAGCGAAAATTACTTCGCGTATACATGGAATGGGTTATAAAAATGGATATTAATATTTCAATCATGGATATTAATAAACTTTGAATCAAAAATCTTTTGATGGATGTAAAAATATATTTTGGAGCGAAGAGTAAGATATTTTTGATATAGCATGAGTATTCTAAGGAACATTTCTGATATATTCCTTTTTCAAGCTCGTTGCCTTATTGATGTTGTAATTGAGATCTAAGAAATATCGTGTCTTGATGTTTCTTCTTTGATCACATTGCCTCAGAGATATATTCCATAACGATATAATTTTGATGTTTCAAAATAGTGGAATATCGCTGTTATGTCACACTTTCACTGTAGAGGGGGTGAATACAGTGTTTATTACAATCAAATCAAACTTCAAGAACTTTTGTAACAGAAAACAAACTTTATTGAAACAATAAACTCTGTTACAATCTGGAACTGTTATCTCTCAGTGATGAACAAAATATCACGAGAGCTGCTAGGGTTACAGTAAATAATATTCTCGATAATGATAACACTTATAGTGTAAACCCTATGTCTGTGTTTATATACTACACAGTTACAAGATAATCGCTAATTGATATTGAATATAATTCTGCTTCCTAATATATATCAATCAGATATCTTCTATTCCAAGTATTCTATTCTTCACGGAATTCCTTCTTCATGCATATCTCTTCTTCTGTTTATCTTGATCTTCTTAACTTCAATCAGCTACTGTCCTTATCTGATCGTCCTTCAGCACTTAAGTTCTGATATCTATCTCCTGATGACATAAGTACCGATATCCCTTAAGTTCTGACGTCCAGTATAAGTACTGATCAGTTAAGTACTGATTTGTTCTGTTCAAATAAGATCTGAAATCTAAACATAAAACATATTAGCCATGACATTATCAAATATATCTAACAATCTCCCCCAACTTGTAAATTAGCAAAATATACAAGTTTAACAGATATTTGATGATGTCAAAAACATTAAGTACAAATGCATGAGAAATAGACAAGATAACTACAACTTACAGTCCTTAAAGCTTTTACCAATTCAACTTCTGATAACAACTTTGGTCTATATACACATCAGAATTTAAGTAGTTGTAGATCTTTGACTTGGCTTCATCATTTTCTGATCTCTCTGATGTCAGGAGTTGTTCTGAGATAATTCTTCAACAAACATTTCTCAGCATATCTGAGTTCATCAATCATTCTCCGTTTGACATCTTTAAGCTCTGCAGTATCTTCACCAGTTTGAAATATTGCAGCTCTGAGATCATTAATCTTTGCTTTTCTCAACTCCCGATCTAGTCTTATGACATAAGCTTTGTTAGACTCTAGATTGAATTCAAGCCCCTTAATACCAAGATATGTTCTGATCTGTGCAGTATTAGGCTTCATATCAACAATATCACCATTGTGATTTCTGTACTTTGGAACATATATGTTGTCAGACTTAACAGAATAAAGTCTTTTCTGTCTCTGAATCTGTTCTTTCAAATAATTTGCAGCAGTCCCTGTCAATCTGTCATCCACTTGAAGTAAGAATAATACATGCTCCAATTCTTCAAAATACTTCAACGGAATGGCATTTTGTCTTATATGATAAACCCTACCATCTGTCATGAAATACAACAAGATGTGTTCCTTCAAGTAGGTATGGTAAACCATTTGTACAGATTCTAGTTGATTCAATCTCTCAGGAGTTGCTCCAATACCTGGTTCACTCAAGGAAGTTGGATCATCGGTAGTGTTGTGTACTCTTCTTTCATCAGCACTTCCCAATCCAGTTTTATCTCTAGCTTCCTTTCCAGTAACTACGCTTGCTTCAAAACCACTTGGAGTAGTCTTCAAAGATTGAGTCTGTTTTGCTTTAGTGAATCCTGGTAGGAGTGTTTTAGATTTATTTTCTGATATCAAGTTAACTTGAGCACTGTCAGAGGTTACTTGCTTCTTCTGAATATCAGAACTTACAATTTCTTGACTCTGAACAACTTGAGCCATGTCAGAGGTTGTTTTAAGAACTTTTCTTGAAGTCAGAGCAAGATCATCTTTTCCATCAGTAATTTCTTCTTCCTCAGGAGGTACATAAGGCTTGATAGGTTCACCAACCTTTTCTTTACCCTTGGATCTTGGATCTATCTGTGGTTGTGATCTAGCCAAAGTTTCTTCAGTATGTATCCTTTCTTTGATCACAATGCCTTTAGGTTTTGGAAGTAACTTTTTACCAGAAGCTTCAGATTTAGATGTGACTTTCTCTGATTTAAGTCTGGCTTCTTCTTCCTTTAAACTTTCCAAGTCCATCCCTGGATTTTCTTGAAGAAATAACTGTCTTGACATTTCTTCATCAAGATCTAGAAGTTCATCAGAACTTATCCTTTTACCAGCAGCAGAACTTATTCTTTTCCCAGTATCAGAACTTGTTCTGTGACTAGCTTGTCTTGATGTAAACCTTCTACCTTGACTATGACCACTACCCATTCCAGAGTTTCCTTGGTCATCTTTTCCATCATCCTTTCCTTGCAGTGACTTGTTGGTTTTGCATTTGAACTTAATTACCTTCTCCCCCTTTTTGGCATCAGCAGGTAATAAAAGAGAGATAAGTAGTTCCACTGAGGTCTGGATTTCAGTAAGTTGCGATTGCTGAGAAGCTTGATTTGTCAGAATTTGATCAATCTGAGCTTGTTGCTTCTCTTGAGTTTTCTCAATATAAGCAACCCTGTCAATGGTAGGTTGGAAGAACTTTTTCTTATCAATTTTCCAAACTTATTCCTGTTTGATAAAGTTCTCCTGAATCTTGTGTAGCTCTGCATGAGTGTTGGAATGAAGACCTTGTAGATGTTTAGTACTCAATGCAGTGACTCTAAGCTGGGTTTTAAAATCATCAGAATGTAACATTTCATCAGCTTTAGTCAAGTGCTCAGCAAGATGTAAAGCATTTGGAACACATGAAACTGAGTTCCATTCCTTAGTCCACTCCTGACCTGCAGGAGTTTCACTCCAAGGTACTGGTGCATCCCTGATAACAAACTCCTTTACCAGTTCAGACTTAGGAAGAGTCAGTGGAGGAGTATGTCCTGAAGGACCTGCTTCATCAGCATCTACAGTTGTAGCAGCCTCACCAGTATCTCCAACATTTGCAGCATCAGAACTTAGAGAATCAGTATCTTCTGATAAGACAACTGTGTGAGTAGCAATGGAGGCTTCAACATCCTCTAATTGCTGATCTGATACTAAGTTCTGATCAACAGCCATATCCTGGTGCTCACCTAAAATCTGATCATCAGCATCTTGATGCAGAGAAGGTGTTAGTGATAACTCAGGAGTTTGAACAGCATCAGTAACAGGTGTTGTGGAAGGATTATTTGCTGTTGGAGCTGCTAAGAAAAGTATTTCAGGCACAACCAGGTTCTGAATATCAATTTCAGCACTTGTGCCTGGATCAACAAGAGACATAGAAGGTGAATTAGCCTTGTCAGATACAGGTTCCTGAGATGGAGTTGATGGAGAAGAAGTGACTGGAGCAAATTCCTTGTCTTGTGAGATCAGAGATTCCTGATCCCCTTCCTTAGCTGCTTCCTCCTCATCATCTGAAACTGGCCTTTGTGCCCTCTGTTTCTTGTACTTCCTTGTTGATTTGGATTCCTTGGGAGTTTCAGGAACCGTCATACGTCTAAGCCTCTTGAGAAGCCTAGAACCCCCAATTGCAGAATCCTTCTGAGAAGTTGCCTTCTCAGCTTCATTTACCACAGGTTCTGAAGAGGGAATCTGATCCTCAGAATCTGATTCATCTCTCAAAGTAATGCTTCTCTTCTTTTGAGATGTTTGAGGAACAGTCTTTGTTCTCTTTGGCTTAGAGGATGTAGGCTTCACAGTAGGTGCTGAAGAAGAAGGTTGAGCAGTCTATGAAGTGGAGAGATAGGATTTGAGATAAGTTCCGAGGGTAGGTTGAGTAGAATGAGAGGTAGGTACTGAGGTTGATGGATTTTAATTATGGTGAGTTGGTTGAACATTTGAGTAAACAGATTTGTAAGTAGCAGGATCAGCATTTACCAGAATCTGTTTCACAGACTGAGGAATCTGTAATTGTCTCACCATTGATTTCTTTGTGTCAGCATTTATCAGGTCGTTAAAGTACCTTTTTGCAACCTTAAAAGGTGGGGTTTGAGTGCTGACTAACTGGGGTTCAGCAGTACAATACGTATAAATAAGTTGACAGAATCTAGCAAAATAAACAACATCTCGATCCTCTGTCATCCTATCCCCAATAAAACCAATTATTCCAGTTGCAAAATCAAAATGAGTTTGATAGATAATAGCATACCCGATGTGCTGACTCAGAATTGGGATGGCATCAAAATTTGAACACTTGTTGCCAAAAGCCTTGGTGATGCAATCGAAGAAGAAACTCCATTCTCTTCTGATATTGGCCCGTTTCAACTGTCCAAGTTTCGTCAGACTATTTTCATATCCCAAATCAGTCATTAACCCCCGAAGTTCTGATTCCTCTGGTATAGAGAAGGTACAATCTTCTGGAAGATGTAATGCTCTTCGTACTGTACCAGGAGTGACTACATAGGATGAATCACCCACTTGGAAGATAATACTGGGAGTTCCTCGTTTACCACCATCATCAAAAACTCCAGTCCTCCAGAACCGCAGAACTTGTTGACTTGAAAATAATTCAGGCTGAGTTAAGGCGTACCCAACCTCACTATGTGCAAGAAGATCTTGCACAAAATGCAATTCAGATGGAGCTTCAGCATGATCAAGAATTGCAGCATAGTTGTTTGGAACAAACTTTGCTCCATCAATGATTAAATCCTTTGGTGCCATGTGAAAAAATATTGAAATTCAAGTATGCCTGTTAGGTGTTTGAGATAATGTCTGTATGAAAAACCAACGTGAGAAAGAATGAGAAGGAGAGTAAAAGTAAGAAGAGAGATAAAGTATAAAGAAAATAAAAGATTAAAGAAATCTTCTCTCTGTTGTTCTTATACTCTGAAAAAAAATGTTACCGTTGGACACCTGTCAGACATGCAGTAATAACGGATAGTTAATGGGCTCGAGAAAACAGGAATGATTACTTACCCAGTTGCCTTGTTTCAAGGAAAAACCATTTCATTTATCAAGAGACACAGTTTTAATTCAAAATTTAAACCGTTAGCACTGATTGAATTATTTTTCACTGCAACATTAATATTCTGAAAATGAATCATGTGAAAAATGACCGAGATAATTTCGATGAATAAGTGCTGACAAAGAATCAGAACTTAAATAAAGACAAAATTTAAATGGTCATCAGAATATCAAGCAGGATTTAACAACACAAGATAAAATAACTCAGAGACAAAATCTTGAAGTAAAAACAGTTTTCATTAATATATCAAGTCAATACATATATGAAATAGAAATTACATCAATACAAGATTTTCCCTAAGCTTCTAATCCTAACGTCAACAGCTTTAGTCCTAGCTAAGAAGCCTGACAAAGCTGAGGATGAAGAAGAACAGGAAGAAGACAAGATTAAGTCATCTTCCTCTTCCTATCTTCGACAAACAAGATAGCGAGTCGAATGATTCGCTCTTGCTGACGGATACGACGAAGGTGAAGGTCTCTTCGAACGGCCACCAGATCACGTTTGATAACCTCTGGAAATTGAATCCAGAGATTGTGAGGGATGTTGGTGATAGGGTAGGGAGTTGGAATTCCATTCAAAAAGACATGCACAGTCTCATCACCGTAATTGTAGAACCAGCCAAATTCAGCCATTTGTGATAGTAAATGAAAAACAAGACTGAATTTGTGATACAAGTGTGATGAGAAGACTAATGTGAAGTGGCTGTGTATATAGGCAAGAGAATGCCAAGAGACGCAAAGATATTTAATGCTGACAGGTAGAATTAATTCTACCTCGTCTCCCTAGACTTTGAAAAAGAATAATAGTCATTGGAAAAGGAATGTGCACATGTAACAAGAGTGAACTGTTCAAGGACGAGTGCCATTTTGTTTTAACCATAGACTATTAATCTTCCACTTCAACATTTCGAAATTAATCTGAGACTGTTACCAAATTTTACTCACAGATAAGTCAAGTAAAGGGTTAGACTGAAAAATCAGAACTTAGACCTATACCAGAACTTAACAGTCATCAGAACATAATGTCTTAACTCGAACAAGGAATATCTATGTTAGTAAGTTTTCATACAAGTTCTGAGTTATAGTCTTCAGGACTTAATCATCAGACCATATGACTAGAACGTGTCCTCAGAATTTGTGCAAAAATGACACAATGACTGTTTATCTAAAATAACATAGACCACCACAGAAATTTTCATCATTCAGATGGAGTGATTAGTGTGTGCATTAAGCTAAATAACAGACAAAGAGTAAAGTCTGATCTACTTCAGTACATCTTAGAAATAAGTCATAATTAAAATTTTGCTAAAGAGCTGTCATTATCCTGAAACCTACTGATAAATGAGTTCATGCATGAGTCCACCTCAACTGTTTTTGTGCTAATTTTATGCATCTTTAAAATTCTCTTTTACAGTGGCTTCTCAGTGTAAGTGAGTCACGACTGCTTATCAGAATTTATGCTATTATCATAGTATTTCTCCAGTAATCATAGAGTGTGAAAAGTCACCAAGAAAAATATTTTGCTTTTCTAATGCATATTTACTTAATACCAGCTATGCACTTGGGTCGTCCCATTCACATTTTTACTCTAGATCTCAAAGGAGTACCTGATATTATTCTTTGATTCTTGTTTTTCTTTTTTTTTTTTTTTATTAATAAGAGAGGTCTATCTGCACTTAGTACATTCAGCAGTTTACTAGTATCAGAACTTAACAGATGAGTAGCATTATTCTAATTTGTGACTTAGTAATAAGATATACAAAGTAAACTTAACTAAGCTCAGTTATCAGAATTTGCTAGTGTCATAAGATTTCCACTGAAATAATTACTTCTTCCATGGAATCATTTGTTTATTGAAGATTACTAGATCAGTATCTAGCACAGTTATCCTCATAGGATTGAATGATTACTTAAACAGATATATCACTTATTAGAGTTAAGAAATATGTATCAGACAACAGTCAGTACTTAAAAACATTTATCAATTAATGCACAGAATATACAAAGAGATTAATTCTGTAAATACTGAGCATAAAGTCTGATAACATAGAACAAGTTTTAGCAGATTTAGAGAAAGAACCTGAAATCATTCCAAGTTCATTTACCAATTTTGTAAAGGTAGCTTCACACAGTGGTTTTGTGAAGATATCTGCTACTTGTTGATCTGTGGGAACAAAATGCAATTCCACTGTACCTTCATCCACATGTTCCCTGATGAAATGGTACCTGATGTTGATGTGCTTTGTCATAGAGTGTTGAACTGGATTACCTGTCATAGCAATAGCACTTTGATTATCACAGTAAATAGGGATTTTGAAATATGTTAACCCATAATCCAGTAACTGATTCTTCATCCAGAGAATCTGTGCACAGCAGCTTCCTGCAGCAATATACTCTGCTTCTGCAGTTGATGTGGAAATTGACTTTTGTTTCTTGCTATACCAAGAAACCAACCTGCCTCCAAGAAATTGGCAGCTACCACTTGTGCTTTTCCTGTCAATTTTGCAACCTGCAAAATCTGCATCTGAGTAACCTATTAATTTAAAATCTGATTCTCTAGGATACCATAATCCTAGATCGGCTGTTCCTTTAAGATACTTAAAGATTCTTTTTACAGCTGTTAAGTGAGGTTCTCTTGGATCTGCTTGAAATCTTGCACAAAGACAGGTAGCAAACATGATATCTGGTCTACTAGCAGTTAGATAGAGAAGTGAGCCAATCATACCTCTGTAATCAGTAATATCTACTGAATTACCAATATCCTTATCCAGTTTTGTTGCAGTGGCTATGGGAGTGGATGCACTTGAACAGTCTTGCATTCCAAATTTCTTCAGCAAGTTTCTGGTGTACTTAGATTGACAAATAAAAGTTCCTTCTTCACTCTGTTTGACTTGAAGGCCCAGAAAATAACTGAGTTCTCCCATCATACTCATCTGATATCTTGACTGCATTAGTTTGGCAAACTTTTTGCAAAGTTTGTCATTTGGAGACCCAAAAATAATATCATCAACATAAATCTGGATCAAAAGTAAATCCTTGCCATGGTTGAGATAGAACAGTGTTTTGTCAATAGTTCCTCTGTTGAATCCACTTTCCAGAAGAAACTGAGCTAAAGTCTCATACCATGCTCTAGGAGCTTGCTTAAGTC
Organism: Apium graveolens; assembly: GCF_009905375.1. NCBI lineage: Eukaryota > Viridiplantae > Streptophyta > Magnoliopsida > Apiales > Apiaceae > Apium > Apium graveolens. The sequence goes on from NC_133654.1 coordinate 172,578, forward strand.
CATAAAGTGCTTTATCAAGCCTGTAGACATAATCTGGATGTTTGGAATCTACAAAGCCTGGAGGTTGTTCAACATATACTTCCTCTTCCAATTCTCCATTGAGAAAAGCACTTTTCACATCCATTTGAAAGACAGTAAACTTTTTGTGAGCAGCATAAGCCATGAATATCCTTATGGCTTCTAACCTAGCAACTGGATCAAATGTTTCATCATAGTCAATTCCCTCCTGTTGAGAATATCCTTTTGCAACCAGCCTTGCCTTGTTCCTTACAATTATGCCATCACTGTCAGTTTTGTTTCTGAATACCCACTTTGTACCAACAACCGATCTATTCTTAGGTCTTGGCACTAAGGTCCAGACTTTGTTTCTTTCAAATTCATTCAACTCTTCCTGCATTGCTTGCACCCAATCAGCATCTTGAAGAGCTTCTTCCACTTTCTTTGGCTCAGTCTGAGAGGAAAAGAATTGTAAGGACATTCATTCGAAGTACCTGTTCTAGTTCTGACACCTGCCTCAGGATTTCCAATTATCAAATCAGGTGTATGTGATTTTGTCCACTTCCTTGCAGATGGAAGATTTTCTCTAGAACTGGATGCTCCCCCATGATTCATGCTGTCTTCGGTTTCATTTTCTGATGCTCCCCCTGAAACTATGCTCTCTGAGTTGGATCCTTCAGTATTTAGATTTTCAGTACTGTCAGTACTTGGCTTATCAGAACTTGACGAATCAGAATTTGAAGAGCCAGATGTATGTTCTGATGCTTCTTGAGATGTGATAATATCTTGAGTATGCTCCCCCTGCATTGGTGCATCTTCCTTTGACGTAGTCACCACAGTTTCAATAACATCAGAGTTTAATCCATCAGAATTTACAGTATCAGGACTTAGACTGTCAGGACTTGAGGTATCAGAATATGAATCTTCATTTTCAAATCTCAGCTGATCATGATCAATGCAATCTTCAAGTCCAGTGATCTTCTTGTCATCAAAAGAGACATTGATAGATTCCATGACCACTTTTGTTCTCAAATTATAGACTCTGAAGGCTTTTGTAGAAAGTGGATATCCAACAAAGATTCCCTCATCAGCTTTTAGATCAAACTTGGATAGCTGTTCAGGATGAGTCTTGAGAACAAAACACTTACATCCAAATACATGAAAGTATTTGAGATTTGGCTTCTTGTTCTTCACCATCTCATATGGTGTTTTTCCATGCTTGTTAATGAGTGTTGCATTTTGAGTAAAACAAGCAGTCTGCACAGCTTCAGCCCAGAAATAGGTTGGAAGCTTTGCTTCTTCAAGCATTGTTCGTGCAGCTTCAATGAGAGTTCTATTCTTCCTTTCAACAACTCCATTTTGCTGTGGAGTTCCAGGAGCAGAAAATTCCTGCTTTATTCCATGATTTTTGCAGAACTCTTCCATTATCAGATTCTTGAATTCAGTGCCATTATCACTCCTCAAAATTTTCACAGAATCTTTGATCAATTTATCCAGATGTTTGACATGATCAATCAGGATAGATGCAGTTTCACTTTTTGTGTGCAAGAAATACACCCATGTGTATCTGGTGAACTCATCTACTATGACCAACGCATATTTCTTCTTTGCAATAGACATGACATTCACTGGACCAAATAGATCAACATGAAGCAGATAATAAGGCTCAAGAATTGATGATTCAGTCTTGCTCTTGAACGAAGATTTTCTTTGTTTAGCCTTCTGACATGAGTCACAAAGACCATCAGGAACAAACACTGATTTTGGCAGTCCTCTCACAAGATCTTTCTTGATCAGTTCATTTATCTTGTTGAAGTTTAAATGAGAGAGTTTCTTGTGCCAATTCTAGCTTTCTTCAGTTGAGGCTCTACTTACTAAACAGATTGCAGAACCATCAGAACTTGTTGAAAGCTTAGCTTCATAAATGTTACCACGCCTGAATCCCTTCAGAACAATTTTTTCTTTAGATTTACTAACTATTTCACAATGTTCTGCAAAGAAATCAACATGATAACCTCTGTCACAGATTTGACTTATACTCAGTAAGTTGTGTTTAAGTCCTGAGACCAGAGCTACATCTTTAATGATGACATTCCCAAGATTGATATTGCCATATCCCAAAGTTTTTCCAATGTTGCCATCTCCATAAGAAACACTTGGGCCAGCTTTCTCCACAAAGTCTGATAGCAGGGCCTTATTTCCAGTCATATGTCCTGAACATCCACTGTCCAGAACTAAAATATTTTTCCTGTTGCCCTGCAATTAAAAAGACCACTAATTATTAGTTTTAAGGACCCAGACTTGCTTGGATCCTTTGGCCTTTTTAGGTTTGTTAATTTGCAGCGGATTTAGCATCAGATTTTATGTTAACAGTTTTCTTATCAGAACTTATACTACCAGACTTTGAATCAGAACTTACACTAGAAGGAACAACAGAAACTTTCTTTAAAGAAGGTTTTATTTGATAATAATCATAGTACAAACTATGATATTCCTTACAAGTATAAATGGAATGCCATAAACTACCACAATGAAAACAAGGATTTTGTGGTTTGTATCTAACAGACTGACTCTTAACTCCTGATTTTGAAGATAAGGAGTTAATATTCTTATTTTTCCTGCAAAAAGAAGCCAGATGGTTAGAACTTCCACAGTTATGACACGCTTTCCTAGGAGCATCAGGAACAGATTTATAGTTATTGCTTTTATTCACACCTTCCTTTCCATTCCTGTTTTTCCTAGGTGATTTTACCTTGTTTGCATTCTTAACATCTTTCAGCTTATGCTTAAGCTGCTTCTTTGTCATTAAGCCTATGTTAACTTCAGCTGTCTTTTCCTGTTTTAGTTTGTCAGAAGCTAATTCCTTTTTAACTTCTGATTTCTCATTTTCAGATTTTTCAGTTACAAACTTAACAGGTTTTAACTTCGGCTTTTGCTTATCAACAGGCTTAATTTCTACAGTTCCTTTTTCATTTTTATTTTCTCCATAACCTAAGCCCTCTTTCCAGTTTCCACTGCTTAGCAAATTTTGAGTTGTTTTGCCAGAGTTAGTCCAAGTTCTGATAATCTCTCTCTCCTTTTCTAACTCAATTTTTAGAGATTCATTCATTTTTAGCACTTCATCCCTAACATAAAAAGCATCATCTCTATCCTGCTGAGTTTGATGGAACATGACTAACTCTTTTTCTAAGAAATCATTTCTTTTCCTAAAAGCAAGATTTTCAGAAGTTAATCTTTCACATGTTAAAGTTTGATCTCTATAACTAACAAACATGGTTTTAAGATATCTTCTCAACTCATTAATATCATCAGTATGAAAAGCATAAGTAGTCTGAGGTACCTTTGTTTCAGCAGCTTTAGAACTGCTCTCAGAACTTGATTTATCAACATTTGCCATCAATGCATAGTTCTCCTCACTTTCAGAGTCTGAGGTGTCTGTCCAGCTTTTCTGCTTTGTGACAAGAGCTTTGCCTTTGTCACTCTTGGTCTTCTTGCAATCAGGAGATATGTGGCCTTTCTCATCACAATTATAACATTTAACATTAGCGTAATCTCCTCTGTCAGACTTTCCTCCTCTTCCTTCAGATCTTCTGAAATTCTTCTTATCAGAACTTATGCCTTTCCTGGAAAACTTCTTTCCCTTCCTGAACTTCCTGTATGCAATCTTTGTGATTCCTTTCACCATAAGAGCACACAGCTTCATCATCTCCTCATCAGCATCAGTTTCAGGCAAGCTTTCAGAATCTGAGTCATCATCACTCTCAGAACTTGATGACTCAGTATCAGACTTTATGATAAGAGCTTTACCCTTGTCTTTCTTTGAGGAAGGTGGTTTGGGGGATTCCTCTTCAGCCTTGAGAGCAACTGTCCTTGACTTTCCTCCTTTCCTCTTGCTTCTTTGTTCTATCTCAAGTTCATGAGTCTTGAGCATTCCATAGATTTCATCAAGAGTTGTCTCATCAAGATTGTAGTTGTCTCTTATTGTTGTTGCCTTCAAATCCCAACATTCAGGAAGAGCTAACAGGAATTTAAGGTTTGTATCTTCAAGATCATACTCCTTATTAACCAACGACAAGTCATTCAAGAGTTTGACAAATCTATCATATACATCAGTCAATGACTCATTAGTCCTAGAGTCAAAGTGTTCATACTCTTGAGTGAGTATTGTCTTCCTGTTCTTCTTAACTGTTTCAGTTCCTTGACACCTTGTCTCCAGTGCATCCCATATCTCCTTAGCAGTCTTGCAGTTGATTACCCTGTTTGACATTACATTATCAATGGCACTATGCAATAAGTGTCGTACCTTGGCATCCTTAGCAATAGATGCTATATCTTCAGCAGTGTAATCACTCTTTTCCTTTGGTACAGTCATTGCTGCTTCACCTGCAACTACAACAGCGAGCTTGGTAGGTTTGTGAGGCCCTTCCTTGATTCTATCAAGGTATTCTGGATCTGTTGCTTCCAGAAACATGGTCATCCTTACCTTCCATATGGGATATTCAGATGGTCTCAATATGGGAACTCTGATAGTCTCATATCGACTCTGAGTTGATGTCTTTGATGATTCCTCAGTTTTGGTAGGCTTAGTTGGAGTTTCTGTGTCAGACATGATTGTGTTTGGATCTTTAACTGTATGTGTGTTAACAGAAGGCTCTGATACCACTTGTTAGGTCACACTTTCACTGTAGAGGGGGTGAATACAGTGTTTATTACAATCAAATCAAACTTCAAGAACTTTTGTAACAGAAAACAAACTTTATTGAAACAATAAACTCTGTTACAATCTGGAACTGTTATCTCTCAGTGATGAACAAAATATCACGAGAGCTGCTAGGGTTACAGTAAATAATATTCTCGATAATGATAACACTTATAGTGTAAACCCTATGTCTGTGTTTATATACTACACAGTTACAAGATAATCGCTAATTGATATTGAATATAATTCTGCTTCCTAATATATATCAATCAGATATCTTCTATTCCAAGTATTCCATTCTTCACGGAATTCCTTCTTCATGCATATTTCTTCTTATGTTTATCTTGATCTTCTTAACTTCAATCAGCTACTGTCCTTATCTGATCGTCCTTCAGCACTTAAGTTCTGATATCTATCTCCTGATGACATAAGTACTGATATCCCTTAAGTTCTGACGTCCAGTATAAGTACTGATCAGTTAAGTACTGATTTGTTCTGTTCAAATAAGATCTGAAATCTAAACATAAAACATATTAGCCATGACATTATCAAATATATCTAACAATCGCTTTTATATGAATATACTTGAAAATAATTTTGCTAGTTGGACCATTTGACTTTGATTTGGATCAGTTAAATTCATGTCCTAATGGAGAGGATCTACATGTATTAAAATTTTATATTTAATCGTTCAAATACCAAAATAAATAATATATCAAAGATATCCTTTCAATCTTCCTTTTTTTGGTATTTGCCAAACAAACATAAAATTTAAAATTTTCAAGTGTGTGCTTCCCCTTGGTGTATGCATGAATTTAAAAATATTTTTGCACATACATTTTGTGGGACTTAGTTTGATTCCTCTCTTAGGATAATTCCTGCAAAAACCTTGTTAGATTTATCATATATATAGAAGCACAATGTTTTAACTAGCAACATCTAAGTTTTTGAAAAATTAGGAGGGGTCTAACTTCTCTTCCCCTTTTATTTGGAAGATATCCAAAAAGTAGTAGCAATTTTATCATGGTAAAATATTGTATCTGGGACATGTAATGATAGTTAACTAATTTAGATGAACATGCAATTTCAAATTATTTCTTCCTCTTTTGTTTTACTACATTTGATGGCTAGAAGTTATATATTACTTGTGAATTCTTAGTAGTATGAATTGTTGAAAATCGGTTTGTATCTTAAGAGATAAATGGTTCATGCATACTATTCATTTTTTTCTATAATTAACCATGGAAATATGCTTCTTTTAAGTGCACGTAGTATTTGAAGAAAATGAATTTCATTTAGAGTTTATATTAGAAATACAATGTGTTGAACATTTCTGTTTGGATCTAAAACATACTATCATATTCGAGTTTGTAGATTTTTAATCTTGTTTAAGCATATTATGACAGTGTATATAGCGCCTTTTCGTTTAAAAAATCATGGTAAATATTACTAATTTATGCGTGTTTTATATGGCCTTGTTGCATGCATGTTTTTCAAGATTGAGGAACTGACACCTGGTTATTTAATTTTTTGTAAATACATACAAGTTGGTGTAGCTATGTTAAATACACTTGTAGAATATCGATTGAAGTTATAATATTCAATCCTAACACAATTTAATTTAAGTATCAGCAAATATTACATGTCAAAGGACCTAATACATTCTATGCCAGTGCTTTTTATCATAAAAATAGTTTACATGAGTTTGTACTAATACATTCTAGTTGATACACTGTTAGCTTTCTATCATACATGTGGCGCCCTCCAAATTCGGGTCAGAAGTTTGGGGTCCACAACACATACACAACATATAAACCTGTATATGAAATATTATTTGTAACGACCCTGCTCTACATAACCACGGATCGCAACAGGTTAAAGTATGAAAACAAGCCACAACCTTAACTTTTATTATAACGTACCAAATCCCAACTAATTTAACTTACAACTGATAATAAAATTATTCTTACAATCTGACTATCTCTCTACCGCATGAAGCTTCTGCTAGCTCGATCCAACTCAACTGGAACCTTAACCTGCACTTTGGATTGAGGACTTCACTATCATCCATATTCTTTTCAACTGTAAAATATATAAAAGAATCGCAAGGGTGAGCTAACTAGCTCAGCAAGTCATAATAGTAATGACTAAGGTTAAGCAATGTTCAAATCGAATGATTCAGAAGAATCAAGTTTATTGTTAAACAATCATTAGAATTGGATATTCATTTTTTTTAAGTTTTAAAACCAAGGGTTAGGCTGCTGATCAGTCACGCACTAACCCCGAGCAAAGCACACAGCACTGCTCTAATTACTGGATCCAAGGCACACATTGGCCTATAATAGACCACAAATCTGGTCTGACCACGAATCTAGTCCTTATTTAGAGAACTATCCAATTCTAAAACAATTCAGTATGACAAACAATATACTTCAATAAAACAAAATCATAATCAATGATGATCAAACACTTGAATAAAAATGTGAAGAAATTCATAGATATCACAAGGGTATATCAGGGTATGTATAAGAAACGGTTTTCAGTTTGTACAAGGGTCAGGTATTAGACGAGTAATGATTTTTCAGGGTATGCTTCTTTGATGTTATAAAGAATGATTGGAGTATAAAAATTTCTGTGTTTTTAAACAATTCTCTTCCAGTGTTTGGTGTTTGGTAGTTATACATTTGGGGAGTAGTATCATATTTGTATGGTTTGGTGTCTGAGGATTAGCAAAGGACGGTTTACAAAGAATAAGGCGTATGGCTTAAGATCAAGAAAATCAGGGTTCAAGGTTAAATAGTTTAAAGCACTTGCAATATAAAACAGAAGTTATTTTGAATAATAGCGACATATTATGAAACAGTTCGAAAATATGGGTAATATATCTTGAAGAAAAGTTCAAAAATACTTGCCTTACAGGGCTTTATAACTATTATTGATCAACTCTGAGCCGACTCTATCGCTCAGGCTTTAACGTCCAACCACTAGATCCCATTGGATTCGACTTTGACACTCAGGTTTTTCTGTTGAAACTCTACTGAGCTCGTCGACTGGCCACTAGGTTATCTTTTAGTCCATCGTCCACTTTCAGGTTCCCGACTATAACCTACAGGGTCGAAATACCCTACGTTAGACGTCTATGTATGCTTGACATATCCTCGATACCAATTTTACCCAACGATATTCAAACCCGACTTGTAATTATGCATATTATAATAACACACGCAACAAGTAGGGTTCACAATCTCGAAAATCGGTTTGGTGTTCGTTTTTGGAAAATACATATACTCTTTATTTTACGAAATCAGGGTTATCGATTTGGCAAAATATTTCATCACATCGTACAACCAAGTTTCGTATAAAACACACACACACATATATAGTATCTCGACGTCCCGATATTCATCGGATACGTTCCCGTATTTACGTAATTCAGTTTCCCGGAAATCGGGCAGCGTCTCCTTTGTTTATCGGACTACCCATCGAAACATCAATCGACGTCAATTCAATAACAACAATCCAATTCAAAACACGACAAACAATCACAACTCGTAAATTCCAATCACCGATACAATATAGTTATTAATTATTACTATTCACATGTTTATATTTTTATTCGTAGGACTCAGAAATGATTCATCACTGTCCACCGTCGGCTCACCGAGGCTCATCGCCGACGGCGGCAAAAATTCGCGGGTACCGAATGATTCGGATTTCCATCGCGAATTTTCACCGATTGAATTTTATAATTCCACGAAATTTATTTTACATCACGAAATGATTATCAACTAAATTCTGTAGATTTAATGAAATAACACTGTCAGTAACAAGCCAACCCAAGTAACAGACTACACTACGCGCCCACGCGCACCAACAATACCAAACGAGCACAGAACAGGACAGGCTGGAAAAGAAAGTCGAACAACGGCAACAATAACACAGTATACTGAACCAACAACAATTTATACCACACAGATATAGGCATATGTATACACATACGTGTATTTGCAATCAAACGGAAAAATATCAGCCGAACCCACCAAATCTCGCCGGTATTAAACGGCGGCTCACCGGAGACGGAAATCAGGAAACCACAACGAGTCGAAACAGGGAAACGGAGATGAAGCCGAAACAGTCAGCAAATGGGAGAGAGAGATCGAGCCCCCCCTCTTGCCTACTTTCAATCCCCTACCCTGTTCACGCTCATTTGTTTTTGTTTATATACTATATATTTCTTTATTTATTATTTGCAAAACTGAAGATTTGAGAGACTAACACGTGTATGGTAATGGCACAGAAATTTGACTCGTATACTCCCTGCCCCCGAATAGTCTAAATGTTGTTCCGCATTACGAAATTCAACGAGCAGACTTACGATTGAGTAAACCCCTAATAATTACCGAAATAGTTTTAAAATATCCTAAATAATTCAAGGTTATTAAAAATAAATTTTTCGTAATTTTTGAAGTATATTTGAAACGTAACTCATATCCGCATTTAACAATTAATGATCTGAGCTGCACTTAAAATAATTTCATAAAATCACGGAAATAGTCTTAAAATGTTAGAAATATCCTGAAGTTTATAAAAATGTAATTTTCAAAATTTTAGAACAATTTTCGAAGTGCAATTTATACCCGCTTTTTAACAATTAAACGAAACAACGCGTGGGTGAAATTAATCCCGAAAATTTCCAAAATAATTTTAAAATTCTCAGAATATTATAAACTTAGAAAAATATGAATTTTGTGATTTTTGAGAAATTCTAGAATTAAATACGGATTTTATGAGTAAAAGAAATCAGAAAATCATTTAAAGATAAATAATCAATAAAATATTGATTTCTCAATTTTATAAAATCCTAAAAATAATTATTGTAATTATAAAATCATAAAAACAATTTTAGAGAGACTTCAAATATTTATACAAATAAATCTGCATTAAATCCACTTTAAAAGTGAAACAATTCAATACAATTCTTTAATTAATCACGGGAACAACCCGGTACATCATAAATCACACCTAGATAATAATCAAACAACACATAGCGGTCAAAACCAATACACATATTTTATTTAATAATTTCCATAATAATCACATATTTAAATAATTCAAAAATACACGGGTCGTTATATCCTTCCCCCCTTAAAAAGATTCTGTCCTCAGAATCTGGTCTAGTTACACAAGTGAGGATATTTGTCAAGCATATCTGACTCTAGTTTCCAAGTAGACTCTTCTACTCGAGGATTTCGAACGTACTTACTATAGATATACACTCATTTCCAATGACTCGCCTTTAACGATCAAGAGTTTGGATTGATCATTATATGCAAAACAAACTTGGAAAAGAGCCCCAGTGGCTACTGATCAATCACTTAATTCAAATCAGATACTTATCATTTTTAACTTTAACAGGCCAAACACACTATATGTACACACTGTTGCGACGGTAACATCAACTCATGAACAACTTTATCTATATTTATCAATACCTCGAATGGTTCACTAATTTTAGGACTTAACCTGTCTCTTCTACTTAGACTTATCTAGTCTCTTTCAAGATAAAACTTGTACTAACACTACTGGTCTTATTTCTATACTCATATTCTCTCTCGATTCAATTTCGCCTTCTTCCTTTGTCAGAATTCGACAACTTTCTTTCTCCTACTTTATTTTAATAAAAATGGGGACATAGACTTGCGTTCACATATAGCTTGGTAAAGTGGCATTCCAAAGCTGACATCGCCGATAAATGATCATTCTAATGTTTCCTTAAAACTCAACCTCTCAACATATCTTACATTTCTTCAATCACTTCCGTCCTTTGACTCTCCGTTTAAAGATGATAGGCGGTGCTCATTTTCAACTTGGTTTCCAAACATTTAAACATTTTTTACTCTTTTTCATCAGTTAAGGCTGAAAAGTAATCTTATATATTCACGTATTATCACCTTTAAGTATTTGAACTTCAGATTCCACTCTTTCCAATTCGTTTATTAGCTCATCGGTGGTCTTAATTACATTCAATCTTTTTTGTCGGCATAAGGCATCTGTTACCATACGGCTTTGCTTAGGTGGTTGTTAATGGATTAATTCAGAATCTTTTGTTAACCTTAGTCAAAATTTCATTCTTGAAAACTCAACGTATAGTTGCTTTCCTTCCGATCTTTGGAGAAAAAAAATCCGTGGGCATTCCACGCAGACTTTCTTATTCCTTGAGTAGCTGAGGATGTTATCAATAAATATAGTTTGCTTATTTAAGTACTCCTTATACACCATGATTCTTGATTCCTTATAATCACCTGATACACTTGTTATTGCACATAATATCACCAGAGCTTGCAATGCCCTTAACTCACTTTAATCGTAATCTCTGATATGTTCTCAGGTCGGATCTTAAGTTAATCCCCGAGATATAACGTACTTCTTGAATTAGGTCTCGTAAGTAATCAATTCTTTATATGGTCTCATTTCTTCTTATTCGTTGTTTTGTTAACTCCCGATAATCAGTACATACTCTTATACTTTCATTCCTTTTACTCCATTGACATCACTGGTACACTTCACGATTCGCTTCTTGTAGAATCATTTCCTGGGTCTGCCTTATCTACTAGGCCTCTAATATTTCACCTTAACCCTTTGACATGTCCACACTTCCTAATCCATTTTTAAATTTCCTTCTTATACTTGGTTATCACTATTTTTCTTTAAATTTCTGTATATCTTGGCATTTCTTTAGTGAATTAAATACTTTATATTGTGAATTCCCTGTGGGATCTCATTTCTTAATCCTTCTACTTATAGCATCCAAGTGCTGGAAGAAAACCTGGGGGTATCGTGATCGTTCTCCTGGGCGCATAAATTTCCTCTTATTAACTGTTAACATTGTGATCCATTATCCTCCCTTGACATTTCCTTATCTTCTCTTAACAACTCTGACTAAAAGGTCATACTACTCATCCTTGTTTCCTTGGGATTATATATCTGATTTCCAACTCCAATTTCTGAAATTCTATGGCTAATTCTTTTCGCTGCAGTCCTTATGTTTATTTTCTCCTTTTTGCTTACTGCTTGCTACTACATTTGCTTTTCCTCGTGAATACATACTTTAAACTCTTATGATTCGTATAGATCTTATACCTTTCTCCATACATATCATATTTCCCAATCTTTCGAAACAAATATTATTACTATTAGTCCCAGTTATGATTAGGATACTTCTGCTCATAAGGTTTCGGTTGTCTGGGTGCATATACAATAACTTTATTATGCTGCATCAACACACATCCTACTCACTTATAAGAAGCATCACTATAAACTACCAAACCTCCTTGGTACTTTCGAAATGATAAAGCAGGTGTTGTAACCATTCTCTCCTTTAACTCCGCAAAACTTTCTTTACCCTTCTCTATTTCATATAAACTTCTTGCTTTTCCTAGTTAGCTTCATCGAAAGTATTGCAACTTCCAAGAAATCTTGCACCAATTTTCAATAATAACCGGTCCATGGTAAAACTCCTTACTTTTATTGGTACTTTTTGGCCGTTCTTTATTTATAGTAACTTTGATTTCTACTGGATCTCCTTTGGTCTCCTCCTCACTGATTAGTTATGCTTTCTACCATTAAAACTTTCACCTTGTAAACTTTACATACAATTTCTTTCCTCTCCGACTCCCCAGTTGTCATTAAATGCTTCGCATGGTCCTCCGTTGACTTTAACACAATTACAACTCATCCAGATATCCCTTAAAGATTCTGTCCATCGAGTTCACATATTACTGGTATATTGGTTAATCTAAATGACAATACGAGAATGGTACTTAGTTCTGAAAATTATCTTTGATATGTCCATAGGTTTAATCTTCAAATGGGTAACACCCAAATCTTAAATCAATTTCAGAAAATACTTTACTTCTTCTGTTTGACGAAACAAATCAGTAATTCGAGGTAATATATACTTGCTCTTGATAGTAAACTTGTTGATCTTTCACAAATCGACACACAATCTCATACTTCCATCTTCCTTATGAACAATTAGTACCGGTGCACCTTATGGGGTACACTAGGTCTAATCGCTCCTTTTTCTAACATCTCCTGCATCTGTTTTGCTAATTTCCTTATTTTAACTGGTGCCATTTTGTGGAAGGCCTTGGTCACTGGCTTCGTTTCAGGTGCTAAGTCAATCGCGAACTTCAATTCCCTATCTGGAGAAAATTTTGGTAATTCGTCTGGAAATATATCTTGAAACTATTAAATCTTCAAATTCTGTTTACTCCTGACTTCTATTCATAATCACCATAGTGCTTACCTCTTGGTCACCGTAACTTCTTAGCTTACGTCATCGTTAACAAATTCTTTACCTTCTTTCATCCTCTGAACCTCAAAATCTTCTCATTTGGCATCCTCAGAACTATCTTTTCATCACGACAATCTATCTGGGCATCACGCTTAAATAGTTAATTCATTCCTTAGAATAATATCAAATCCTCACAAACTTATGGTTAGAAATCTCACTTTCACCATTGGTACTCACTTACTTAGCAAATACACGTTCTTGAATTTGCTAGTCTTTAATCATAATCTTACCAATTTAACGAGGTAAATCATCTTATCAACAATACCTTAGGGAATAAACAATCAAGTTGCTTCCACCTCTTCCAATACTTTAACGCATAAGGTATTCACCATAATCATCCATGTCCTCACGTCCGTATTCTGAATAACATATTTCACAGGAAAATCGCATATTCTCATTCTCGAAGACGTATTCCTTATTGGAGTAGATTCCCTTGATTCTTAGTGCATCCCTGAATGGGTTAGTGATTTGCAATTCTCGCCATATGCCCTTGTTTTCTTTCCATACGTGAGAGGTAGATGGAACTTTGCCCGCTTGGTCCATAATACGTTGATTTCTTTTGGAAAAAAAACTCTTGCAAAGAACGACAATACAACGAAGCAACTAGAAGGATTCACAATTCAACAAAAATTAGAGTTGAAAAGAAAGGAGAAATAAGGATTTGAATATGAATGAGACAACCACATTGGTACTTAAGATGGCCAGTCTTTCGTACCATATGGCATACAGCACATGATTACGTGGCATCCCACCCGACTCTTCATCATCCTGACAAAGCATCTCACCATAACACTGTTTGTCCCAATCAGAGAGTAAAACTTGAGGGGAACAATTTAAATTTGAAAGAAATGCAATATCCTCCTTTTGATCTCATCATAAGGAGTTTATTAAGAAAATAAGTTCATATATTTTTAGGAATTAAAAAGGAATATATACTGCAATATTGAAGACAAAAACGACACCATTGGTCACCATCCATATTTCACGTGTATTCATCTTTCAAGCTTGTTCGATCATATTCCCATTGTTCCATATAATAATTTTAGAAAGTACATTGAAATGCCTTCGCAAATTAAGTATTATGGTAAATTCTTACTTGTCGCGTCTTACGTCTTTAACAACGCACCTACACGTATAATACTTTAACAATTTAATCATAATAGCGTCCCTACCAGATAACCTTGAGTTTTTCTCTTTTCAATTTAAAATAACCCCGAATCATTCAACATAACGATACTTTTGTTAATAATATTCTTCTTTTGGAAAGGTCTGAAAATCTTCCCAATCTTCTTTGGTCATGCCCAGGCTTCTGTTAAATTAATGAATTCTTTAAACTTTAATGGTCTCTGCAACAGGATGGATAATTACTCCGTACGCGAATTCTGTTATTAACCTTATCAACAATATTTGCATCTTACCGTTAGGAATAATCAACTTCTTCATAATCACGGATCACTTTATTCTCTAAATTAACAATACCAAGTCTAAAATAAATATCCTTCCAGGTAATCCGGGTCTTTTTACAAACAAAAAACACAAGTAGTAAATTGACAACCAGTGTTTAAAACTTATTTTATTCAAAAAGGCTTTTAGAAATTCTGTAAGGAAAAATCTTTTCGAAAACTTGCTTAAAAATTTTGGAAATCACAAACCTGGTTGTCCTTACTATATGAGTTGGTTGTTGTCCTTCCTTCTTATAACAAGGTACCAAATTAAAGAAACGATCACATAAAGATTCATTTACTTCAATCTACCCTCTCTTCTTTATTGGGTCCATTTGCCTTCCTCAATCGATGAAAACTTCAGTTGTCGTTGCATGCTATCTTTTTCGTAGCTTCACATCAAGGCTTCCATACTGGTAATACTCTCGACATTAGCGTTGCAGTAGTTAAATAGAACAGGCTATCCAATTGTCAACAAATCGGCTAATGTCACATCACCTTGTTAAAATATATACCCCATCATCATAACACCATTATCTAACTTCAAGAAATCTCCAGATCCAAAATCTCCTTTAACTCTCTCTTTTTGGTACTTATCTAATCCATTCCACAAGCTAGTCATGGGCGGCCTACTTACTAATGGCTTCTTTTATCCTGACAACAGCTATCCTCCGGAACACTTGAATCTTCTCTCTAAACTCCTTCTCACCTTTATTAATATCTCATGCATTAACCATTTACTGTAGCTATTGAATCCATCCTCGTAAATACTGTTGCTCCATAAGATAGGTTTTAAACTGAGGACATAGAACAGGATGTAGGGTAAACTGAAGAGATACACTCACAGCCGAATGTCCAGTAAAATAAGAATAAACAGATGGAGGTTCCTAAATAGGTCGTTTCATATCAAGAGATGGTAAAATAGCGTAGAATAGCTTGGAGAAGCGCAACTGTCAGAATAGAAGGTAATATCATTAATACCGATGGAGAAACAAAGTGCAAATCAAATCTAAGAGAAGATGACGATCCTCGAACGAAAAATTCCAAATGATCAGATGATACAGGGAAATCAGGATCTGCCATTGTCGTTGTCTGGGAATCACGTCGCAAGTTAAGAATCCTGAATCGCAATACGAACCGTGTTAGAGACCTACTATACAATCGCACTCAACCTCACAACGTCTTATCTTTCTATTTCCTATTCCTAATCCTAACCCTCTACCCAATCCCGACAATCTAGGCTTGTTTCAGTGACTTATAACCTGTAGCTCTGATACCAACCTGTGGCGCCCTCTAAACTCGGGTCAGAAGTTTGGGGTCCACAACACATACACAACATATAAACCTGTTTATGAAATATTATTTGTAACGACCCTGCTCTACATAACCACGGATCACAACAGGTTAAAGTATGAAAACAAGCCACAACCTTAACTTTTATTACAACGTACCAAATCCCAACTAATTTAACTTACAACTGATAATAAAATTATTCTTACAATCTGACTATCTCTCTACCGCATGAAGCTTCTGCTAGCTCGACCCAACTCAACTGGAACCTTAGCCCGCACTTTGGACTGAGGACTTCACTATCATCCATATTCTTTTCAACTGTAAAATATATAAAAGAATCGCAAGGGTGAGCTAACTATCTCAGCAAGTCATAATAGTAATGACTGAGGTTAAGCAATGTTCAAATAGAATGATTCAGAAGAATCAAGTTTATTGTTAAATAGTCATTAGAATTGGATATTTTTTTTAAGTTTTAAAACCAAGGGTTAGGCTGCTGATCAGTCACGCACTAACCCCGAGCAAAGCACACGGCACTGCTCTAATTACTGGATCCAAGACACACATTGGCCTATAATCGACCACGAATCTGGTCCTTATTTAGAAAACTATCCGATTCTAAAACAATTCAGTATGATAAACAATATACTTCAATAAAACAAAATCATAATCAATGATGATCAAACACTTGAATAAAAATGTGAAGAAATTCATAGATATCACAAGGGTATATCAGGGTATGTATAAGAAACGGTTTTCAGTTTGTACAAGGGTCAGGTATTAGTCCAGTAATGATTTTTCAGGGTATAGTTCTTTGATGTTATAAAGAATGATTGGAGTATAAGAGTTTCTGTGTTTTCAAACAATTCTCTTCCAGTGTTTGGTAGTTATACATTTGGGGAGTAGTATCATATTTGTATGGTTTGGTGTCTGAGCATTAGCAAAGGACGGTTTACAAAGAATAAGGCTTATGGCTTAAGATCAAGAAAATCAGGGTTCAAGGTTAAATAGTTTAAAGCACTTGCAATATAAAACATGAGTTATTTTGAATTAGTGACATGTTATGAAATAGTTCGAAAACATGAGTAATATATCTTGAAGAAAAGTTCAAAAATACTTGCCTTACAGGGCTTTATAACTATTACTGATCAACTCTGAGTCGACTCTATTGCTCAGGCTTTAACGTCCAACCACTAGATCCCATTGGATTCGAATTCGACACTCAGGTTTTTCTATTGAAACTCTACTGAGCTCGTCGACTGACCACTAGGTTATCTTTTAGTCCATCGTCCACTTTCAGGTTCCCGACTATAACCTATAGGGTCGAAATACCCTACGTTAAACGTCTAGGTATGCTTGACATATCCTCGATACCAATTTTATGCAACGATATTCAAACACGACTTGTAATTATGCATATTATAATAACACACGCGACAAGTAGGGTTCACAATCTCGAAAATCGGTTTAGTGTTCATTTTCGGAAAGTACATATACTCTTTATTTTACGAAATCAGGGTTATCGATTTGGAAAAATATTTCATCACATCGTACAACCAAGTTTTGTATAAAACACACACATATATATATAGTCTCTCGACGTCCCGATATTCATCGGATATGTTCCCGTATTTACGTAATTCAGTTTCCCGGAAATCGGGCAGCGACTCCTTTGTTTATCGGACTACCCGTCGAAACATCAATCGACGTCAATTCAATAACAACAATCCAATTCAAAACACGACAACCAATCATAACTCGCAAATTCCAATCACCGATACAATATAGTTATTAATTATTACTATTCGAATGTTTATATTTTTATTCGTAGGACTCAGAAATGATTCATCACTGTCCACCGTCGGCTCATTGAGGCTCATCGGTGATGGCGGCAAAAATTCGCGGGTACCGAATGATTCGGATTTCCATCGCGAATTTTCACCGATTGAATTTTATAATTCCACAAAATTTATTTTACATCACGAAATGATTATCAACTAAATTCTGCAGATTTAATGAAATAACATTGTCAGTAACAAGCCAACCAAAGTAACAGACTACACTACGCGCCCACGCGCACCAACAACACCAAACGAGCATAGAACAGGACAGGCTAGAAAAGAAAGTCGAACAACGGCAACAATAACACAGTATACTGAACCAACAACAATTTATACCACACAGATATAGGCATATGTATACACATACGTGTATATGCAATCAAACGGAAAACGATCTGGCGAACCCACCAAGTCTCGCCGGTATTAAATAGCGGCTCACCGGAGACGAAAATCAGGAAACTACAACGAGTCGAAACAGGGAAACGGAGATGAAGCCGAAACAGTCAGCAAATGGGAGAGAGAGATCGAGCCCCCCACTCTTGCCCACTTTCAATCCCCTGCCCTGTTCACGCTCATTTGTTTTTGTTTATATACTATATATTTCTATATTTATTATTTGCAAAACTGAAGATTTGAGAGTTTAACACGTGTATGGTAATGGCACAGAAATTTGACACGTATACTCCCTACCCCCGAATAGTCTAATTGTTGTTCCGCATTATGAAATTTAACGAGCAGACTTACGATTGAGTAAACCCCTAATAATTACCGAAATAGTTTTAAAATATCCTAAATAATTCAAGGTTATTAAAAATAATTTTTTCGTGATTTTCGAAGTATATTTGAAACGTAACTCATATCCGCATTTAATAATTAATGATCCGAGCTGCACTTAAAATAATTTCAGAAAATCACGGAAACAGTCTTAAAATGTTAGAAATATCCCAAAGTTTATAAAAACGTAATTTTCAAAATTTTAGAACAATTTTCGAAGTGCACTTTATACCCGCTTTTTAACAATTAAACGAAACAACGCGCGGGTGAAATTAATCCCGAAAATTTCCAAAATAATTTTAAAATACTCAGAATATTATAAACTTAGAAAAATATGAATTTTGTGAATTTTGAGAAACTCTGAAATTAAATACGGATTTTACGAGTAAAAGAAATCAGAAAATCATTTAAAGATAAATAATCAATAAAATATTGATTTCTCAATTTTATAAAATCCTAAAAATAATTATTGTAATTATAAAATTATAAAAACAATTTTAGAGACACTTCAAATATTTATACAAATAAATTTGCATTAAATCCACTTTAAAAGTGAAACAATTCAATACAATTCTTTAATTAATCACGCGAACAACCCGGTACATCATAAATCACACCTAGATAATAATCAAACAACACATTGCGGACAAAACCAATACACATATTTTATTTAATAATTTCCATAATTATCACATATTTAAATAATTCAAAAACACACGGGTCGTTATAATACAAACTATAATTCTTCACAACATACTCTTTACAGATTTAGACAAGCTTATACAATCTATTTGAAATTGTCTAAATAGCAAGGAGACTTAACTATATTATACAAACCTCTAATCGGCCTAATACACTCAACTAAGTACACAAATTTGAGAAACTATACATGTTTTACCTTAGCAGGGCCAATTTCTTTGGATTGGTTTGAAAAGAAATGAAAAACAAATAAAGGTTCATACCTTTCTTACCTTAGATCTCATGTCTGCAAGGCTCCTTGTGGATTTGCTTTGGGCTACAAGTTGGCAATTTGGCTGATCTGATTTACACTGTGACTTTCATTGAGTGCTTGTTAATTTCCCTTTGAAATTTTTAAAATTGAATTTGTGCTTCATTTCCTATAGAGTATCAAACAGTACAGAAATCCAAGCTAACACAACAATCAATTTAAATACAGTGATTCTGATCATTGAATAATAGAATATCCAGACCAAATATTTCTAACAAACAGTTGCATTAGACTCTTAATCCTTATTGTCCAGGCTATCAACTTAGTTAAATAGAATGTGAAGCAAATAGATAGGTCTGAATAACAAAGATTGTCATGACAAACTACTATATTTAGTATTTAGACTTAATATTATATATCACCAATTCAAATTTCCAGAGATAACCAATTTAACTTAAATACTGCACAATATATAAATGAACAGGCTTAATAAGTCAATAACAGTTAATTGCAATGAGTTCCAGATCATATTATGAGTATCTAAATACAAATTTCATCTTGTTCCTGCATAGACTGGTTAGTGAATTTGACATTACAAGTATGATAGTGTATGCACCAACAAAAGTAGCAGAAAGCAGATTATATTACATGGAACAAAAGTGTTCATATCAATCAGTATGGTTCACTGATTAAATAGAACAAAGTTCTGCACCTGTTTTAAAAGATTACAAAGCATAATGAGTGCATACACTCCATCAAATCCAACCAAAGTCAAGCACTAATTTAAGATTACAAACCAAAGTAAAAAGAACTAAGTTCTCAAAAGAACAAAAGATTAAACATGGATCAACAAAAGTAGTACATAAGCAGCAACAAGCACAACACAGAATCATCCAACAACAAGCAGAACATTTATCATCCAATTACATTACCATCAGAAGTATGCAAATGAACTGTGTTTGTGTGTGAATGCAGGAGATGTAAATGTAAGTATATATCCATGCACATAGCACAAAATTCAATATCAGTTGGGAAAATAATTTTTTGTAAAGTAGCTTTTACTGTTCATGAATAGTGATTTTCATTAAATGCAGTTTGTAAAGAGTTGATGTGCAGAGGCATGATTTGCATAATTCCAGATCCTAGGTATGTGTATAATGCAGCTAATGTATGATGTTTAGTAGCTGATATATGCAAATAGTGACAAATAGTACCTAGGAAATACTGTTTTAGTACTGTTATACGTACAAAAAGTACACAGCTTTGGGAGAATGTGTGATATAAAGGTCAAAGGCAGCTCAATCTACATCATAGGACCTATGCAAGTGACAAAAAATGCATTTAAGAATGTTCAGAATTGAAAAGATCAGTGCAGAAAGGTTGTCACCTTTTTAAATAAATAAATTTTCTGGAAACTTTTGAGTTTTAATAAAGAATGTTACATTTATTTCTTTGGGCAACTTGTGTTAAATGAAATGCAACTCAGAGAATGATATGCACATTTAACACAGAACAATGCATCTATATTAATGCACAATCAATTTCATTTAGTTCAAACATCATTCAAAGTCACACACTTCACAGAATAATCAGAATACTAATAACAACAGATATAACATGTTAACTGCATTGTTTTAACTGAATTTCCACCTAGAATTCTAAGTGGCCATTAATCACAACAGTGATCCAGATATAGGAATGCTCAAAGTTCCCCTGCCAGGTCTTTCTGTGAGGGCTGTGTGTGCATGTGATCTTACTCTTTACTTTAAAAGATTAAATCAAGTTATGCATCCGGTCAATTATACATTACAATTCATATTATGTATTTCTTAAGACTCACCAAGTTATACTCATACACAGAGTATATAATACAAGAAATAGATTTAAGATCAAGTTCATTGGCCACATATATATCCAAGTAATCAAGATAAAGTTTAAAGTATTTAAGTACAATTCATCACTGATGTTTACCGTTACGACCGTCATTTTATGTAATATTATTTGTGGACTTTGTATAATATTAGAGCCGAATGCTAATATACTTAATAATTGTACGTTTGTGTGAATGAAAATTCTGCATTATAAATTTGCTTTATGTAGAATATGATTTTTCAAAGCAAGAATTTATTTATTTCCCTTATTTTTGATTTATAAGGAATATTCTAAACCTTGGAAAATTTTTCTTTTAAAAGTTATTTCATTCGCAAATTTCAAAATTGATCTTATAAAATTTCTAAAAATCTAAGTTATTTTATGGTATAAATTTTATAAATTTTGAACTTGTATTTTATTTTATAAAAATAAATCTTTAAAAATTTATTTGTTATAATTATCAAATTACATGGAAGCCCTTGCATGCAAATCACTCTCCCATTTTATCAAAGGGCAAAAGAGACCTTTCCCACCCCACTAACTCATTTGTTGTTAACCAAATTACCACATTAACCTTGCATGCAAAATGGCCTAACTTTAGCTAGAGGTCATTCTTGTACATTCTCATTTCCACTCATTTTCTTTATCAAACAAAAGCATAAAACCAAAAACAAAGTGGGAGAAGTCATTTCACTCACTCCACACTCCAACACACCTCATTTCTTTCTCTCCTCCCCCTCCCCCCTTGCTCTCGGCTGAACCCCCCATTCCCCCACTCCCTTCCATTTTCCATCCCATTTCTCACCTTCCTTAATGTAATTCTTCCACCTACATTTATTTTATATACTTCCCAAGAGTTTTGTGATTTGGGAGATGAAGTTTCATGGTTGCATGTGTAGCTTTTGTGTGATCTCCAAAGAGAAACTCTTGATTCTTGTGAATCCAAGAGCTCTCTATGAGATATATTTTCTATATGTGTTAACTAAGTGTTTATGGAGAAACCATGCTTTAAAAACATTTGCATGCTACTGAAATTTCATTATATAATCATGTTTAGCCATGCATGCTAGTTTTAAGATGTTAATATGATGATCAACCATGTTGTGCATGCTACTCTTTTCGAAATCATGTTTTTATGTTTAAAAATCTATAAATTCAAAATATTTGTACTTGAGATAGATTGTTTCCATGATATATTTCTTATTAATAGATAAGAGAAGATATATTTCAAGATTATTAAGGAAGAGTAATAGGTATAAGTCGAATTTGCAAGAATTTAAACTTTATGCTTTAGCTGAAATCTTGTTAAGTGTTTTCCATGAGTTGCATGTTATATTTTTATTTGCACGTTGATGTTCTTGGGCATGGATGATCTCCCCTCCAGTTGAGGCACTATTTTAGGATGTTGATGCACTAGGTTTGCTTTAGTAAAGGTTGGATGCTTGGTTAATAAGTGGGAGTCAAGGTGGAAAGGGATTAGTTAGTGTTTACATTTTTCCAGATTTGATGCACTAGTTTATGGAGAAGTTTTGAATGAGCATTTGTTGTGCACTTTGAGGCCCAAGGCACCAGAAGCTAGAACTAGGAGTATATAAAAGGTTTTAGGTGTTTGTTGGAGGTTTAAAAGTCGTTTTGTTAGGTGCACGAGTGAAATCACAAAATCTGTCCAGTAGGGGACAGTTTTGTTGTAACTTAGAAATAGGAAGTTTTGACCATGTCATAGGTAGGCCCTCATTAGTCCCTGTTGGGACTTATTTAGAGGGAGTGTCAGAGGAGTTTTTCCAGCCATAGTTCATAGGATTTGAGTTAGAATCATGTGTCACAAGTTAGTTCAAGTAAGGGCATTTTATGCCCAGAAAAACAGGGGAACCATGGACTTTAAGCTTAGGCCCGGGGAGGCCCAAGCTAGGCCCTTGAGCCACATCAAGTTTGGGAGTTGCCTTATGATCAGAAGACTCTAGTGTAGAAGTTTTGGAGGTAAAATTGTAGTGTAAGAGTGTCTAATGCACTCAAGAAACCAATGATGTCATTCCAAAATTTACCTTAGTAAGCAGTTTCACTTACCACATAGTTTTAGAGCCCTTATGAGTGAGGCCTAAGTTAACCACTATAGTTGCAAGATAGCATAAAGCCAGTAGAGTGAAAGGCCCAAGTTAGGGTCAATAGGTTTTGGATAATTTAGTAAAGACATATCGAGTTAGGAGGCCAAAATTTGGAGACTTTGTCTAGTTTAGCGATCTAGTGACTTAAGTTGTGGATCGAGATCATCCAAGCCTAGTGTTGCATTATGGTGTGTGTGATATTATTTGGTATTAAAATATGATATGTGAGTATATTTGGCTATGTGTAATATTGTATTTATAAGGTGATTATAAATTGCGTGCATATAGGCCTAAGTGCCACTTGTGTTTAATTTCGGGTTGTAAATAGGTTGAGTTGATGAGAATATATTATAATGAGGTTATTATTATTTATGTAGGATCTCGAGACGAGGGTAAACTTGCCATAAAGGTCGAGTAAAGCTTCCAGTTGCTCCTACCTGCCAGACCAGTCCATCCTTTCTCAAGGCAAGTGATTCAACCTACCTTCCAGTTTACACTGCGGATGTGTGATAGCTAATTCTTATATATTTATGATACGAGTATTCTGATTTATCTTGTCATTCCTGGACCAAGTGATTCTCAAATCTATCTTCGTATTATATAGAAATGCCATGAATCCTCAAGTACATATTGCAAGTAGATCAAAAGTAGTATAATGCTAGTATATCAAAGTAATTGGAATGCCATGATAAAATAAAGATTGTTATAATACTTGATTGATCCTCTTGATTCACATGCTATTGAATCCTGAGAAATCTTGATATCTCACCCTGATGCTTGAACCCCAATAGAAACTTTACCTTGATAACTGAAAGCCAGATATTTTTTAAAGTTGTTCACGATTGTTTGATAACCCTATCCTTACCCTAAAGTTTGACATCCTGATATACCTTAAGTTAATGATCACTTTCTTTATACCTTAACACCTCTAGTATACTTGTAACCAGTGATGCTTAACTTCTTGATGTTTTAATACCTATACCTTGTCTAAAACCATTGCTTTAAGCCTAGTTTGGCATTACTCCTTCCTATTATCCAAAAACCCTACTAAATCTCCTTGTCAAAATTCTTGTAAATGGAAACCTTTCAATTACCCTGAAAGAGTGAAGTCTAGTGGATCTTGGCCCTAAGATTTAGTGAACATGATTTTCGTGTTTCAAGTCAAACTTCAATCCCTTGATAAAAATGTTTACTGTTTAAGAGATTTTATTATCAATCGGCATCAGTTTTTGAAATGATTCAAATGTGGATTTTCAGTCCCAAAGGGGGATAAATGTTTTCTTTGAATAGTGGATCTGGACTGAGATGCGAGTCATTTCCACACTTATATTGTAGGCTTAAAAGTTGCCTAGGGATCCCATTAATGTTTTAGAACCCAGCGAGGTTCGGGATTACTTCGCGGCTGATCACCGGCTGTAATCCGTAGCGTCATAAAATGGTTTTTGATTAAGATATGATTTTGAAAATGTTTTGATACAAACAAATGATGCCATCACCCAAAAGTTCATCTCTTATTATTATTAGCTCTATCTTCACAATGTTATATCTCATTTTATGTTTTGTATCGTATTGTCACTTGTTGAGAATTTGGCTCACTACTTGCTTTAACCCTGATATTATAGCTAGCAGCTATGGTTAGATTCAAGAAGACAGCATGTAAGACTTGTGATGCCGATGTGTATGTCCGATCTTAGGTAGAATAAGAGATAGTTTTGTGTGAGGACTCGATATTAAAACCCGTTGTAATAGATGGTAGTGTTGGGCTGTTCCAAACCCTAAACTGTAAGATCTTGGATTCTGTTATATTTACTTTCTTTTAAATATTGTAATAGTCATATATTATGTATTGTTAAGTTGGGGGTGTGACATTTACTGATTAAATCATGTGTACAATTCTCAACAGATTATAAACACAGGGCAAATTTCTGATTGATTCAAAGATTTTGATGACATAGTTCAAGTTCAGATACATAATTCTTAACAGTTAACATTTATCAGAGATCTTGCACCTAGTATAGTGACACTATATCCTTAGGTAGTTCTATAAGTATTACCATACATAGCCATTGGTTGATTAATTTTTTTCATAAACTTCTCACACAAATTGCACACAGATTCAAAACAGATGAAGTTATAAGCAATTTTAAGAATTTTCAAGAAACTGATTAGAATTAACTCAATCAAATAAGATACAATTTCTACTTATTTAGTTTATATCTTAATTTGCATACTTAGATTGTTCATTTCAACTAGACAATTATTAATTAATCATACAGATTTGCTTACAAATAACACTGATTTTAATCAAGAACTTATGGTAGACTAATAATTGATGTTGACTTAAGAATTTTTACATATATTTTATCAAGCAGTATCAATTCATAGGGACTATCTTTAACTGAATATACATAAGTTAACCAACTCACAGAGAATGTGCTAAATTATAGTTTCTCAGAAATATATTTAGCTTAGGTTAATTTACTTTCAACACATCAAAATATCAAGATTGTTGTTTATATACATACCTCAATGCACAGAGAACATGTAATCTTGCAAAGCCTGTTACTTGGTTTGTAAACTAAAATATATAATTTTTTTTAAATCAGAAACTACAAACCCTATATCAAAAACATGAGCTGATTTTGCAGTCTACCAAGTCAAATATTTATTCTTTTAAATCGAGTAAATATCACGAACACAATAAACTCGATTGTATCAAAGAACAAGTCACAACTGTGTACAAATTATCATAAGTATATCACGAACATATCACAACAACATTCAACCAACTACAAATAAACACAAATTTTACTTAATTCTTGAGTTTGAATACTAATAATTCACGAGTCAAGATGAGTTTAGATTCAATTTTTACTCACCTGAGCCTGTAGTCTGGCCTAGCTTATAGGGCTTACCTGGTTGACTCAGTTGCGGACTGAGTCAACTTCCGATTCACTGATTCATACCGCATGCAATTGAGTGTCTTCTTCTCCGAGTTGATTTTGCAACGATTCCAGTCTTCTCCTGTCATTAAACTCGAAAAACAAGTTAGGGTTTCATAAAATTGGAATCAAAAATAAAGTTTAAGGTATATATATATATGAATCAAATGATCTAATATTCGATTCGATGATTCTCGATCGATTTATGTATAAATCGTCAATTTTTATTATCAAATCGCTTTGATTTCACCAACCCAAACAAGATTATTCATTAATCATATGTTCCCGACTATGAATAATGGAATATAAGTACAATAACTGTTGAATTTCATCGAAAATTGAAGAATAATCGAAAAAATATAGATCTAGGGTTTCAGAGAATCGGAGAAGAGGCGAGAGGCGAAAGAGTAGGGTTTCAAATGAACCGTATAAATGATAATGTACACAAAAATGTTTGTATATGTATTTTAGTAATTCAACGGCTGCGATTTGATCAAGTATATGATTAACGGTCCAGATGCTAGGGTTTTATTAAATTGGGCTTTAAAAACTACAAATGGGCCGAGCTTTTAGTTTTATAGATGGGTTGTTCGAATATATATATATATATATATATATATATATATATATATATATATATATATATATATGTGTGTGTGTGTGTGTATGTGTGTGTGTGTGTTAAAAAGTATATGGGCTTGATAATAAATTGGGTCGGACATAATTTTTGTTTGGGCTGGATACAACACTTATAAAATTAACCAAGAAAATACATATAATATATTTTATATTTTTGACAAAGTAGTTTTTCAAAATATGCAAATAAATATATATTTTTATAAATAAGACTATATATATTGATTTATAATAAATCTTATGAGGATAGATTTATAAAAGCCTTTATAAATCTCACCGAGTAAAATTATTTACTCGAAATAGTTTTATTTTCCCGATTAGTCTAAGTCATTTAAGATCTCATTAAATCCGATCAATAAATTTCTTTATTGATAATTCTGAATTTACGAGACTTAACAACTTTGATCAGAAAAATATCTATTTCATGAGACGGCTTAGATAACTCCAGAAGATAGATAATATGATTATTTTTTATTATCTATCTATTTTATTGATTCCAGCATTCCCAAATCCAGATGGAGTTCAGTGAATCTTTCAAAATTTAATAGTTTCGTGAATATGTCAGCGAGATTAAACTTAGTATCTATATGAGTCATTTTTATATCGTTTTTATTGACATGATCACGTAAGAAATGATGTCTCACATCTATATGTTTGGATCTTGAATGTAATATGGGTTTTTTTCTAAGATCTATAGCACTCGTATTATCACATAAGATTGAGATCACATCAAACTTTATATTATAGTTAGCTAGTGTTTGCTTCATCCATAATATTTGAGCAACAACACTTTGCAGCTGCTATATATTCAGCTCTGTTGTCCAGATGGATACAGAATTTTGTTTCTTTGAAAACCAAGAAACTAGGCATCCACCAATAAACTAACAAATACCACTAGTACTTTTTCCGTCAACTAAATGCCCGACATAGGCTGAATCAGAAAAATATACTAAGTCAAATGGTATTCCTTTTGGATACCAGAGACCAACATCAGTGATTTCTTTAAGATATCTCAATATTCTTTTTACAGCGGATAAATGAGATTCATCACTACACTCAAATTAACATCAACCAATCAATCAGAGATAGCTCAACCTAAGGGATCATGTTAAATGCATGCACATGCAACTATATGGACTCACATAATAACACAAATAAATATGTCCTATATGAACAATCATGCAAAAATATGAATGAAATAAAACTTAACATGCAACATGAATCTATATGAATTTATATGGACACACACAAACTAATCCTTACATTATCACCCACAAACTTAAAATTTCCAATGCCCTCATTGAAGGTAATAATTAAGGATTCAAGGCATACTTAGTTAGCGGGAGGATCACCCTCTTCGGGTGGAGGATCGGGTGGCCAATCAACCTCGACACCAGTGTGGCGCCCTCCAAACCCGGGTCAGAAGTTTGGGGTCCACACATACACACACCTTATTTATAACTTGCTTATAACAATAATAAAGATAATAATAATATGCAGTGACCCTACCTACCAACTACCACGGATCGCAACAGGTTAAAGTATGCACACAAGCCACACACACACACTTATATTACAAACGCCCAAATCCCAACTATTCAAACTTACAACTGAATATTAAACATTATTACAAATTTCATAAACTTAAACTATTCCAAAAGTTGTCAGCTAGCTTAACTCGATCAACCTGGACCCCTAGCTCTCGCACTGCATTGGGGATCCTTGCTACCAACAGGTTCCTTTTTAACTGGAAAATAACATAAACAACATCGCACAAATAAGCTAACTAGCTCAGCAAGTCACATTGACAAGATTGAGAATAATGATCATCATGTGAGAGTTAAGGTATCAAGTAAACAATGATTAATGATTTAGAATTGGATACTATATTTTCATTTTAAAAACCAAGGTTAGGCTGCTGATCAGTCATGCACTAACCCCGAGTAAGGCACACAGCTCTGCTCTAATTATTGGATCCAAGGCATACATTGGCCTAACTTGACCACCAATCTGGTCTAACCACGAATCTGGTCCATAATTTTATAAAACAATCCAATTCTATCATAATAATAGGATAAATAATGTAAAGCAGTAAACAGAATCATAAGCAACATTGGATGTCCAATAATGAGATGGTTTCAATCTTCATAAAGGAATAATATTGCAATTTCAAAGAATGGCTGTTAGGTAATGAAAGAATTGGATAACAAAGGAATCAAAGTTTCAAGGTTACAAGGATTTGGTCTTTCAAAGCATAAGGTACAATGGTTTGAATATGTAAGCAATTCGATTTAGTGTTGGTATTTAGTTTGTATGTATTTGCGGAGTAGTATCGTATATCTGTGATTTGTATTCGGGTATTCAACAATCAATGGTTCAAAAGGAATAAGGTTTACGGTTCAAAGATCAATAACTGGAATCAAGGTTTAGGGTTCAGTGCTTCAAAGCACTTGCAATATAAAACAGAACTATCAATAATCTACAATATATCTCGAGAAAGTTCAGAACACTTTCCTGGTACTAGCTTGCTATACTTCACCAATTTCCAATCACAATCTCCTACTCCTCGACTATCTGTTTCCCTTTCCTACGCCTTCCCTCTTCTGCTCACATACCATAAGTATCTATCAATACTCAACTCATATGATTCTATTCAGTATACACTTCTATCTACCCTTCGTTTTTCCCAAATCCGACTAACGGATTGAAAGTCATGCTAAAAACAAGTAAACACTGAACATATAGACCGACAGTCAAACAAATAAGTCACATATAGCACATAGCACGTCAAACAATCAATGAAATTTCAAATAATCTCGAGTCTTGAACAATCTTTCGGGTATTTGATATGATTTTTAAAATATTTTTCGGAGTCAAAACGGGTCGTTGGGTCAATTTTAAAGCAATGGACAGGGTTCGGTTGGCCAAATATGGTTTCAAAAATATTTTATAATAATTATCGAGCCTTGAAAACAATTTAAAATAATATTTTAAAGCTCAAAACTATTTTTCAGAATTATTAAATCATTAATAAATAATTAAATCTAATTAAATAATTAACTAAAATCAATTAATATTTAATTAAATCAATTAATAATTAATTAAATCAATTAATCAATTAATCTTTAAATTAATTGACCAATTAACTAATTAATTATTAACTAAAATTAATTAACTAATTAATTCAGATTTATTTTTGAATTTAAAATAATTTTTGGAATTTTTAGTAATTAAAAAGGAATTTTTATAATTAAAATAAATAAGAAATATAATTTTTAAATAATTTATAAACAGGAATTTCTTATTTACAAAATTTACAAACTACAAGGACCAAACTGCATCGTTCTTAAAAGTATGGGTACTAAACTGTAATTTTCACAGGGTTCGCCGGAAAATACCCCTGTCTCGCCGGAGAAGACGATCCAGGGATGCTCAGGCCACCACCACCTCCAGATCACATCTACACAACACCAGGAACACAACCATGCCATCAATTCATTCTAATAATCCCTGAGTTGGCCGGAAATTGGCCGAGAAGTTCGCCGGTTTCCGGCGAGCTCGACGTAGACTTCAAATGACAACTCCGTCCTCTACAGACCTCGTCAATTTGCAAGACTTATACGAATCGATTGCAAATTTCATAAGCAACACAACCCACCCCTCTAGAACATCTATCTATCCCGAAATAAAAAAAACCCCAAATTCAATCAAGAACATTCAAACGAATTATAAATCCTAATTTCAAAATTCGAAAATCAAACTCAATTTTGAACATGTTATTGAACTCCAAACCAGTCATATGACATATCAAAATTATCAGGAAAACAAGCTCTACAACATGCAAGCATCAAATCATTCAAATAATCATCTGAACAGAAATTCATATTTTTAATCAAAATAATTCGAAAATAAATAAAATATATAAAATCAACCTTTGATTCTGCAGTAAAACGAGTTCTGGAATCTGATAGAACACTTCAAAACCTCCGTTTTAGTTACTAGAGCTTCCCGAGCAGATTTCAATAACACCTTGATTTTGCAGTTTGATTCTCAGAAAGGTTTATGAATATATGTATTTTCTCTGTAAAATTATATAATTATTGTTTACAAATGATTTTCGGTACGAAATAAAATACGGTAAAGGCTATTTATAATTACGGAAATTTAGTATCTCGATGGATCATTCCGGATATAAAATAGTACGTTTATTTATAAAAACGGATCCAAGCGGTATCGGTGTTCGAGATAATTATCCAAATTAGTACAATTTGTACTCCATTCTTGGTCTCAGCACCTGGTTACACGTATTACGAAGTGATAATTATAATAGTTTAATAAAAAGATCCCGTTTATCAAAAATACGAGTTTTATTGATTTACCGAAATGAATCTTGTATCGAAAATATTGCGTCGGGACCCGTACAGGACAAACCGTACGCCGGATCGAAAAAGTCGAAACATGAAAAATGCTCAGAATATTGCAATTAAGTTAGGAAGGAGTTCTTGGAAGAGTTTCGGGTTATAAAAACGTAAGAACGGGTGAAGTCGGCTGGTTCCCGATTATATAAAATAGTTTATAATTACTCGGAAAAAGAATTTATAAAATCCATAAATTTCCTATAAAAACATAAATCAACATAAAAATAAATAGGAAGATATGACAATTATCTATATTTTATTTTGAACATATAAAAATTAAAATACTCAATTTATATTATTTTTAAACATCCTAACACATATACCACTTAACAAATAATTCACATAATAAATACTGAACATGCATAATATTTATTTATTAGCAAAAATAATTACACGATATATCCCAGATATTACATCCTTCCCCCCTTAAAAGGATTCTGTCCTCGAAATCTCCTAAGAAAATAAATGAGGGTACTTTTCTCTCATATCACTTTCTAACTCTCTGGTTGACTCTTCAACCTTTGGGTTTCTCCACAGTACTCTGACTAACTTTACCACTTTATTTCTTAACACTTTTTCTCTTTCTTCTAGAATCTCTATCAGACTCTCTACATACGACAAATCTGCTTGAAGCTCTATTGGCTCGTATTTTATTACATGCCTGGAGTCTGGATTATACTTTTTAAGCATCGATACGTGAAAAATATTGTAAATGTGCTCCATGTGCAGGGGTAACGCCAACTCGTAAGCTACTTTGCCAACACGTTTTAGAATTTCAAAAGGTCCAACATATCTAGGGCTCAGTTTTCCTTTCTTCCCAAATCTTGTCAATCCTTTCCACGGTGATACTTTCAGTAATACCAGATTTCCTTCTTCGAATTCCATATCTTTCCTTAATTGATCTACATACTTTCTTTGACGGTCTTGCGCTGCCATCAATCTCTTTTGAATAACTTCAATAACTTCCTTTGTCTGCTGCACCAATTCAGGTCCAAGTATTTTGCGTTCTCCTACTTCATCCCAATATACATGAGATCGACATTTGCATCCATAAAGGGCTTCGTAGGGTGGCATCCCAATACTGGCATGATAACTGTTGTTGTAAGCAAATTCTACCAAGGGTAAATGCGCATCCCAACTTCCTTTGAAATCAATAGCACAAACATGTAACATGTCTTCGA
Source organism: Apium graveolens (assembly GCF_009905375.1). Taxonomy (NCBI): domain Eukaryota; kingdom Viridiplantae; phylum Streptophyta; class Magnoliopsida; order Apiales; family Apiaceae; genus Apium; species Apium graveolens. Next base: position 205,077 of record NC_133654.1, read on the forward strand.
TTGTCTGGATTGTTCTTTCACTGTGGCCGTCCGTCTATGGATGGTAAGCCGTACTCATATTCAGTCTCGTTCCCAAACATTCTTGAAAACTTTTCCAAAACCTCGAATTAAATCTCGGATCTCGATCGGATATGATAGACACAAGGACTCCATGATGAACTACGATTTCTTTCAGGTACATATGGACTAATTTTTCTAATGAAAATCTTTCATTTATAGGCAGAAAATGAGCTAACTTGGTAAGTTTGTCCACTATAACCCAAATGGCATCATGATTGGCTTTCGTCCTTGGTAATCCGACTATGAAATCCATGGCAATGTGCTCCCACTTCCACTCTGGAATCTCTAATGGCTGCAATAATCTACTTGGTCTCTGATGCTCTACTTTAACTCTATGACATGTATAACATCTGCTAACCCATTCCGCAATCTCCCTCTTCATTTCTGGCCACCAATAATTTTCTTTTAAATCTCTGTACATCTTGGTACTCCCTGGATGGATTGAATACCTTGAATTATGAGCTTCCTGTAAAATTTCATTCTTCAACTTCGTCACTGGTGGAATCCAAATTCTAGAAGAAAACCTAAGAATACCTTGACCGTCCTTTTATGTGCACAATTCCTCACCTACCAAATGGTTAATGTCCTGATCCATTACCTCTTCTTGACACTTCCTTATCTTCTCTAATAACTCCAGCTGTAAAGTCATACTATACACTTTTGCTTCATCAGGCTTGCAAACTCTAATCTCCAATTCCAGTTTCTGAAATTCCTTGTATATCTCTTCGGGTACTGATAACACATTCAACTTTTCTTTCCGACTTAACGCATCCACCACAACGTTTGCTTTACCGGGATGATAGTTAATCATGTAGTCGTAATCCTTAATCAACTCTAACCATCTTCTCTATTTCATATTAAGCTCCTTCTGTGTGAATATGTACTTCAAGCTTTTGTGATCCGTATAAATCTCGCATTTTTCTCCATATAGATAATGTCTCCAAATCTTCAAAGCGAATACTATAGCTGCTAGTTCCAAATCATGAGTAGGATATATTTGTTCGTGTGGTTTCAATTGCCTTGACGCATATGCAATAACCTTATCGTGCTGCATCAGAACGCATCCGAGTCCTTTATGAGAAGCATCGCTATAGATTACGAAATTTCCTTGGTCGTCTGGAAGTGACAAAATAGGTGCCGTGATTAATCTTCACTTCAATTTCTGAAAACTTACTTCACATTTATCGTTCCATATAAACTTTTCATTCTTTCGTGTAAGCTGCAATCCTTGAGAAATTTTGAACAAATTGGCGATAATATCCCGCTAATCCCAAGAAACTTCTTACCTCTGTTGGTGTTCTCGGTCTTTCCTAATTTGTAATTGCTTCAATCTTCGCTGGGTCCACTTTGATCCCTTCATTACTGACTATGTGTCCTAAGAACTGAACTTCCTGTAACCAAAACTCACACTTTGAAAATTTAGCATATAACTTCTTTTTCCTTAAAATCTTCAAAGCTGTTCTCAAATGTTCTGTATGATCCTCTTCTGTCTTTGAATAAATCAAAATATCATTTATAAACACAATAACAAACTTGTCCAGATATTCCTTGAAAATTTTGTTCATCAGGTCCATGAATGCTGCCGGGGCATTGGTCAATCCAAATGACATCACTAAGAATTCATAATGTCCGTACCTCGTTCTGAAAGCTGTCTTTGGTATATCCTCTGGCTTGATCTTTAGTTGGTGATATCCCGATCTTAGATCAATCTTGGAGAAGTACTTGGCTCCTTTCAATTGGTCGAACAAATCATCAATTCTAGGCAATGGATACTTGTTCTTGATTGTAAGCTTGTTGAGCTCTCGATACTCGATACACAGTCTCATGCTCCCATCCTTCTTTTTAACAAATAGTACCGGTGCACCCCACGGGGATACACTGGGTCTGATTACTCATTTCTCTAACAACTCTTGCCATTGCTTTTCTAGTTCCTTCATCTCAACGGGCGCCATTCTGTACGGGGCCTTGGATACTGGTTCCGTTCCAGGTGCTAAGTCGATCGCAAACTCAATTTCTCTGTCTAGAGGAAGTCCTGGTAACTCGTCTGGGAATTCATTGACTACCAGAATATCTTCAAGTTTTGCTGGCTCCTGACTTCTATCAATCACATATGCAATGAAATGCTCGCATCCTTGTCGTAGTAACCTTTTAGCTTGGATCAGCGTTAAGAACTTCTTTGCTTGTTTCTGGCCCTTAAACATTACTATCCTTTTGTCTGGCATCTTCACCATTACCTTCTTATTTCGACAATCTATCTAGGCATTGTGCTTAGATAACTAATCCATTCCTAAGATAACGTCAAACTCTCCTAGCTTAAATGTTATCAAGTCCACACAAAACTTACTACCAGAAATCTCAACTTCATAATTCCCACAAACTTGATTAACAGATATATGTTCTTGATTTGCTAATTCCATAGTCATTATTTCATTTAAATACATAACTGGACAATTTAACTTACTAAAAAAATCTTGAAAAATAAATGATCGAGTTGCCCCCGAATCTATTAACACTTTGGCACATAAAAATTTCACATTAAGCGTACCTGCCATGACATCAGTATCCTGGATAGCGTCCTTCACAGACATATCAAAAATTCTAGCCCTTGGAGTCTCATTTACTGCTGGAGTAGATCCCATTATCCTCAATGCATTACTGACTGGGGCTGGTGTCTTGCAATCCCTGGCTTCCCACATTTAAAGCATGTAAATCCAATATCTGGAACCTTAACCGCTGGATTCCGGGTAGGCTGATCCTTGTTTACTGGTTCTCTCGCTGGCTGATTGCGGCACTCCCTCGAATAGTGACCTTTCTGATTACACTTGAAATAAACTACATTTAACTTATTACAAACTCCTCCATGTTTCTTCCCACATACCTGAAAATCTGGAAAAGTTAACCTCAACTGATTTGGCTGATTTACATTGACTGGACGGTTGCCCTGGCCTCCGTCGCCTGCATTTTGCTTCTTGAAATTAAAATTTCTCCCTGGCTGAAACTTGCCCTTCTTAAAATTTGGAAACTTCCCTGGTTGTGATTGTCCTTCATTTCCTTCAAACGTCCTCTTCTTACTTTCCTTTTCTTTCTGTGACATCTCACTCTCAGTTTCTGCAATCATGGCCTTCTGTACAACTCCTGCATAGGTATCCAATTCAAATATGGCTACCTTCCCTCTAATCCATGGCTTTAGACCTTGCTGGAATCTCTTGGCCTTCTTTCTATCAGTATCTACATATGATGGCACATACCTTGACAATTCTTCAAACTTACTCTCATAATCAGCTACCGACATATTTCCTTGCTTTAACTCTAAAAACTTCAGCTTCATCTGATCCTGAACAAACTGGGGAAAATACTTTTCTAAAAACAATTCTTTGAACCTCTCCCAAGTAATAACATTTGTACCTTCCAATGTCTTCATAGTCTCCCACCAATAGGTGGCCTCATTCTTCAAATAATAACTTGTAAACTCCACCTTCTGTTCTTCCTTCACTTTAACTAAAGCAAACGACTTCTCTATTTCTTTTAACCAAACATTCACTTCAATCAGATCTAAGGAACCCTTGAATTCTGATGGGTTTACCGCCTGAAAAGTTTTGAAAGTTACTTGGGGATTGGTTTGTCTTTGTTGCTGTTGAGTCAGGTGAACTGTTTGTTGAGCCAAGATTTGAAGATGCGGGGCTATTGTTGGGTCTATGGGTCCTGGGTTTGCATTCTGGTTGGTATCATCTTGGTTGTTATTGTTGTTGGTTTCTTCATTCTGGGTGTTGGTGCGGGTATTTCTTCTGGGAGGCATTTTTTGTAAAGAATCAAACAACTTATTTAGCCTTTAAATCAAATCCTTTGCATAAAAGAAAAGTTTTGTAAAATAGAAATATCTCTTTTTGAAAACAGTTGTAACAGTTGAACTAAGTAAATTGCATGCTTCTTTACAGAATATAAACAGTTAAGGGAATAGGGTATATGGTATCACAGGGGTATAACTGGTGTAATAAATAAGGTAAAGTAAAACAGGTGCAGTAATGTAAATGACAATGCTGGAAAGGAAAAGGTACTGATATATATAGATCAAAAGTTTTAGGTAGTACAAGCGTTAAAATGCTTCAGAAGTAAAAGAAAAAGGGTACAACAAACCTACTCACTAGTCAGCAGATCTAGTCATATAAATACAACCCAAAAGTCTACTGATACATACTACACACAACTGTACATACTAAACAGCCATAACAACACTGATCAGCATCTCCATCTCTGTGCCTTTGGCTCATGGAAAGTTTGGACCTCCAATCTCCTCAAGCTCCTCCAGAACCCACTTAGCCCACTCCACAAGAAAATCAGGGGTGATATCCTCATGAGTAGCCTCAGCAATCCTCACAGCAGCTGCTCTCCGAAACACCTGGAGCCTCTCTCTGAGTCGCCTCTCACCACTCCCAACCTCTCTAGTATGCATGATATAAAATAACTCCTGAATCTGACCCTGTAGGAATCGCTGCTCCATAAGGCAAGCCTCGAACTGATGATATGGGACATGATAGGAAGAGAACTGGAAAGGTACACCTGTAACTGAGTGACCAGTAAAGCCAGAATCAGCAGGTGGGGGTCCTCTGATAGGTGGCATCACGCCTGGGGGTGGAATAGCCTGTAGTGGTACGGGCTGCAACACAGTTGGAGGTAAAATAGCCAACACTGGTGGAGCAACAGGATGTGGATCTGAAGATGGTCCTCCAACTGTGGGCTCTGAGTGATCAGCTGATACGGGGATGAAAGAGTCGTCCATCGTTGCTATAGGAAATTATATCGCAACATAAGAATCTTGAACCATGACGTGAATCATACTAATACCTATTCTACCGTAGCACTCAACCTCTCGATGTTCTATCTTTCTATTTCTTACTTTTATTCCTAACCCTCTACCCATTCCCGTCAATCTAGACTTGTGTCAGTGACTTATAATCTGTAGCTCTGATACCAAACCTGTGGTGCCCTCTAAACCTGGGTCAGAAGTTTGGGGTCCACACACACACACCTTATTTATAACCTGCTAATAACAATAATAAAGATAATAATAATATGCAGTGACCCTACTTACCAACTACCACGGATCGCAACGGGTTAAAGTATGCACAAAAGCCACACACACACACTTATATTACAAATGCCCAAATCCCAACTATTCAAACTTACAACTGAATATTAAACATTATTACAAACTTCATAAACTTAAACTATTCCAAAAGCTGTCAGCTAGCTTAACTCGATCAACCTGGACCCCTAGCTCTCGCACTGTATTGGGGATACTTGTTACCAACAGGTTCCTTTTAATTGGAAAATAACATAAACAACATCGCGCAAATGAGCTAACTAGCTCAGCAAGTCACATTGACAAGACTGAGAATAATGATCATCAAGTGAAAAGAGTTAAGGTATCAAGTGAACAATGATTAATGATTTAGAATTGGATATTATATTTTCCTTTTAAAAACCAAGGTTAGGCTGCTTATCAGTCACGCACTAACCCCGAGCAAGGCACACAACTATGCTCTAATTACTGGATCCAAGGCACACATTTGCCTAACTTGACCACCAATCTGGTCTGACCACGAATCTGGCCTGACCACGAATCTGGTCCACAATTTTATAAAACAATCCAATTCTATCATAATAACAGGATAAATAATGAAAAGCAATAAACAGAATCATAAACAACGTTGGATGTCCAATAATGAGATGGTTTCAATCTTCACAAAGGAGCAATATGGCAATTTCAAAGAATGGCTGTTAGGTAATAAAAAAATTGGATAACACAGGAATCAAAGTTTCAAGGTTACAAGGATTTGGTCTTTCAAAGCATAAGGTACAATCGTTTGAATATGTAAGCAATTTGATTCAGTGGTTGGTATTTAGTTTGTATGTATTTGCGGAGTTGTATCGTATATCTGTGGTTTGTATTCGGGTATTCAACAATCAATGGTTCAGAAAGAATAAGGTTTATGATTCAAAGATCAATAACTGGAATCAAGGTTTAGGGTTCAGTGCTTCAAAGCACTTGTAATATAAAACAGAACTATCAATAATCTATAATATATCTCGAGAAAGTTCAGAACACTTGCCTGGTACTAGTTTGCTATACTTCACCAATTTCCAATCACAATCTCCTACTCCTCGACTATCTGTTTCCCTTTCCTACGCCTTGCCTCTTCTACTCACATACCATAAGTATCTATTAATACTCAACTCATATGATTCTATTCAGTATACACTTCTATCTACCCTTCATTTTTCCCAAATCCGACTAACGGATTGAAAGTCATGCTAAAAACAAGTAAACACTGAACATATAGACCGACAGTCAAACAAACTATAACGACTCGTGTATTTTTGAATTATTTAAATATATGATTATAGAAATCCATTAAATAAATAAAATATGTGTGTTGGTTTTGACCGGTATATGTTCTTTGATTATTATCTATGTGTGATTTTTGGTGTACCGGGTGGTCCGCGTGATTAATTATGGAGTCGTATTGAATTGTTTTCAATTAGAAAAGTGGATTTAGTGCAAATTTAATTGCATAAATATTTGGAATGTCTTTAAAAATTATTTTTATTATTTTACAATTATAATAATTATTTTTGGGATTTTACAAAATTTAGAAATCAATAATTTATCAATTATTTAACCCTATAAGATTTTCTGATTACGTTTAATTGTAAAATCTGTATTTAATTCCAAAATTCTTTAAAAATTATGAAATTCATATTTATTTAAGTTTGGAATATTCCGAGAATTTTAAAATTATTTTGGGAATTTTTGAGATTATAATCACCCGCGCGTTGATTCTTTATTTGTTAAAAGCGGGTAAAAATTGCATTTCAGAAATTATTTTAAAATTACTAAATTTATGTTTTTATTAACTTCGGGATATTTATAACATTTTAATATTGTTTTCATGATTTTCTGGAACTTTTTTTTAAATACAGCATGGTCCGTAAATTACAAGTTGGTTCAGAACGAGGGTGCGTAAGTACAGTCTGGATAAAAATGACACGTATCACAATTGTTGATATGTGTCATCCATTTAACAGTTGGGGGTATTTCTTTTCCTTTCTATTCCCTCGACCCTGTCTTTTTCTTTCTTGAACAATCTCAAATTGTCTCTCTCGGATTTCTCTCTCTCTCGGTTGATTCTGTTCAATCGATTTCTCTAATTCCCTGGGTGCTTCCCTCTCGTAACTCTCTGTGTTCAGTGTTTTGCCGCCTGTGTTCGGTGACTCGTCGCCGCCGGTGTTCGTTCCCAACCCCTTTCAGGTCGCCGTCTTATTGCTGGTTCTGGTTACTTGCTTCGACTTGTTGTGTTGGTTGTTACATCCATACATACGCGTGTATGTATGTATTTACATGTTGAATGGGTTGTGTTGTTGTGTATATTGCCGGATGTTTAATGTTTTCCGGCCATCCTTTCTGTTTTAATGTCGTGATGTGTTGTGCGCGTGTAGCGCGTGTTGCTTTAACTGAAAAAATATTTTTATTATTATTATTAATTCTTTTATTGATTTTCTGCAGGAAATTTCTTGAATATTATTATTCGTGAAATAAATGATAATTTCGTGCGGGAAATTATTAAAAATAATCGGTGAAATTCATGATTTGACACCCGATTCGGGTACCTCCGAATTTCGCCGCCATCGACGATGAGCCTCGGCGAGTCGACGGTGGACTGTGATGTTTATTTTGAGTCCTAATATTTTAAAATAAATTAATTCGTAAGATTATCTTTGAAATGAGAATTTGATTTTATATTAAAGTCGAGTACGTAATTTAGTTAATGGACTGTAATTGGATTGATTGTTGGGTGGAACTAGTAATTGGGATTCGTGGTTGGATAATTGTTTCGATTGTTGTGTTTGGGTTTTGGCGTCGATTGATGTTTCGACGGGTAGTCCGATAAACAAAGGGGACGCTGCCCGATTTCCGGAAAATCGAACTACAAAAATACGGGAGCGTATCCGAGAATTATCGGAACGTCGAACAAATATAAATAAGTATATACATATATCTTGTGTGAAACCTGATTGTATATTGTGGTGAATGTTCTGTCGGAATCCAGTAACCCTAATTTCGTAAAATGACGAGTATACGTATTTTCTGAAAACAAACCCCAAATCGATTTCTCGAGAACGTGAACCCTGATTGTTGGGTGTGTTATTGTATTGTAATAATGTATATAGTTACGAGTCGGGTTTGAATATCATTGGACAGAATTGGTGTCGAGGATATGTCAAGCATACCTAGACGTCTAACGTAAGGTATTTCGGCTCTGGAGGTTCTAGTCGAATGACTCAAGAATTGATGTCAACCTGAAGATAACCTAGTGGACAGTCGACGAGCTCAGTAGGGTTTCAACCGGAGAACCTGAGTGTCGAAGTCGAATTCAATATGATCTAATGGTTGGACGTTAAAGCCTGAGCGGCAGAGTCGGCTCATAATTGATCAGTAATAGTTGTAAAGCCCTATAAGGCAAGTACTTCTGAACTTTTCTTCAAGATATATTGCAAAAATATTTTCGAACTGTTTCATAACATGTCGCTACTATCCAAAATAACCCCTGTTTTATGTAGCAAGTTCTGTAAACAATTTACCCTTGAACCCTGATTTTCTTGATTTTGAGCCGTAAGCCTTATTCTTTGTAAACCATCTTTTATTGATTCTCAGAGACCAAACCACACAAATATGATACTACACCCCAAATGTATAACTACCAAACACCAAACACTGGAACAAAATTGTTTGAAAACACCGAAACTTTTATACTCCAACCATTCTATATAACATAAAAAAATATACCTTGAAAAATCATTATTAGTCTAATACCTGATCCTTTACAAACTGGAAATAGTTCCTTATACATACCCTGATATACCCTTGTGATACTCAAGAATTGCATTACGCTTTTATACCAATGCTTTATCGTTGTTGATTATGATCTTGTTTATTGAATTACATTGTTTATTGCACTAAATTGTTTTAGAATTGGATAGTTTTCTTTATATGAACCAAATTCGTGGTCAGACCAGATTCATGGTCGAATTAGGCCAATATGTGCCTTGGATCCAGTTCATAGAGCAGAGCTGTGTGTTTCGCTCGGGGTTAGTGCGTGACTGATCAGCAGCCTAACCTTGGTTTTTAAAACTTAACATGAATATCCAGTTCTAATGATTAGTTGAAAAGAAACTTGATTCCTCCGAATCAACTCATTTGATCATTGTTTAACCCCAGTTATCGTTATTATGACTTGCTGAGCTAGTTAGCTCACTCTTGTGAATTTTTATATATTTTACAGTTGAAAAGGATATGGATGATAGTGAAGTTCCTCAGTCCAAAGTACGGGCCAAGGTTCCAGTTTGAGTTGGATCGAGCAAGCAGGAGCTTCATTCGGTAGAGAGATAGTAAGATTGTAAGAATAATTTTATTACCAGCTGTAAGTTAAATTAGTTGGGATTTGGTATGTTGTAATAAAAGTTAAGGTTGTGGCTTGTTTTCATACTTTAACCTGTTGCGATCCGTGGTTATGTGAAATAGGGTCATTGTAAATAATATTCCTTATACAGGTTTATATATTGTGTATGTGTTGTGGACCCCAAACTTCTGACCCGGGTTTGGAGGGTGTCACAAGTTGGTATCAGAGCTACAGGTTATAAGTCACTGAAACAAGCCTAGATTGTCGGGATTGGGTAGAGAGTTAGGATTAGGATTAGGAAATAGAAAGATAAGACGTCATGAGGATGAGTGCGACTATATAGTAGATCTTCGGCACGGTTTGTGTTGCAATTCGGGATTCTTACCTTGTGACATGATTTTCAGAAAACGGCAATTACAGATTTTGATTTCCCTGTATCATCCAATCGTTTGGAGCTTTCCGATCAAGAATCGTCATCTTCTCTCGGATTTGATATGCACCTTGTTCCTCCATCTGTATTAACGATACTACCTTCTGTTATGACAGTTGCACCCCTTCAAGCTATTCTACGCTAATTTTCCCCCTCTTGATACGAGACTGCCTATTTAAGAACCTCCATCTGTTTATTCTTCTTTTACTGGACATTTGGCTGTGAGTGTATCTTTTAATTTTACCCTACACCCTGTTCTATACCCCAGTTTAAAATTCGTCTTATGAAGCAACAGTCCCTACGAGGATGGATTCGATATTTACAGTAAATGGTAAGTGCATAAGATATTAATAAAGGCGAAAGGGAGTTTAGAAAGAAGATTCGCGTGTTTCGGGGGATAATTTCTACTAGATTAAATAGAGCCACCAGTGAGTAGGCCACCCGTGATTAGCTTGTGGGATGAACTACATAAATTTTGAAAGAGTTAGAAAAAAAATATAAAATAAAATAATAAATAGATTTGGAATTTTCGTAGAATTAAATGATGGTGCTATGATAAATGTGATATGTAAAGTAGTGATGTGATGTGATATAAGCAAATTTTGTTCTATGAAATAAATTTGTTGCTGGATAGACATGCTCCACTTAATGATTGCAAAGATGATGATGGGAGTATTACCAGTATGGAAGCTTTGATGTGAAGCTACGAATAAGATAACATGCAATGACAATTGAAGTTTTCGTGGACTAAGTAAGGCATATGAACACGATAAAGGAGAAAAGGTAGATTGAAGTGAACGGACTTTTATGTGATTGTTTCTTTAATTTGGTACCTTGTTATAGGTAAGAAGGACAACAACTAACTCATATAGTAAGGACAACCAAGTGTGCAATTTTCAAAATTTTCTTAAACAAACTCTAGAAAGAGATTTTCTTAACAAATTTTCAAAAGCTGTTTTAATAAAATAAGTTTTAAACCTTGGTTGTCAAGTTACTACTTGAGTTTCTTGTTTGTTAAAAGACCTGGATTACCTGGAAGGATGTTTTTTTCAGACTTAGTATTATTAATTTAGAGAACGAAGTAACCCGCGATTATGAAGAAGTTGATTATTCCTAATGGTTTGACAAGGTTAATAACTGAATCCGCGTACGGAGTAATTATTCATCCAGTGGCAGAGACCATTAAAGTTTAAAGAATTCATAGATGTAAAAGGAGCCTGGGCCTGATCGAAGAAGATTAGGAAGATTTCCGAACTTTTCTAAAAGAAGAATATCATTAACGAAAGGATCGTTATGTTGAATGATTTGTGGTTATTCTAAATTAAAAAGAGGAAACTCGAGGATATCTGGTAAGAATTCCATTATGATCGAATTGTTAAAATATTATACGTGTAGGCGTGATGTTGCAGACGTAAGACTTAATAAGTAAGAATCTACCATAATTCTTAAATTGGGAAGGCATTTCAGCGTATTTTCTAAAGTTGTTATATGATACAATTGGGATATGATCGAACAAGCTCAAAAGATGAATACAAGTGAAATATGGATGGTAACCAATGGTATCATTCTTGTCTCTAATATTATAGCGTATATTCCTTTTTGATTCCTAAATATTATGAACTTCTTTTCTTAATAAATTCTTTATGATGATATCAAAACGGGGGATATTGCATTCCTTTCAAATTTAATTGTTTCCCTCAAGTTTTGCTTTTTGATTGGGACAAACAGTGTTATGGTGAGACCCTTTGTCAGAATGACGAAGAGTCGGGTGGGACGCCACTTAATCATGTGTTGTATGCCATATGGTATGAAAGACTGGCCATCTTAAGTACCAATGTGGTTGTCTTATTCATATTCAAATCCTTGATTCTTCTTTCTTTTCAACACTAATTTTTGTTGAATTGTGAATCCTTCTAGTTGTTTCGTTGTACTGTCGTTCTTTGCAAGAGTTTTTCCAACAGAAATCAATGTATTATGGATCAAGCGGGCAAAGTCCTATCTTCCTCTCATGCATGGAAAGCAAACAAGGGCATATGACGAGAATTGCAAATCGCTAGCCCCAGTCAGGGATATACTAAGAATCAAGGGAATCTACTCCAATAAGGAATATGTCTCCGAGAACGAGAAATTGTGATTTTCCTGTGAAATATGTTATTCAGAATACGGATGTGGTGATGTGAATGATTATTATGGATACCTTATGCATTAAAGTATTGAAAGGTGTGGGAACAACCTGATTGTTTAGCTCCTAAGGTTTTGTTGATAAGATAAATTACCTTGTTGAATTGATAAGATTGTGATTAAAGGACTAGCAAGTTAAGAACGTGTAATTGTTAAATAAGTGAGTCCCAATGGTGGAATTGAGATCTCTGGCCATAAGTTGTGAAGAATTGATATCATTTGAGATAAGAGGATTTGATATTACTTTAAGGAACGGATTAACTATTTAAGCATGATGCCCAGACAAGCCGTCGTGATGAAGAGATAGTCCTGAGGACGTCAAATGAGAATATGATGAGGTATAAAGGAAGAAGAAGGGTAAAGAATTTGTTAATAAAGATTTCGGTGATCAAGATGTGAGCATTATGGTGATTATGAGATAAATAAAAGTATGAAGCAAACAAAATTTGAAGATTTTATAGCAATTAAGGAATTTCAAGATATGTGTCCAGATGAGTTATCGATATTCCTCCAGATAGAGAAATGAAGTTCGTGATTGACTTAGCACCTGAGACGAAGCTAGTGACCAAGGCCTTACATAAAATGGCACCAGTTAAAATGAGGAAGGTAGCAAAGCAGATGTAAGAAATGTTTGAAAAAGAGGCGATTAGACGCAGTGTATCCCATGAGGTGCACCGGTACTAATTATTAATAAGAAAATGGAAATATGAGATTATACGTCGACTAAAGAAAGCTCAACAAGTTTATTATCAAGAGTAAGTATCTGTTACCTTGAACTACTGATTTGTTTGATCAAACAGGACAAGCAAAGTATTTTTTAAAATTGATTTAAGATTTGGACGTTACCAATTGGAGATTGAGCCTATGGACATATCAAGGATAATTTTTAGAACTAAGTACTACTACTATAAAGTTCTAGTGATGTCATTTGAATTAACCAATATACCAATAATATTTAATCTTGATGGACATAATCTTTAAGAAATATCTGGATGAGTTGTATTTGTGTTACTTAAAATCAATGAAGGACCATGCGAGGCATTTAATGACAACTGGGGAGTCGGAGAAGAAAGAAGTTGTATGTAAAGTTTACCAGGTGAAAGTTTTGATGGTAGAAAGCATAAGTAATCAGTGAGAAAGAGGCAAAAGGAGATCCAACAGGAATTAAAGTTACTATAAATGAAGGAAGACCAAAAGCACCAACAAAAGTAAGGAGTGTTACCATGGCTGGTTATTATCAAAAATATATGCAAGATTTTTTTTTTTGAAGTTGCAACACTTTTGGCGAAGCTAACCAGGAAAAGTAAGAAGTTTATAGGAAATGGAGGAGGGGGAAGAAAGTTTTGCGGAGTTAAAGGAGGGAATGGTTACAACACCTGCTTTAATACTTTTAAGGTATCAAGGAGATTTGGTAGTTTATAATGATGCTTCTCATAAGGAAGTAGGAAGTATGTTGATGCAGCACAATAAAGTTATTGTATATGCACCCAAACAACCGAAATCTTATGAGCAGAAGTATCCTACTCATAATTGGGACTAACAGTAATAATATTTGTTTTAAAAAAAGATTAGGAAACATGATATGTATGGAGAAAGGTGTAAGATCTATACGGACCATAAGAGTTTGAAGTATGTATTCACGGGGAAAAGCAAATGTAGTGGAAATCGATAAGCAAAAAAAAAAGAGAACGAATAGAGAGACTGCACCAGAGGAATTAACCATAGAATTCTGGAAGTTGGAATTGGAAGCTAAAGTTCATAATCCAAAAGGAACAAAGATGGATAGTATGACCTTTCGGTTGAAGTTGTAAAGGGAAAGATAAGATGTCAAGAGAAGATAATGGATCATGATGTTAGTAGTTAGTAAAAGGAAATTTATACGCCCAGGAGAATGATCACGATATCCCCAGGTTTTCTCCCAGCACTTGGATGCTACAAGTAGAAGAATTAAGAATTGAGATCCCATAGGGAATTTACAATATAAAGTATTTAATCTATTGAAGAGATGCCAAAATATATGGAAATTTAAAGAAAAATAGTGATAACCAGGTATAAGAAGGGAATTTCAAAATATACTGGGAAGTGTTGGACATGTCAAAGAATTAAGGAAAAGTATCGGAGGCCTAGTGAATAAGGCAGACCAAGGAATGGTTTTACAAGAAGCGAATCATAAAATGTATCAGTGATGATGCTGGAGAAAAGAAATGAAATTATGAGATTATGTACTGGTTAGTAGGAGTTTAATAAAACAACAAATAAGAATAAGTGACCCCTATAAAGATTAATTACCTATGAGACCTAATTTAAGAAGAGTGTTATGTCTCGAGGATTAATTTAAGATCCGACCTTAGGACATATCAGAGATTACGATTAAAGTGAGTTAAGAACATTGCAAGCTCTGGTGATATTATGTGAAATAACAAGTGTATCAAGTGGCTATAAGGAATTAAGGAACGTGGTGTATAAGGAGTACTAGGATAAGCAAATTGTATTTATTGATAATATCCTCAGCTATTCACAGAATAAGAAAGTTTGTGTGGAATGCCTAAAGATTCTTCTCTAAAGATCAGAAGGAACGTTGAGTTTTCAAGAATGAAATTTTTACTAAGGTTAACAAAAGATTCTGAATTAATCCATGAACAACTACCTAAGCAAAGCTGTATGATAACAGATGCCTTATGCTGACAGAAAGGATTAGATGTAATTAAGACCATCGAGGAGTTAATAAACGAATTGGAAAGAGTGGAATCTGAAGTTCAAATACTTAAAGATGATAATACGTGAATATATGAGATTACTTTTAGCCTTAACTGATGAAAAAGAGTAAGAGATGTTTAAATATTTAAAAACCAAGTTGAAAACGAGCACCGCCTAACATCCTTATGCGGAGAGTCAAAGTACGGAAGTGATTTAGGAAATGTAAGATATGTTGAGAGATTGAGTTTTAAAGAAACACTGGAATGATCATTTATCATCGATGTCAGCTTTGGAATGCCACTTTATCAGGCTTCATATTAACGCAAGTGTAGTTCCCCATTTTTATTGAGATAAAGTGGGAGAAAGAAAATTGTCAAATTCTAAGTTAATTCAGTACACCAAGGGCGTAACGATATTGATTGAAGCAACTCAGAGTAGACAAAGAAAAAAATGGAATTGTATCGAGGGAGAGTATGAATATAGAAATAGGACAGTAGTATTAGTAAAAGTGTCGTCTTGAAAGAGATTGGATAAGTTTGAGTAAAAGGGACAAGTTAAGTCCTAAAAATTAATGAACCATTCGAGGTATTGATAAATATAGATAAAGTTGTTCATGAGTTGATGTTACCATCGCAACAGTGTGTACAAATAATATGTTTTGCCTGTCAGTGTTAAAGCGATAAGTATTTGATTTGAATTAAGCAATTGAGTAAGAGCCAATGGGCTCTTGTCTAAGTTTATTCTGCATATAGTGATCGATCCAAATTTTTGATCGTTAAAGACGAGTCCTTGGAAATGAATGTATATCTATAGTAAATACGTTTGAAATCCGTGTGTAGAAGAGTCTACTTAGAAATTAGGTTCAGATATGCTTGATAAATATCCTCACTTGTTTAGCTAGACCAGATTCTGAGGACAGAATCTTTTTAAGGGGGAGGGATATAACGACTCGTGTAATTTTGAATTATTTAAATATATGATTATAGAAATCATTAAATAAATAAAATAGTTGTGTTGGTTTTGACCGGTATATGTTATTTGATTATTATTTATGTGTGATTTATGGTGTACCGGGTTGTCCGCGTGATTAATTATGGAGTCGTATTGAATTGTTTTCAATTAGAAAAGTGGATTTACTGCAAATTTAATTGCATAAATATTCGAAATGTCTTTAAAAATTGTTTTTATGATTTTACAATTATAATAATTATTTTTGGAACTTTACAAAATTAACAAATCAATAATTTATCAATTATTGAACCCTATATGATTTTCTGATTATGTTTAATTATAAATCTGTATTTAATTCCAAAATTCTTTAAAAATTATGAAATTCATATTTATTTAATTTTGGAATATTCCGAGAATTTTAAAATTATTTTGGGAATTTTTGAGATTAATTTCACCTGCGCGTTGATTCGATATTTGTTAAAAGCGGGTATAAATTGCATTTCAGAAATTATTTTAAAATTACTAAATTTATGTTTTTATTAACTTCAGGATATTTATAACATTTTAAGATTGTTTTCATGATTTTTTGGAACTCTTTTTTAAATACAGTGTGGTCCGTAAATTACAAGTTAGTTTAGAACGAGGGTGCGTAAGTACAGTCTGGATAAAAATGACATGTATCACAATTGTTGATACATGTCAGCCATTTAACAGTTGAGGGTATTTCTTTTCCTTTCTATTCCCTCGACCCTGTCTTTTTCTTTCTTGAACAATCTCGTATTTTCTCTCTCGGATTTCTCTCCATATCGGTTGATTCTGTTCAATCGATTTCTCTAATTCCCTGGGTGCTTCCCTCTCGTAACTCTCTGTGTTCAGTGTTTTGCCGCCTGTGTCCGGTGACTCGTCGCCGCCAGTGTTCGGTTCCCAGCCCCTTTCAGGTCGCCGTCTTATTGCTGGTTCTGGTTACTTGCTTCGACTTGTTCAGTTGGTTGTTACATCCATACATACGCGTGTATGTCTGTATGTACCTGTTGAATGGGTTGTGTTGTTGTGTATGTTGCTGGATGTTTAATGTTTTTCGGCCATCCTTTCTGTTTTAATGTCGTGATGTGTTGTGCGTGTGTAGCGCGTGTTGCTTTAACTGAAATAAGATTATTATTATTATTATTAATTCTTTTATTGATTTTCTGCAGGAAATTTCTTGAATATTATTTTTCCTGAAATAAATGATAATTTCGTGCGGGAAATTCTTAAAAATAATCGGTGAAATTCGTGATTGGACACCCGATTCGGGTACCTCCGAATTTCGCCGCCGTCGACGATGAGCCTCGGCGAGTCGACGGTGGACTGTGATGTTTATTCTGAGTCCTAATATTTTAAAATAAATTAACTCGTAAGATTATCTTTGAAACGAGAATTTGATTTTATAATAAAGTCGAGTACGTAATTTAGTTAATGGACTGGAATTGGATTGATTGTTTGGTGGAACTAGTAATTGGGATTCGTGGTTGGATAATTGTTTCGATTGTTGTGTTTGGGTTTTGATGTCGATTGATGTTTCGATGGGTAGTTCGATAAACAAAGGGGATGCTGCCCGATTTTCGGAAAATCGAACTACGGAAATACGGGAGCATATCCGAGAATTATCGGAACGTCGAACGAATATAAATAAGTATATACATATATCTTGTGCGAAACCTGATTGTATGTTGTGGTGAATGTTCTGTCGGAATCCAGTAACCCTAATTTCGTAAAATGACGAGTATACGTATTTTCTGAAAACAAACCCCAAATCGATTTCTCGAGAACGTGAACCCTGACTGTTGGGTGTGTTATTGTATTGTAATAATGTATATAGTTACGAGTCGGGTTTGAATATCGTTGGATAGAATTGGTATCGAGGATATGTCAAGCATACCTAGACGTCTAACGTATGATTATCTTGTAAATGTGTGTCTAGACGGCTTTAATGTAAGGTATTTCGGTTCTAGTCGAATGACTCAAGAATTGATGTCAACCTGAAGATAACCTAGTAGACAGTTGACGAGCTCAGTAGGGTTTCAACCGGAGAACCTGAGTGTCGAAGTCGAATTCAATATGATCTAATGGTTGGACGTTAAAGCCTGAGCGGCAGAGTCGGCTCATAATTTATCAGTAATAGTTGTAAAGCCCTGTAAGGCAAGTACTACTGAACTTTTCTTCAAGATATATTGCAAATATATTTTCGAACTGTTTCATAACATGTCGCTACTATCCAAAATAACCCCTATTTTATGTAGCAAGTGCTATAAACAATTTACCCTTGGACCCTGATTTTTTTGATTTTGAGCCGTAAGCCTTATTCTTTGTAAACCATCTTTTATTGATTCTCAGAGACCAAACCACACAAATATGATACTACACCCCAAATGTATAACTACCAAACACCAAACACTGGAACAAAATTGTTTGAAAACACCGAAACTTTTATACTCCAACCATTCTTTGTAACATCAAAGAATATACCTTGAAAAATCATTACTGGTCTAATACCTGATCCTTTACAAACTGGAAATAGTTCCTTATACATACCCTGATATACCCTTGTGATACTCAAGAATTGCATTACGCTTTTATACCAATGCTTTATCGCTGTTGATTATGATCTTGTTTATTGAATTACATTGTTTATTACACTAAATTGTTTTAGAATTGGATAGTTTTCTTTATATGGACCATATTCGTGGTCAGACCAGATTCGTGGTTAGTATGTGACTGATCAGCAGCCTAACCTTGGTTTTTAAAACTTAACATGAATATCCAATTCTAATAATTAGTTGAAAAGAAACTTGATTCCTCTGAATCATCTCATTTGATCATTGTTTAACCCCAGTTATCGTTATTATGACTTGCTGAGCTAGTTAGCTCACTCTTGCGAATTTTTATATATTTTATAGTTGAAAAGGATATGGATGATAGTGAAGTTCCTCAGTCCAAAGTGCGGGCTAAGGTTCCAGTTTGAGTTGGATCGAGCTAGCAGGAACTTCATTCGGTAGAGAGATAGTAAGATTGTAAGAATAATTTTATTACCAGCTGTAAGTTAAATTAGTTAGGATTTGGTACGTTGTAATAAAAGTTAAGGTTGTGGCTTGTTTTCATACTTTAACCTGTTGCGATCCGTGGTTATGTGAAATAGGGTCATTGTAAATAATATTCCTTATACAGGTTTATATATTGTGTATGTGTTGTGGACCCCAAACTTCTGACCCGGGTTTGGAGGGCGTCATACAAACAAGTCACATATAGCACATAGCACATCAAACAATCAATGAAATTTCATTTATATGAAAATCTCGAGTCTTGAACAGTCTTTCCGGTATTTGATATGATTTTTAAAATATTTTTTGGAGTCAAAACGGGTCGTTGGGTCAATTTTAAAGCAATAGACAGGGTTCCGTTGGCCAAATCTGGCTTCAAAATAATTTTATAATAATTATCGAGCCTTGAAAACAATTTAAAATAATATTTTAAAGCACAAAACTATTTTTTGAAATTTTTAAATCATTAATAAATAATTAAATCTAATTAAATAATTAATTAAAATCAATTAATAATTAAATAAATCAATTAATCAATTAATTTTCAAATTAATTGACCAATTAACTAATTAATTATTAACTAAAATTAATTAACTAATTAATTCAGATTTATTTTTGAATTTAAAATAATTTTTGGAATTAAAATAATAATTTTTGGAATTTTCAGTAATTAAAAATGAATTTTTATAATTAAAATAAATAAGACATATAATTTTTAAATAATTTATAAACAGGAATCCCTTATTTGCAAAATTTACAAGCTACAGGGACCAAACTACATCGTTCTTAAAAGTATGGGTACTAAACTGTAATTTTCACAGGATTCGCCAGAAAACACCCATGTCTCGCCGGAGAAGACGATCCAAGGATGCTCAGGCCACCACCACCTCCAGATCACATCTACACAACACCAGGAACACAACCATGCTATTAATTCATTCTAATAATCCCTGAGTTGGTCGGAAATTAGCCGAGAAGTTCGCCGGTTTCCGGCGAGCTCGACGTAAACTTCAAATGACAACTCCCTCCTCTACAGACCTCGTCGATTTTCAAGACTTATACGAGTCGATTGCAAATTTCATAAGGAACACAAACCACCCATCTAGAACATCTATCTATCCCGAAATAAGAAATCCCTAAATTCAATCAAAAACATTCAAACGAATTATAAACCCTAATTTCAAAATTTGAAAATCAAACTCAATTTTGAAAATGTTATTGAACTCCAAATCAGTCATATGACATATCGAAATCATCAGGAAAACAAGCTCTACAACATGCAAGCATCAAATCATTCAAACAATCATCTGAACAGAAATTCATATTTCTAATCAAAGTAATTCGAAAATAAATAAAAATATATGAAATCAACCTTTGATTCTGCAGTAAAACGAGTTATGGAATCTGATAGAACACTTCAAAACCTCCGTTTTGGTTACTAGAGCTTCCCAAGCAGATTTCAATAACACCTTGATTTTGCAGTTTGATTCTCAGAAAGGTTTATGAATATATGTATTTTCTCTGTCAAATTATATAATTACTGTTTGCAAATAATTTTCGGTACGAAATAAAATACGGTAAAGGCTATTTATAATTACGAAAAATTAGTATCCCGTTGGATCATTCCGGATATAAAATAGTACGTTTATTTATAAAAATGGATCCAAATGGTATCGGTTTTCGGGATAATTATCCAAATTAGTACAATTTGTACTGCGGTCTTGGTCTCAGCGCCTGGTTACACATATTACGAGGTTATAATTATAATAGTTTAATAAAAAGATCCCGTTTATCAAAGATACGAGTTTTATTGATTTACCGAAACGAATCTTGTATCCAAAATATTGCGCCGGAACCCGCACAGGACAAACCGTACGCCGGATCGAAAAAGTCGAAACATGGAAAATGCTCGAAATATTGCAATTAGGTTAGGAAGGAGTTCTCAGAAGAGTTTCGGGTTATAAAAACGTCAGAATGGGTGAAGTCGGCTGGTTCCCGATTATATAAAATAGTTTATATTTACTCGGAAAAAGAATTTATAAAATCCATAAATTTCCTACAAAATCATAAATCAACATAAAAATAAATAGGAAGATAAGACAATTATCTATATTTTATTTTGGACATATAAAAATTAAAATACTCAATTTATATTATTTTTAAATATCCAAACACATATACCACTTAACAAATAATTCACATAATAAATACTGAACATGCATAATATTTATTTATTAGCAAAAATAATTACACGATATATCCCAGATATTACAACCAGTGTCTCGGAAAACAGTACCGAGAGCGTGTGTCAAATCTTCAGCAAAACGTTGGTGGATGTCATGCGTGGCCTCAATACGCCGAATCAACCTTCTATACTGCGCATCACCAAGACCAAACCTATCAACTGTCTATAGTGCACGAGAGGGACCATCTGTAAGCACGGGAGGAGCCGGCCGGTTACCCTTTAGATTATCATAGATATATTCCAACCCCTTGTCATGGGTGCACCTAAGAATGCATAACTCAAGTGATCTGACAGTGGGTTGAGCTCAAGTGTGGGAGCTTCTTCAATAGACGGCTCGAGACGCTCCTGAGAAATTGTCAGCTCTGCTAACCAAAGAGAATCGAATGGCATCTCCAACTTCCTCTTACACGGGGTGCATTCAAAACCTGCAGTTGCTCTGCTCCTTCTTCATCTTCAATAACTAATTTCCCTATGAAGGATCTCTCTAAGATATCTGACTTTGGCAATTTCTCAAGCTCCGAATTCACGACAGAGTCGACCCGCTCTACTTTAAAGCACTGCTATTTATTTGTGGGTAACTTTATTACCTTGAACACACTAAAAGTGACCTTCTGATCTTGAACCTTTATTGTAAGCTCTCCTTTTTGCACATCAATCATAGTTCGGCCTGTAGCCAAGAATGGTCTTCCCAAGATTATGGGAATCTTCTTATCTTCCTCGAATTCTAGAATGGCAAAATCAGCAGGGAAGATGAGCTTATCCACCTTAACCAAGATATCCTCCACTACTCCTCGCGGATAAGTGATGGAACGGTCAGCTAGTTGCGATGACATGTATGTCGGTTTCAGATCAGGTAAACCAAGCTTCTTGAAGATGGACAAGGGCATCAGATTGATGCTAGCTCCCAAATCATACAAGCATTTGTCAAAAGACAAGTTTCCAATAGTGCAAGGAATCGTGAAGCTTCCGGGATCCTTAAGCTTCTGAGGAAATTTTTGTTGCAGAACTGCACTGCATTCCTCCGTAAGAGCAACGGTGTCTAAGTCATCGAGCTTCACTTTCCGAGAGAGAATACCTTTCATAAACTTCGCATAGCTAGGCATATGTTCAAGAGCTTCAGCGAAAGGTATGTTGATGTGAAGTTTCTTGAAAACTTCCAAAAACTTGGCAAATTGCTTATCCAACTTCTGCTTCTGCAGCCTCTTAGGAAAAGGAGGTGGATGATAGACCTGTTTCTCCCCTGTATTACCCTCAGAAGGAGTGTGTTCCATAGTTTTCTTCCTTGATTCCACCTCGACATCCTTCTGTACCACTTTTTCAGCTACAATCTCATTTTCAGGATTTGGAAAATATGCATATGCGTTCTGGACATAGTTTTCAGACTCTTCCTCTTGCTGAATTTGGGGGCTTACGACCTTTCCGGATCTCAAGGTGATGGCGTTCACCTGTTCGTTAACTTCTCTCTTGCCTAGATTGGCTTCTATATCACTAGGAAGCCTTCCTGATGGTCGATTCAATAAGGCGTTATCAATTTTCCCTATTTGGTTCTCCAGAGTCTTGATAGAAATAACTTGGCTTTTGCATATAAGAGCCTGCTTTTTTAACATAAGCCTCAACTCCTCCAATTCAGATTTTTCATTCGAAGATTGACCCACACCATGAGTTTGTTATTGAAGTTGGAGTTGTTGTCTTGTTGCAAATTGATGCTGAAAATTAGGAGGATTGAATTGCTTGTTTCCAAACTGCTGGAACGGCTGTTGCATCACATTCTGATTGTTGCTCCAGCTGAAGTTAAGATGATTCCAGTTGTCAGGATGATAAGTGTTTGGAACTGGTTGTTGCGATCTCTGAAAGGTGCTAAAAAAATGAGCTGGTTCACTAGATATAGCGCATTGCTCCGTCGTATGCGAACCTGCACGCAGCTCACAAACACTGGTTATCTGATTAACACCATAGTTAGCCAGAGAATCAATCTTCATAGACTACACCTTTAGTTGAGTAGTGATAACCGTAGATGTATCCACTTCAAAAACTCCTGCTACCTTGCTCGGTGGCAATCTCTGGGTTGGATACTGATATTCATTAGCAGCCATCAGTTCAATTAGACCATAAGCTTCCTCATAGCTCTTTGCCCATAATGCTCCACCTGATGTTGCATCAAGTATGGGTCTTGACTATGCTCCCAAACTGTTATAGAAGCAATTGATGATCATCCAATCAGGCATTTCATGATGAGGACACTTCCTAAGCATCTCCTTGTAGCGCTCCCCAGCTTCACATAGAGATTCTCCCGATTGCTGCGTAAATTGAGTAGGAGCATTCCTCATTGCAGCTGTCTTCGCCATAGGGAAGAATTTAGTAAGAAATTTCTTAGCGAGATCCTCCCAAATAGTGATGGAACCTGCTGGTAGAGAGTGTAACCAGCACTTAGCTTTATCCCTCAGAGAAAAAGGGAAAAGTCTCAGCTTCACAGCATCTTCAGAAACATTGTTGAACTTGAAAGTGTCACAGATCTCGATGAAATCCCTAATATGCATATTTGGATAAAAAATAGCATAAAAACATATCAAAAATACCAACAACTTGAGTCCAAAACACCAACTGATTCCTGAAATGCAATAACACAAAAACATATCAAAAATACCAACAACTTGAGTCCAAAACACCAACTTAAGCTTGTAATGAAGCGTTCCAAGTAGATATAAAATCCACGTTTTGTGTCTACAGGAATTTCTTTTGGATCTTCCATTAATTTATCGGATGTAGACATAAGAGTAAAGATGGGTTTGGCATTATCCATTTCATTTTTTTCAACATCTTTTTACAATATTTTGATTGAGAGATATGGATGCCTTCATCAAATTGCTTTATTTGCAATCCTAAAAAGAAATTTAATTCTCCCATCATACTCATCTCGAATTCTGTACTCATATTATCGGAGAATTCTTTACATAGTGCATCATTTATTGAACCAATTATGATGTCATTTACGTATATTAGTACGAGCAATATATCATCTTTTTCTTGCCTCGTAAATAAGGTTTTATCGATCGTTCCCATCTTTAATTTATTTTCTAAAAGGAACTTGCTTAACCTTTCAAACAAAGCTCTTGGGGCTTGTTTTAACCCATATAGAGCTTTATATAATTTATAAACATTATCTGGATGGTTTACATCTTCAAAACCTGGAGGTTGTTTTACATATACTTCTTCTTCTAATATCCCATTTAAGAATGCATATTTCACATCCATTTGGTATACTTTGATATTTGTATGACATGCATAATCCAATAGTATTCGAATTGATTCAATTCTTACTACCGGTGCATATGTTTCATCAAAGTCTATACCTTCTATTTGGGTATATCCTTGTGTGACTAATCTTGCTTTATTTTGAACTATCGTTCCATTTTTCTCTAATTTATTTCAAAATACCCATTTTGTACCAATTATAGAGGTATCACGAGGCTTTGGGACAAGTTCCCAAATTTACTACGAGAAAGTTGGAGTAATTCCTCTTGCATAGCAGAGATTCAATCCTCGTCTAATAAAGCCTCTTTCGCGGTCTTAGGTTCTTTTTGAGATAGAAAACTAAGATGATTCACAATATTTTGAACTTGTGACTGCATTTGAACTCCCTTCCTTAAGTCTCCAAGAACATTATCTAGTGGATGACTTTTTATAGTAGGAATTGCCTTGGGAAGTTCATCTTCCTTTTCAACTATTTCTAATGGATTTTTATGAACGGGATTCCCGATATCCATATTTTCGAATTGTCGAATAATATTTTCAATATCATCTTGTTCGACATTTTCTTGGTAAACAAGATCTTTATTCTTCGCGGGTGGTTTACTTTCATCAAATGCCACATTCATTGATTCTTCCACCACAAGCGACTTTAGATTAAACACTCGATAAGTTTTACTATTCGAGTATCCAAGAAATATACCTTCGTCCGATTTCAGATCAAATTTTGTAAGGTATTATTTTGAATTTAATATGAAGCATTTGCTTCCGAATACTCGAAAGTAGCTTAACTTCGGAGTTTTGCCAACATAGAGCTCATAAGGAGTCTTTTGCTTTATAGGTAGTAGAAAAACCCGATTAAGAATATGGCAAGCCGTTGACATAGCTTCAGCCCAAAAATATTTAGGTCGGCGATATTCATTTAGCATTGTGCTAGCCATTTCTTGGAGTGTTCTATTTTTCCGTTCAACTACCCCGTTTAATTGTGGAGTATATGGAGCGGAAAAATTATGTGTGATGCCATGTTCATCACAAAAGTTGGTAAAACTGGAATTCTCAAATTCTTTACGATGACCAGTCCTTATATAGACTATGGTTTTATTTTGTTGATTTTGAATCCTTTTACATAAAGAGGAGAAGGATTCAAAAGCATCACTTTTAGTTTTGAGAAATTCCGTCCATGTAAATCGTGAATAATCATCTACGATTACCAACGTATATGAGCAACCTCCGAGACTTTGTATAGGAAACGGACCAATAAGATCCATATGTAATAGCTTGAGAGGTCTTGAGGTAGATACCATGAATTTTGCTTTGTGAGAGGCTCAAATTTGTTTACCAATTTCGCAAGCTTCACAATATGATCTTTATGATAATTTAACTTTGGTAACCCTGGTAAATGGTCTTTAGTTGATATATTCTTTATCAACTTCATGTCGGCATGTCCTAATCTTCGATGTCATAGCCATGGATCATCATTTATAGTGATTAGGTATACGCTCACTTGCTTGTTCAAGTCACATATATGGACATTCTTATTTCGAGGGCAAGTGAGGACCAACTTTCCGGATTTATCTAGAATTGAACAATGAGTGGTGTAGAAAAATACCTTGTATTCATTGTCGCATAGTTGACTTATGGTTTAAAGATTGTACCATAATTCGGTGACTAATTGAACGTCAAAAATTTTAACTTTATCATTATCGATATCTCCGATGCCGACAATGTTTCCTTTGCTATTATCTCCAAATGTTACGTTCCCCATGGTGACCTTTTTAATGTTGTTCAATAGTGACTTATTTCCGGTCATATGTCTTGAACACCCACTATCAAGGTACCATATGTCTTATTTCGTGGCAAGACAAACCTACAAAACCAATTAATTAAATTTATAGGTACCCCTTTGTCTTGAGGGTCCTAGGGTTAGTACATCATACATAACATTTGATTTTTCATGAAAGAATCATTAGGCACATAAATGTTTCTAGATGCATAATGCCTAGCTTAAGGTTGATAATACCTAGAGCTATCATGAGATCTGGGTGAATCATGATAAACTGTATGTCTATTATTAGCATGGTAATTAGCATACATATTCTTATTAAAAAGTTGTTGTCTTCTAAATGCATTACCATTGACATGATATGACCTTTGTTGCCTTTGATTGTTATATTCCCTATTCTTGTAAGGCATTCATTTATCATCTTTCTTGTATGATTCCTTGCAAATCCATAAATGCTTCCCCTTAATTTCGCCATTCTTGAATTTGCAATATTGAACGGTATGTCCAATCTTGTTGTAGTATGAACATTTATATGATGGTGATTCGGGTGGAGTCTTTATTGGTGATACAAATATCCGAGGTTCCTTTTAGGAGGAGAATTTTTATCATATCCCAAACCTTCATGATTATATGAGGTTTTTGTATACACCATTTGATCCAACATCTTATTGCCTTTTGTAAATCTTTGAATGACAATTCCAAGATTTTCATTATCTTTCTTTAAGGCATCAATCTTGTTGTTAAGGAATCTTTCTTGATCCTTAACTTGAGCTATGAGCTTATGATTTTGTTCTTTTAACCTTTGAGCTTCAATAATAAGCTCATTGGTTTCCAATAGCTCTTTTTCTTTATCAAAATTGTCTTTAGAAGATGTTTGAACATTTGATTAATTTTGAATCTTTAAGTTCAATAGATCGACGTGAAGTTTACATATATTATCATTCAATTGAATCTTTTCACGTACCATCTCTTCTTCTTGAAGAATTAGTGATATATTCTCCGTTTCAAGATTGAGTATATTTTCTCTAAGTTTATTTATCTCATTTTCATCTTGGACTCTTAAGTCTATCATCCGAGTATACTCTTTATTTTGGGTGTGATGTATTTCTTCTATTTTCATTTTCTCGAACCACAATAGGTGAAGCCTTTTTTCAACATCTTTATATTTATCTTTATAGTCTACCACAAGTTCAATTAAATCATGCTTATTCATATCTATAATGGATACATTGTATTTATCTAATAATGACTTAATTGAGATGTAGTTAGATGTTACCTCTTGATTTGTAGTGGAGACTTTCATTGAGGTAGTTTCATCTCCGAGAGCCATCAAGCATATATTAACCACTTCTTCACTAGCTTCTGGAGCTTCTTCATCTTCACATAATTTCTGTTCTTATTAACACCTACCTTGTCATTCCTATTTTTCCTAGACCTTTTCCTCTTATCTTTCATGTGTAAATCCTTCAACTTTTGCTTAAGCTGTTTCTGAGTCATTAAACCAATATTTACTGAATTTGTGTGAACTTCTTCACCCTTTTCAGTAGTTAAGTTTGATCTAGGTGCTGAGGTAGTACCTTCCTCATGGATTGATTTAACATTATTAGCACTTTGATTAAACTTAATGGTCTTTATTTGAACCTTGTTCAATTTGACCTGACTATCAGTTTTTATTGGTTCTGTTATCTTAGTTTCTTCTCTACTTTTCTTATTAGAATTAGATCTAGTTGAATATCCTAATCCCGATCCCCAACAACCATTCTCTAAGGTTTCTTGGTTTGCTTTTCCTGAGTTAGTCCAAAGTTTAATAACTTCTCTCTCTTTAGCTAGCTTCTTTTCTAGATAAGCATGTTTTTCCAACAATTTTTCTTTAACATAAACAACATTATCTCTTTCTTTTTGAATTTCTAGCATGGAAAGCAACTCAGTTTCTAGGTAATCATTCCTTTTTTTAAGCACAGAGTTTTCATACTTGATTATATTATTCTCTAAGGTTTGATCCCTAAAACTAACATGCATAGACTGTCACGCACCCAACTTAAATAGCAAATTAAATATAACTATTACAACATTTTAAAGAGAAGTAAACATAACCAACTCCAAGATCTTACAGTTTAGGGTTTGGAATAGCCCAACACTACCATCTATTACAACTGATTTTAAATAGCGAGTCCTCACACAAAACTACTATCTCTTATTCTACCTGAGCTCGAACATAAGCATCAGCATCACAGGTCTTACGGGCAGTCTGCTTGAATCTAACCATAGCTGCTAGCTGTAATATCAGGGTAAAGCAAGGAGTGAGCCAAATGCTCAACAAGTGCTAACAGTACGATACAAAACATAAATTGAGATATACATTAAAGAATGACAATGGAAAGACATAACCAATGATAATGAGGGATAAAACTATGGGTGATGGCATCATTTTTGCTTGTATCAAAATAATTTCAAAATCATGTCTTAATCAAAATCATTTTATGACGCTACGGATTACAGCCGATGATCAGCCGCGAAGTAATCCCGAACCTCGCTGGGTTCTAAAACATTAATGGGAATCCCTAGGCAACTTTTAAGCCTAATATAAGTGTGGAAAGGACTCGCATCTCAATCCAGATCCACCATTCAAAGAAAATATTTATCCCCCTTTGGGACTGAAAACCCACATTTTATTTATTTCAAAAACTGATGCCAAATTATAACAAAATCTCTTTTTACAGTAAATATTTTTATCAAGGGATTATAGATCAACTCGAAACACGGGAAATATGGTACTAAATCTCAGGGCCATGATTCACAAAACTATACTCTATTAAAGTAACTGAATGGTTTTCATATATCAAAGATTTAGACAAGGGGATTTAGTGAGGCTATTCGATATTATAAAAGGGTAATGCCAAATTGGGCTTGAAGCAATGGTTTCTCATCAAGGTTCAAGTGCTGGATCATCAAGAATGTAAGCTTCATGAATACTAAGGGTGTTAAGGTATGCAGAAATGATCTTTAGCTCAGGATATATATATCAGAATTGTCAAGCTTTAGGATAAGAAAGAGGGTATCAATCAATGAGGAATCACGTTGGTAAGTATCTGACTATCAGAGTTCAAGGTAAGGTTCTATAGGGGTTCAAGTATCAGGATGAGATATTAATACTTAGGAATCATTAGCATGTTAATCAAGAGTGTCAATCAAGTAATATAACAACTCTTTATTTTATCATGGCATTCAACTATCATGAAAAGACTTTTGAACTACTTGCAATACGTACTCGAGGGTTCATGGCATCTCTATATAATTCAAAGATAAATATAAGATACGCTTGATTTAATATATTAAATGACACAGGATAGTTGTAGCAATGTATGAACTATTAGCAGTAAATACGAAGGTCAAGTTGAATCACTTGCCTTGAGAAAGGCTGGTCTGGTCTGATTGGTAGGAGCAACTGGAGCTTCACTCGACCTTTATGGCAAGTTTTTCCTCGTCTCGAGATCCTACATAAATAATAATAATCCTCATTATAATATATTCTCCCCAACTTAACCTATTCATAACCCGAAATTAAACACGGATGGCACTTAGGCCTATATGCACTTAATTTTATATTCACTTTTAAATTACAATTATACACACATAGCCACATAATCACATATCATATATTAATACCAAATAACACCATATACACCATAATGCAACACTAGGCTTGGATGATCTCGACTCACAACTTAAGTCACTTGGTCGCTAAACTAGACAAAGTCTTCAAATTTTGGCTTCCTAACTCGACGTGCCTTTACTAAACTATCCAAAACCTATTGACCCTCACATGTGCCTTCTGCTCTACTGACCTTATACTATCTTACAACTATGGTGATCAACCTAAATCTCACTCATAAGTGTTCTAAAACTATGTGATAAGTGAAAGTGCTCACTGGTGCAAATTTCAGAATGACTACTATGGTTTCTTGAGTGTATTAGACACTCTTAAACTACAAGTTTTCCTTCAAAACTTTTACACAAGACTCTCCTGACCTAAGGGCATCTCCCAAACTTGATGTGGCTCAAGGGCCTAACTTGGGCCTTCTTGGGCCTAAGCTAAAAGTCCAAGATTCCCCTGTTTTTCTGGGCAGAAAACGCCCTGACTTGAATTAACTTGTGACACATGGTTGTAATTCATATCCTATTAACTATGGTTGAAAAAACTTCTCTGACACTCCCTATAACTAAGGCCTAACAGGGCCTAATGAGGGCCTACCCATGACATGGTCAAATCTCCCTAT
Organism: Apium graveolens; assembly: GCF_009905375.1. Classification (NCBI taxonomy): domain Eukaryota; kingdom Viridiplantae; phylum Streptophyta; class Magnoliopsida; order Apiales; family Apiaceae; genus Apium; species Apium graveolens. The sequence continues at coordinate 235,482 of NC_133654.1, forward strand.
TTCTAAGTTGCAACAAAACTGTCCCCTGCTGGACAGATTTTGTTATTCTACTTGTGCACCTAACCAAATGACATGCAAACCTCCAACAAACACCTAAAACCTTTTATATACTCCCAATACTAACTTCTGGTGGCTTGGGCCTCAAAGTGCACATCAATGACATGGTCAAAACTCACTCTAAACCTCAGGGTACTAAACTGATTTTCTGCAGAAATTATAACTCTCATTTCTCCAAGGTTTTGACTTGACAAACTCAACTACCAACAACCCAATACCCAAACCAAGACTTAATCATGGTGATCTACTGAACTAACTCCCTTATTCTCAAAATAACTTTGGTGGAGACCATCCTTACCTAAGGTGAAATTATGGTAAAACAAAAGAAACTACACTTCACAACTCACAAATCATCAAGTTTTTGAAACAACAAGATATACATTTTTATAAAAGATAACCACGAATTATTACCATGCATCAAGGAGCATTAATCAATATTAACACCTTATTCCTACTGAAATTAAAGCTTACTAACAAAATCTTTCCAAATGATCAAAATCTTCCAACATTCCAAAAGAAATTTACATGCATGCATGTCTTCGAGTTTTACCAATCAAAGCAACATGTTTTCTAAATATATATTACCATGAAATTGACATGCAAGCCTATAATAAGCTATATATAGATGATCACTTAGCATGCAAAGGGTTTTATCAAGACTTCACTAAGATTTTCATGTTATCATCACAAAAACACACAAAGTGGAACATGACAACCAAAACACCATCCATTCGGCTCCTATCAAGTCATGGTCGAATGGATTAGGGTGAAAACAACAATTGCATGAGTGTAACATACTCATGTCTAGCCATTCTCAACCCTTTGCTACTATAACTCATGGTGAAAGCCTTGAATTCACAAGAATCAAGGATATTCACTTGGAGTTTTAACAACACACCACCATGCAAGTCAACACACAAGTTTTTCTACTCTAAACTCTTAAGATATATAAGGACAACATGTAGGGAGTAGGATTACTTGATAATAGGATGATTTTTTGAGTGAGAAATGAAGAAAGAAGGGGATGGGGGCTCAGTTTTTGGGAATTGCCGAGAGGGGAGGGGGAAAAGCCGAGGAGGGGAAGAAGGAGATGAGAGTGAAGTGGTGGGGTGAAGTGAAGTGATGATCACTTCTTTGAGTTGTTTTTATGTCTTGATTTGACTATAATGTGAGTGGGTTTGAGAAATGACAAGGGTATCCTTCTAGCTAGAACTAAGCTAACTTGCATGCAAGGTCAAGGAGGTAATTTGGCTACTAGTTCATGAGTTAGTGGGTTTGGAATTGTCCTCTTTGTCCTTAAAAAGAATGAAAGGGTGGTTTGCATGCAAGGGCTTTCTTGTAATTTGCTAAATATGACAACTAAAATTTATAAAGATTTATTTTTATAAAATAAAATACAAGTTCAAAAATTATAAAATTTATACCATAAAATAACTTGGATTTTTAGAAATTTTATAAAACTACTTTTGAATTTTGTGAACAAATAACTTTTTAAAAAGATATTTATTCAAGGTTTAAGATATTCCTTATAAATCAAAAATGAAAGAAATAATTAAACTTTTGATTTGAAAAATCATATACCACATATCGAAAATTTAAGACACAGATATTCTCATTCACATAAGCATACAATAGTTGAATATATTGGCATTCGGCTTTATAATTACACCAAATTTTACAATTAATATTACACGAAAATGCCGGTTGTAACATAGACTTAAGAAATAATCTTAATTCATAGATATTATCAGTATCAAATGCAAGAGTAGACTAAGGTACCTTTAATTCAACATTTTCGGCCTCAACATTAGCATTTGCCATGAGAGCATAATTGATCCCATCATCTGACTCTGATGAATCATCCCAGTTTATTTTCTTTGAGATCAAAGCTTGTTTCTTATCAGCTCTGGATTTTTTGCAGTCAGCTGTAAAGTGTCCAAGTCTATCACAGCTGTAACATCTCTCTTTTGACTTGTCAAATTTTCCAGATCCTGATTCCTTATTTCTTCTATTGTTCCTCTTATCAGAGTTTGAGGAACTGGAACCTTTTCTGGAAAATCTTCTCCCTTTCCTGAAGTTCTTGTAGACCATCTTATTAAAACTTTTAACCAGTAGGGCAGCCATTTAATCCATATCTTCATTGTTATTGTGATCACTGTCAGTATCTGATTTAGTATCAGGATTTGAGTCATCATCGGAACTTGATGATTCAGTATCTGACTTAGCAATCATGGCTTTCCCTTTGGAGTAGCTTTTCCTTCTAGCTTTCTCCTCTGGCTTCTCTTCCACTTTGAGTGCAACTGGTCTAGCTTTTAATCTTTTCCTCTTGCTTCTTTGCTCCATCTCTAGTTCATGAGTTTTCAAAATTTCGTATTAAGGTCCCGTAAAAGGGCTATATTAAGCTAGAAGGGGATTGAATAGCTTAATTACCAATTTAAAAATTATTATGGTGTTTTAAAATAATGTATCCCTTTTTAAAACTTTACCGAGTAGTTATGCAGTTTACATGTGCTGAAAATAAAGTTCAAGGAAAGAAAATACCACTCGACGATTTTATCCTAGTTCGCGATAGCGCAACCTCTAATAGATTCGCTCACCCCTACATCCAGTCCCCGAGCTCCTCTCCCGGACTCGGGATTTTCCCTTCTAATAAACTCGCTCCTTTAGTTGGCGGAGAAGTCTTTACACCCTTACAAATATTTGTCTTGGTGTGTAACACAAGGGTTACCACCTCAAAATAAATGTAATACCTACACAACTTATCTTAGACAATAACTCCCTGCTATATCTTCAAAGTTGATGTAGAACCCTTGTGTGGACTTGGCTTCCTTAGCTTTTGTCGGTCTTGGATCTTAGTGATTCGGTCTTGGGTCTTTCCTCTTCTTCACGGTGCAAATACTTCTAACTCCCCGTTAGTACGTATAGGACTTGGGTCTTAGAACGAGAATCACCTCACGTCAATTCACCTCACTACAAAACTAATAAGACAATCCATAAAACAAAATGCATACAGAAGAGATGGGTTGAACTAGTATGTTACTGTACTAGCCCAAAAGATAATGTAATATTCAAATAAGAATATTAAATATCAACTATGTATACTTGAATTGAGATATAGAATAATATGTCAAGTATACTTTCGATTACTCCGTCTTTATTGATAATGTTTATCGGAGTTGTGACGCCCTCCAAACCCGGGGTCTAGATTTGGGGGTCACTCGCCAATAAACCAAAATAAAATAATCACAGCGGAATAATATAATAAATACGACCCCTTTACCTGCACTGGATCGATCACAGGTTATAGTATGGAACAGGCACTACTACAAATCAAGTGTTATTACAACCATAAGTCTAATTAGTTTTACAGATTATTCAAATTTTATTACAAACCTCTAGACTATCCAAGCGTCCCAAAACAGTCTACCTGGAATACACACCACTATTTACAAGCACTCGACTTCTGGTCAAACTTGGGACTCAGGCCTGCTCTGGCTTAGCTGAAATATTAGAATAATAAACAAGTATGAGCGAAAGAAATGCTCAGCAAGCAGTATAAAGTTTGTAAATGAACAACAATAACAATATCTGAGTAAAATCAGAAGCTGATATAAACTTTAAAGTTTAAGCGACAGTTTAATAAAACACAATTATGCACTATGCTGTTTCTGATGATCAGTCATGAAACAACACCGGTATCCCGCAGCCATACCGTAAATATAGGTATCGATATCCCGCAGCCATACCGTACCTATTGGATATCCATGAAGAAGGCATATATTCGCCTAGCAAGATATTACACTTTCGTATAATAACTCACGCTGGACCGGTGCCTCGGCCCCTTATGCTAACCAAGAATCAATTCACGAAACAATTTTTTTTTTTGATTAAAGGAGTCGGATCAATGACATCCTTATCTATTCAACTCCCCATGTCATATGGTCCGGAGTTATCTCAACAACTGATGGCGAAATAACTAGAACAATTAGTTATTTGCTAATCTCAATTCAATGTTCCACTGTATAGAGTGATTTATAGCGAAATACATAAAACGTTTAACTATTCTGAACTTAGAATAGTATGGGAATCGAAAGAATAAAGTTCGGAGTCAATATCAATTGAATGATAAATGAAAATAAAGGTACTTGCATAATATAATTCAAAATAAACGTCACTTGAACAATAAGTGAAGTTAGGGGTACTTGCCTGGTATGCTCAATAACCTCTTACTTTAACTCTGCTTCTAACTGATGGCTACTATCTTCGTCTAACACTTGATTGCACTCCTTGCTACTTGATTCTATAAACAAAAGGACTATCTTAATTGGCAGAACTAAACTCAACCGACGTAACTATACACCTTGACATCTACCCGATCGTTTATAACTAACATGGCATTTTAAAACTGTAACAGACAACATGTATATCACGTATCACGTAATCATGGTATTCGTATAACACGTACTCACATATTTCATATAATACATAAGTCAGATCATTATGAGATACATCTCAGTGCGTTCAGAATAAAATTTAGGTCATTATTAGCATTTACCGACCAAATACCGACTTAAACTGATACACAAATCAAATGACATTGCAATACAAAAGAAATCAGGTCTCAAAAGTATTTTTATTAAAAGCGCAATATTTTTCTGAATCTGTACGCGTTCGTTTCGTATTAAACGGACGAACGGTTTAATTATTATGAATAAAATTAGAAATAATAGATTTAAATCAATTAATAATAATATTAATTGATTTTTAAATACCAAAATATAATTTTTAAAATCTAAAAATAATTTTTTAGGAATTATTTGAATTAATTATTAATAATTTTCATTTATTTAACTATTTATAAATAAAATTAATTGATTAATTGATTTTTAATCAATTAATTAAATTCATAAATAATTAACTAAAATGAATTATAAATAATTAAATCAAATTGTATTTTTGAAAATAATTAAGAAAATAATTTTAGGAATTTAAAATAATTAAGAAAATAATTTTTAGAATTAAAAATAATAAGTAAATGATTTTTAAATATAAAATAAATGATTTTTGGAAATAAGAAAGTAATTTCAAAATAAATTTTAAAAAAATAAAGGCAGAAACAGATTTTAAGATTTTGAATTTGGGAAAAAAAAGATCAAGGGACTAGGGTTAGGGTTTCGTCCGGGTCGGATAATGGGTCAAAACCGGGTTGGGGAAGAACACCAAGAACCCTACCGGTTGTTTCCCCAGATTCCGGCGAGGCTTGAATCCGGCGAAACTCCGGTAGTGCTCCGGTGGCCCTTTCGATGCCCAGAATCCAGTTAAACTCAGCATAACTTTAACACATATATGTTCCTAGCAATTTAACAACATGACTGCAATTATCAGCCGCCCGAATCGACGATTCAATCGTCGATTCCGACGATCTACAGCCGCTGCCGGTGACAAGTACAGCCAGACTTCGACCTGCACCATTTCTCAACCAAACTCAAGGATATATGGCTTAAATTAAAGCTACAACTCCCTGGAATCTAATTATCTAACTCAAATCAATCACAAATCAGTCACAAATCCTGAAAAATCGAATACAAAAACCCAAGAACACAAGAACTCGGTCAATATTATTCCGAACCATAACGTGATTAAAACTTGTCCAAAATAACTCTAATATTCATATCAAAGCTAACTGTAATAACATAAACCATCACAAGTTCGTAAAACTCAAGAATCAAACTCGGATGTCCAGAACAAAAATTGAATTTTTGGTTCGATTACCGGTTGTTGAATCTGATAATACGAGGATGAAGCTGATGATCCAAGCTTCGTTTTGGATACTCACACTTCAAAATCCGAAATCAAATTCACTATCAATCAAAGGGATTGATTCTCCAAGATATGAACACCCCCAAGAATAATTTCTTGGTTTTTCTTTTATTTTCTGAATTTTTAATGAAATAAATCAATAAAATAATTCCTAATCAGCTATTTATATATGTACATAAATTAATACCCCAAAATAAATAAGAGTGTTTTTATCCCCTAAATTACAATAATTAAGCCCCAAAATAATAATTACAGGGAATAATTTTAAAAACGATAAAATACAAAATTAATGTCAAAATTCTCCAAAAATTTGCGAATAATTCAAAAATACAAAGATACGGGGTATTTGAAATACGAATAATTTTATAAAAATAAAACATCGATTTTGTGGGGTTTGTCGTCCCGGTGGGGGTCCCGGTCCGTTGATTGATTTTTTTTTTTTTTTGAAAAACGGAAACGATCCCTAAATTCCTAGAAAATCCCAAAAACACGTAAAATACATTGAAACAAGCGTAAAACGAAATAAAACGAGTATCTTAATAAAGACGCCAATAAATACGCGTCCCGATTGCAGATAAGTTCATATAATTGCAATTTAAATATATTTTAATCAATCGAAAAAAATTTCTGGCCCGCACAGAAACACACATAACAGTTATAACATCTCATATCATAGCAACAATTACTTTAAATTTATAAAACACACAATATTTATTTATTTTAACATATAATATTCACATAATTTTCCCGGATATTACATCCTTCCCCCCTTAACAGGATTCTGTCCTCAGAATCAGCCTAGAAAATAAATGAGGATACTTGGTTCGCATTTCGCTTTCCAACTCCCAGGTCGACTCTTCAACCTTGGGATTCCTCCACAAGACTCGCACTAAAGATACAGATTTATTCCTAAGCACTCTTTCTTTCTTATCTAAAATCTGCACTGGTTGCTCTACAAAAGACAAATCTGGCTGGATCTCTACTGGCTCGTATTCTATCACATGATTCGAATCAGGCAAATAACGCTTCAACATTGACACGTGGAACACGTTGTGAATATGCTGCATGTGAGGTGGTAACGCTAATTCGTAAGCAACCTTTCCCACACGCTTCAAAATCTCAAAAGGGCCAACATAACGTGGACTCAGTTTTCCTTTCTTCCCAAATCTTGATAAACCTTTCCAAGGTGAGACCTTTAATAGCACTGCTTCACCAACTTCAAATTCCATATCTTTTCTGGTAGGATCAGCATATTTGCGTTGACGATCTTGAGCTGCTGTTAATCTTTTCCGAATGAGTTCTATTTTCTCCTTTGTCTGTTGAATCAATTCTGGACCCAAAATCTTTCTTTCACCAACTTCTTCCCAACATATTGGAGATCTGCATCTTCTCCCGTATAATGCTTCGTAAGGCGGCATTCCAATACTGGCATGATAGCTGTTATTGTAGGAGAATTCAACTAATGGCAAATGCTCGTCCCAACTCCCTTCAAAATCTAGTGTACATACCCTTAGCATATCTTCAATAGTCTGAATCGTTCTTTCACTTTGACCGTCTGTCTGCGGATGATACGCGGTACTCATGTTCAGCTTCGTTCCGAGACAATCTTGAAAACTTCTCCAAAATCTTGAGTTAAATCGAGGATCTCTGTCTGAAACTATGGATACTGGAACTCCGTGTCTTGTCACAATTTCTTTAAGATATAACCGTACCAATTTATCCATTGAGAATCTCTCGTTGATAGGAAGAAAATGCGCTGACTTCGTCAATCTGTCGATAATAACCCAAATAGCATCATGATTCGCCCTGGTCCTCGGTAATCCAACTACGAAATCCATCGCTATATGCTCCCATTTCCATTCTGGAATGTCCAATGGTTGTATCAGTCCACTGGGCCTTTGATGTTCCGCTTTGACTCGCTGGCAAGTGTAACACTTACTTACCCATTCTGCAATTTCCTTCTTCATGCTTGGCCACCAAAAGTTTTCTCTTAAGTCTCTGTACATCTTCGTACTCCCGGGATGAATTGAATATCTAGAGTTGTGAGCATCTTGAAGAATTTCATCTTTCAGCTCGGCTACATTGGGTATCCATATTCTGGAAGAAAATCTTAATATCCCTTTATCATCCTTTTGACTCCCTATTTCTTCTCCTGTCAAACTGTCTCGTTCATGGCTCATCACTTCTTCCTGACATCTTCTTATTTTCTCTAATAATTCTGGTTGAAAAGACATTACACACAATACCTCTGTAGACATACTTGGAATATTAACCTCTATTTCCAGCTTCTCAAATTCCCTGATTAATTCATCAGATGAAGTTATCATGTTTAACCTTTCTTTTCTGCTCAGAGCGTCAGCCACCACATTTGCTTTGCCTGGATGATAGTTGATAGTACAGTCGTAGTCCTTGATTAGTTCTAGCCATCTCCTCTGCCTCATGTTCAATTCCTTCTGGGTAAAGATATACTTCAAACTCTTGTGGTCCGTGTAGATCTCGCACTTTTCCCCATAAAGATAATGCCTCCAAATCTTTAATGCAAATACTATAGCTGCCAATTCCAGATCATGCGTTGGATACTTTTCTTCATTTGGTTTCAACTGTCTTGAAGCGTAAGCTATTACCTTGTCATGCTGCATCAAAACACATCCTAATCCTTTGTACGATGCGTCACTGTGGATCACAAAATTTCCTTGTTCATCTGGCAAGACTAGCACTGGAGAAGATACTAATCTATTCTTTAATTCCTGGAAACTTTCTTCGCACTTCTCATCCCATTCAAATTTCTGATTCTTCCTGGTAAGCTTTGTCAATGGCGTAGCTATCTTTGCAAAATCTTGCACAAATCTTCTGTAGTAACCTGCCAATCCCATGAAACTTCTTACTTCCGTTGGTGTTTTTGGCCTCTCCCAGTTGATTACGGCTTCAATCTTTGCTGGATCCACTTCCACTCCTTTATTGCTAATCACGTGCCCAAGAAATCGTACTTCTTTTAACCAAAATTCACACTTGGAAAACTTTGCGTATAACCTTTCCTGTCGCAGTATCTCCAGAACTATCCTCAAATGTTCTACATGCTCCTCTTCTGTTTTGGAATAGATCAAGATGTCGTCTATAAACACGATCACGAATTTATCCAAATACTTCTTAAATACTCGATTCATTAGATCCATGAAAGCCGCTGGTGCGTTAGTTAATCCAAATGCCATTACTAGAAACTCATAATGCCCATATCTGGTTCTAAATGCGGTCTTCGGAATGTCTTCAGGCTTGATCTTTAGTTGATGATATCCGGATCTTAAATCAATCTTAGAAAACCATACAGCGCCTCTCAATTGGTCAAACAAATCATCGATCCTTGGTAACGGATACTTGTTCTTAATGGTTAGCTTATTCAGTTCTCGATAGTCAATACACAGTCGCATACTCCCGTCCTTCTTTTTGACAAACAGTACTGGTGCGCCCCATGGGGATACACTGGGTCTTATAACTCCTTTCTCCAAGAGATCTTGCAGCTGAGATGCCAATTCTTTCATTTCCACTTGTGCCATCCGGTACGGGGCTTTAGAAACTGGTTCTGTTCCGGGTGCTAGATCAATCGCAAATTCAATTTCTCTGTCGGGAGGTAATCCTGGTAGATCGTCCGGAAAGACATCTGAAAATTCGTTGACAATTGGAATCGCTTCTAGTGCTGGAACTTCCTTACTGGTGTCTATCACATGGGCCAAATATGCTTCGCAATTCTGACACAATAACTTCTTCACTTGAGCGATCGTTAAGAACTTCTTCTCTTGCTTATTTCCTCGGAATATCACCTTCTTCTTACTATTCAAGGTCTGAAGTCTTATTTTCCTATTCTTACAATCAATCTGGGCTTTATTTTCTGACAACCAATCCATTCCTAAAATAACATCAAATTCTCCCAACTTAAAAGGTATTAAGTCGGCATAGAAATAATGTCCTCCTATCTCAACATCGCACCTCGGGCACACTTGGTCGACTAAAATTTGATTCTTATTAGCTAGCTCTATCATTAATGCTTGTTCTAACAATTTAACTTCACAATGCAGTTTATCGACAAAACTTTGAGAAATGAATGATCTTGTAGCTCCAGAATCAAATAAAACTTTAGCATCTACGGAGTTGACTGGAAGCGTACCTGCCACCACGTCAGAACTCTGAACAGCATCCTGCATAGTCATATTGAATGTTCTGGCTTTTGGCTGGTTCTTTGCTGGTGGTCCTTCAATCCTTGGTACACCTTGAGATGATGGTCCTGCAATCCTTGGAACATTTACACTTTGTACTTGTTCTTTACAGTTGTTGGCATAATGTCCTGTCTTCCCACATCGGAAACACGTAACTTCTTGCATCTGATTGCGGCACTCATATGCATGATGTCCCTTCATATTGCACTTGTAGCACACAGAATTAGCTTTACAAATCCCAGAATGTTTCCTGCCACAAAACTTGCAATCTGGCATTGGTGGACGATTGGACCTCTGCTGATTTGAATTCTGAAAACGGTTGACTGGTCCTCCATTTCCTGATTGTGGTCTTCTGAATCCCATATTCCTATTACCCTGAAAATCTGGCCTTTTGTTAAAACGACTCTGAAAATTACTTGACTGCTGACCTCCCTCTGAGGTTTCCATTTTCCTTTTCTTCCCATCCTTTCCTTTCTGTGACATATCACTCCTACTCTCAATCACCATTGCCTTCTGAACCACTGCCACATATGAAGTCAACTCAAACATGGCCACTCTGTTCTGAATCCAAAACTTCAATCCCTGTTCGAATCTTCTTGCTTTCTTTTCATCTGTATCAACCTGGTCTGGCACGAACCTTGCTAACTCAGTAAACTTAGCCTCGTACTCAGCCACAGTAAGATCACCCTGGGTCAGATTCAAGAACTTAATCTCCATTTGATTCTTCATATACCTCGGGAAATATTTCTCCAGGAACAACTCTGTGAATCTCTCCCAAGTTATAAACTCACCTCCTTCCAATGCTCGCGTGGATTCCCACCAATAGTTCGCCTCGCCCTTCAAAAAGTAACTTGCAAACTTGGTCTTCTGCTCAGCTCCTGCTTCGACCAATTCAAAAGCCTTTTCCATTTCCTTGAGCCATGCATTGGCTTCCACAGGATCAACACTTCCCTTGAACTCAGGTGGCTTCACTGCTTGAAACTGCTTAAAAGTCACTGCTGGTGGTGCTGCTGCTTGCTGCTGTTGTTGATGTTGTTGCTGTTGTTGCTGCTGCGTAAGATGTAACATCTGCTGCTGCATCAGTCCCAACATCTGGATAATCGCTGGATCTGTACGACTCGCGGTATGATCCTCTCCTGAATTATTCCTTTTCTTTGGAGCCATTATTCTGGTAAGAGAACAAGCAACATATATAATAATATGTCAAGCATTGTGTCAAATATGTAGCAATTCTTTAGCATATTAAAGTTCGCAAACACTATCTCTTCTCAAAATATCATAAACTTGCTACCATATTAACACAAGCGACATGATTATCACATAATCCTGCTTATTATCTCGAGAATAATAACATAAAGAAAATTTACTCCGAATTATCCAAACCTTATAAATCCTTACTTAAAATCTCAACTAAACCAACAAAATAACAGGGCAATGACACAAGGCCTAAGGCTAACTGCAGAACAGGAAACCTAAACAACTTAACTATAACCCAGCCCAATATCCTAAATTTAATCCTATAAAAGCTAAATATACGCGCCTATCTTATGTGATCTTCCTATGACTCATCTATGACAATCCTACGCCTGTTTCAGTGACCATAACCTGTAGCTCTGATACCAACCTGTGACGCCCTCCAAACCCGGGGTCTAGATTTGGGGGTCACTCGCCAATAAACTAAAATAAAATAATCACAGCGGAATAATAAAATAAATGCGACCCCTTTACCTGCACTGGATCGATCACAGGTTATAGTATGGAACAGGCACTACTACAAATCAAGTGTTATTACAAACCATAGTCTAATTAGTTTTACAACTTATTCAAATTTTATTACAAACCTCTAGACTAATTAAGCGTCCCAAAATAGTCTATCTGGCATACACACCACTATTTACAAGCACTCGACTTCTGGTCAAACTTGGGACTCAAGCCTGCTCTGGCTTAGCTGAAATATTAGAATAATAAACAAGTATGAGCGAAAGAAATGCTCAGCAAGCAGTATAAAGTTTGTAAATGAACAACAATAACAATATCTGAGTAAAATCAGAAGCTGATATAAACTTTAAAGTTTAAGCGACAGTTTAATAAAACACAATTATGCACTATGCTGTTTCTGATGATCAGTCATGAAACAACACCGGTATCCCGCAGCCATACCGTAAATATAGGTATCGATATCCCGCAGCCATACCGTACCTATTGGATATCCATGAAGAAGGCATATATTCGCCTAGCAAGATATTACACTTTCGTATAATAACTCACGCTGGACCGGTGCCTCGGCCCCTTATGCTAACCAAGAATCAATTCACGAAACAATTTTTTTTTTTTTTGATTAAAGGAGTCGGATCAATGACATCCTTATCTATTCAACTCCCCATGTCATATGGTCCGGAGTTATCTCAACAACTGATGGCGAAATAACTAGAACAATTAGTTATTTGCTAATCTCAATTCAATGTTCCACTGTATAGAGTGATTTATAGCGAAATACATAAAACGTTTAACTATTCTGAACTTAGAATAGTATGGGAATCGAAAGAATAAAGTTCGGAGTCAATATCAATTGAATGATAAATGAAAATAAAGGTACTTGCATAATATAATTCAAAATAAACGTCACTTGAACAATAAGTGAAGTTAGGGGTACTTGCCTGGTATGCTCAATAACCTCTTACGTTAACTCTGCTTCTAACTGATGGCTACTATCTTCGTCTAACACTTGATTGCACTCCTTGCTACTTGATTCTATAAACAAAAGGACTATCTTAATTGGCAGAACTAAACTCAACCGACGTAACTATACGTCTTGACATCTACCCGATCGTTTATAACTAGCATGGCATTTTAAAACTGTAACATATAGCATGTATATCACGTATCACGTAATCATGGTATTCGTATAGCACGTACTCACATATTTCATATAATACATAAGTCAGATCATTAAGAGATACGTCTCAGTGCGTTCAGAATGAAAATCAATTCAATTTTAACATTTATCGATCAAATACCGACTCAAACTGATATACAAATCAAATGACATTGCAATACAATAAAAATTAGGTCTCAAAAGTATTTTTATTGGAAGCGCAATATTTTTCTGAGTCTGTACGCGTTCATTTCGTGTTAAACGGACGAACGGTTTGTTTATAAAATATCTTATCCCAACAACACGTACTTAAGTTTTGTAAAATTACATATCTTCGTTCGACGTCTCCGATAATTATAGGTTACGTTCCCGTATTTTCGGAATTAATTTTCCGAAAATCGGCCAGCGTCTCCTTTGTTTATCGGCCTGCCCGTCGAACATCCCGACGTCGAATCAATTACAATCAAGTCCAAACCCACTACAATCCAATTCATATATTCTCCAACACAAATTAAATATAATTAATTACATCTTATATTTTTATTTATTTATAAAATTTAGGACTCAGAATCATGTCATCATAGTCCACCGTCAGCTCACCAATGTTCATTGCTGACGGCGGCGAAATCGGTCGGTGCCCGAATAATTCAAGTGTCCAGACCGGTTTCACCGATTATTCAATAATAATTTTTCGCACAAAACACATATTTCATGAACTAATCAACAATTCATGCCGAATTAATTTATAAAAATAATCACAGCAGGAATAATCAAGTTAGAGTAAGGGCCACAGTACGCGTCACGCGCGCAATCGGAAATAGGGAAAAAAAAACAGAAACGCCCCCCACTGAGCAGAACTCAGGAAAAACTTCCACCATACACACACTCGAGCACTATACACACACACATATTACTCACGCACACACACCACGCGCAGACACAGCATCGCCCAGGCCACCCAGCCGGAAAAGAGGCCGGCGGCGGCTGGAAAGAAATGACAGAGACAACAACAAGGATCCCAACATCAACCAATCCAGGCACATATACACACATAATAATATGTACATACAACAGAAACCACCAAGAAGATCTTTCCGGCGGCACTTTACCGGAATAGGGGCGGAGTTCGGCGAACGCAGAAGAAACCCGAAGCAAAGAACCGAAATGGGGGTTTAATGAATGTATATATTTGTTTTTTTATTCCTCAGCCGACTAAATTACATAGTACACCTGCTAGTACAAGTAGTACAATTTTCTATTATTCAAGTACGTACTATTGGAAATTACGAGAATTCTGAGACTTGATTCGTTTCGAAATTCAAATTTAACGGATCGAGGTGCACGTAAAATAACTTCAGGAAATTACAAAAATTGCCTTATAAGGTTACAAATATCCCGAAATTTATCGAAACACAAATTTCGAAATTTAAAACAATTTCTGAAACGTAATTTATAACCACTTTTATCAATTATACGAATCGATGCGCGGGTAAAACTAACTCCGAAAATTCCAAAAATAATTTTAAAACTCTCGGAACATTCCAAACATAAATAAATATTAGTTTCATAATTTTTGAAGAATTTTGGAATTAAATACGGATTTTACAAATAAATGAAATCATAAAATCATTTAAAATTAAATAATCACTGAAATATTGATTTCTAAATTTTATAAAATTTTAAAAATAATAAATAAAATTATGAAGTAATAAAAATGATTTTAGAGATAATCAAATAGTTATGAAAGTAATTCTTTAACAAAATTACTTTTAATTATAAAAACAAAATAACACAACTAATTACACAAATGATACTCGAACATCAATAATCTCACCTAATTAATAAAGATATTAACAAAAGTAATATCCAACTGACAGAACCCATACCCATAGTTTATTTTGTAATTACTGGGAAAATAATTAATAAATCCATAATGCATCATAAAATCATACACCGGTCCAAAAATTACCAGAAAATCCCGAAAACACGTAAAATACAATCACACGTATAAAATCAAATAAAACCGGTATCCTAATAAAGATGCTGATAATTACGCGTCCCGATTGCAGATAGATTCATATAATTGCAGTTTAAGCATATTTTAATCAACCGAAAAATTTTCTGGCCCGTACAGAAACATACATAACAGTTATAACATCTCATATCATAGCAACAATTACTTTAAATTTATAAACACACAATATTTATTTATTTAACATATAATATTCACATAATTTTCCCGGATATTACAAACACTCTTGACCTTGTAAGGCCCTTCCCAATTTGGGGCAAGCTTCCATTTCTACCCTACACCAGAAGCTTCCACCTTCCTTAAGACTAAGTCACCCTGTTTGAAGAACCTTTCTTTAATCCTTAGGTTGTAGTAGAACGAAGCCTTTTTCTGATATTCCACTATCTTCGCATATGCCTCATCTCGCACTTCATCAATTAGATCCAGGGCTAACCTTTGCCCTTCCTCATTTTCCTCAGCATTGAAAGCTTGAATCCTGGGGGAGGAATGTGATATCTCTACAGGAACAACTGCTTCTGCCCCATATGCTAACATGAAGGGAGTTGCTCCAGTCGTGACTCTACAGGTAGTCCTATAGGCCCATAGTATTGGGAGTATTTCATCCACCCAGTTATTCCTCGACTTCTCAATCCTCTTCTTTAGTCCATCCAGGATTATTCGATTCGCCACTTTCGCTTGCCCATTGGCTTGCGGGTGAGCCACAGAGGTGAATCGTAACTCAATTTCATTCTCCTCACAATACTTCTTGAATTCCTCATTGTTGAATTGTGTTCCAATGTCAGTGACTAGGATGCGGGGAATTCCATACCGGCACATGATATTTTCCCACAGTAATTGTGTAACCTGCTTAGTTGTGATTTTGGCCAAAGGCTGGGCTTCAATCCACTTAGTAAAATAATTAATGGCTACAATCAGGAACTTCCTTTATGTCGTGGCCATGGGGAAAGGCCCTAGTATACCATTCCCCACATAGCAAAGGGGATGGACGAGTTGATGGAAGTTAGCATCTCGGGGGGTTATCTAACGACAGGTGCATGCTTCTGACAGCGATCACACTTTTTCACATATTCTTTGGCATCAGCCATCATTCCTGGCCAATAGAAGCCTAAACGGGTTATCTTATGAGCTAGGGCCCTGCCCCCAAGTGTTGCCCACAGATACCTTCATGCACTTCTTCAAGAGCCAAGCGTGCCTCATCGGGCCTGAGACATCTTAGGTAAGGAACTACATAAGATCTTTTATATAAAATCCCATCTATTAAGGAGTATCTTAATGATCGAACAACCAACTTCCGTGCTTCAGTAGCATCATTAGGCAACCAACCGGTTTGAATATGAGTCCTAATGGGATCTATCCATGACGTCCCCAGACCTATAGGAGCTACAAGCTTAACATCAATGCTCCGTGTCTTCAGAACGTGGAAGTATACACTTCCTGAACTTTCCTCTATCTCGGATGAAGCAAACTTTCATAAGGCATCTGCCTTAGCATTTTCCTCCCTTGGAATGTGCTCAACATGGCATTCATTGAATTTGGTCATCACAGCCCTTACTAGGCGGACATATTTAGCCATCGTATCATCCCTTGCCTCAAACTCTCCTTTCACCTGGGATATAACCAACTTCGAGTCTCCACAGACCTTCAAGTTCTTGACTCTCAATGTCCCTGCTAGGCCGAGGCCAGCTATCAGAGCTTCATATTATGCCTCATTGTTTATGGTCGGGAAGTCTAACTTCATGGCATACTCAATCAAGAACCCATCAGGGCTTTGTAAAACCAAACCTGCTCCACTTGAATTTGTTTTTGATGATCCATCAAAATAGAGAACCCGATATTCTTTCTCCTTATCATCCTGTTCCTTGTCCCCCTTATCAACTTCCTTGTCTTGAGGTATGGTATCCTCCTGCCCCCCGACTTCTTGGTTGGGTATGGTACATTCCACCTCGAAGTCATCCAATGCTTGGGCTTTTATTGCCATTCGTGGCTTATACTTGATATCGAATTCTCCCAGCTCTATTGCCCACTTGATCAACCTCCCACTAGCCTTGGGACTATGAATATCGTTGCAAGGTGATCTCATATATCTAACCTTGTCTCAACGTTTTTTTTCTGAAAATCTTTATCATGCATAAGATAATTATTTACAAGATATAAGTTGAAAAGGTGAAGTTACGAGATACTCCAATATACTTATATCTTTTCCGAATACTACTTGAACTACCACCGTTCAAGGTATAATCCGTTTCAAAAGTTCATCACATAGATGAGTCTACAAGATAAGATTTGAATAGATTCAATCTTTGAAATATCGTTTTAAATAATGAAGTTACGAGATACTTCATTAAGTCCCGATATATATACACTTATATATATATATATGCATTTCATACACTCCTTGAAAACCTCTTTTATTAAAATTATAAACAAAGTTGTAATATCCAATGAATTTGGAAATGAGAAAACCTTGGCATAAACCTGATATCTTGCTGATCAGGCAAAGATACCAATAAGTATCCTTTTCTACTAGTAGATGGACGAATTCCCCGCTGGTCATCACCCTGGCCACAATAGGACCTTATGCTGGACTGCCACTTAGCCACTTACGCATTTGATGGACTCCCACTTAGCCACTTACACTTTCATGGATGCACGCTGAGCCCATGTTGCTTATTCCGACTCAAATAGATGAACTTACTTCCCGAACGATGGGCAAGTAATCAAGATGTTTTCTCAAAACAGCAACCTCGTTGCGAATGTAAAATACACCACTGAGCCGGATCCCTCAGGTTTTGAGCGAGTATTTAAATCCCCTTCAAAAGGAAGATCTTAAATATAAAAATGAGTTTTGGGATCCGCTCTAACTTTTAAAAATCATTTTGAAGACTTGAAAATATTTTTAAGAATGTTTGGAGTAATGCTGATTTAATGAAATAAATCAGCCTCGATATATTAGAAAATATCTGAATATTATTATTTAAATAATATTCCCAAAAGGATAATCCTTATAAAAATAATTGAAGTAGAAGTTTTAAAACTTATACTTGAAATGAATAATAAATAACCAAAGATATACGATCTTTATTTAAATAATCAAAAATAAGTTTGATTATCGAAACATTATTCTTTAATAAAATAAAGAATATTATTTAATAAAATAAGCGGATTCATAAGTCCTCGAATGAATATTCAAAATAATATTCATTAAATAAAATAAACGGAGTCATAAGTCCTCGAATGAATATTTAAAATAATATTCATTAAATAAAATAAACGGAGTCATAAGTTCTAGAATGAATATTCAAACTAATATTCATTAATTAAAATAAAGTTATCGAATAAACCTTATTCGATTAATGGTTTTGAAAACTATTCATATATATATATATTATACTCGGGAACATCGACTCCCGGTTTAGAAAAATGTTCACCTTTGGGTCCCCTATACCAAGGGTATACGCAACTACTGCTTATCTCTAGCATAAGTATTATGCAACTTATAAGCAATTGAATCAACAATTAGATATCAAGATTACGAAACACATATGCATATATACCATATCAGCATGCTCCAATATATCGCAAAATTTAGTAATAACAATCATGCACTTATCACAAGATAATGCATATACATATATTTACATCACAACAATATAACGGGTAGAAAACTTGCCTGAGTGTTCCCGGATAGACTTAAGCTTAGAGTGGGTCTGATAACCTATGAACAACAACATAAGTCGGAATTAAACCAAAGTCGCTTAAGAATCTATTCTTTAACCAATTGAACCCTAACGTTCGCTTATGGTCACTTCTACGCTTAACGAATCACATAAGTCATTCGAGTACCCTCGGCTCCACCATTTGTAATAAATTAACCATTAAGAATTTTAAGGCGATTCTTTTGTGAGTACCCTACCAACTGCCTAATCCACTTTACATAATTGTTTCATACTCCAATTAGTCCATTAAGGGCCTTAACCAAGGTTTCAAAGTAAGGCGAGGGGTAATGGTTCGTTCGCGAAACACCGTTTCTTAAAACGGTCGATTCTCCTAAACCATACATCGGATTCAAGCGAACCACATATCAAAATGAAGCTCGTAACATGAACTATATAAAAATGGTAATGGTCAGTTCATGGAAGTGAGTGTTCAGGTGCAAAAGTTAAGCACAAAACAGTTTAAGGAAAATTGGGCATTACGACGGCTATAACTTAGAAATTCCCAAATTTTTACCAAATCAATTCAACATCAAACCACCACTAATCAACACCATTCCACCATCATTCAACCACAATACAAGATCATTTAACTATGACTCAAGATCTCAACTTATTCATCTAAACCAAGTCAAAATGTGAGCAAGAACATCAAATCCAACAAGTATCACTCCTAACTCCAAAATCAACAAAACCACTTACTAAACAAAGCTCTAAACATGAGTACACATCCATTACACTAACCCATCATCTAAACATTATGAAATCCAAACCAACAAAACTTAAGACTAAGGGTTTGAGAAGTTATACCTTCCTCGGAGAGTGGAGAATCACTTAGGAAGCCTTAAATAACCACTAACTATCTCTACTAAGCTTGGATCTTGAAGAAAACATAAGAAAACACAAAGTTAGTTTCTTGAAAACACTATTCACCAAGAACTTTGATGAATTGATTAGCTATGTTAAACATGGAATCTTGAGCTTAAACTTATGGCTCATCTAAGTTATGAATTATGGAAGCTAAAGAAACAAACCTCTTGAATTATGATTAAGTGGAACTTGGGTTTTGGAAATTTTCTTCCGTGCTTTTCTTCAAAAAGCCGAGGCAAAAAGATGAGGGAAGAAGAAAATGTGTTTGTTTTGGTTGCTTTTAATTTTTGTGATTAATTGAATTGTTACCATGGTAAATTTTGTGTGGTTTATAATCAACCAACACTTCCATCCCTTTTTGGTCATGCTTATGTCATCCTCCTATGTCATCTTCCCACACTTGTCCTCTTCTTGTTGGTGTGATGACATCATCATCACTAACTTCTTTGATTAACTCCTAATTACTTGGCTAATGACCGCTGATCTGCTATACGGTTCGCTTAACTTTTGTTCTCGTTTATCGTTTGAGGGATCATACCCCGGATCTTATTACTTGGGTTTCCTTAACCTTTCTCAATACATTGTATTCCTTTTATGATCCTCTCTTATACTCCTTGAATTTAAATCCTTTTTATCCTGTTACCTTATACTCAATTCTTTCGGTATCTGGTGGATTTTCGGGAAAAATCAAAGTGTTTCGAATTTGGATTCTGACGATCTTTACATACACTTATATACCATATAGAGTACTAATAAGATCTCAGAATAACAATAAAAGAACCTCTACAAATTGTGGCATGAAAAGTTTTCTTATTCAGCATAATCAGCAAAATCACTATTCATAAGGGTTACAAAAAGTCCAAATTTTTTTGGGGTTATTACAGTCTCCCCTCCTTAAAAGGATTCCATCCCGGAATCAGATAGAAAACAAATGGGGGTACTTTTCTAGCATTGTGCCTTCTAACTCTCAAGTCAATTTTCCCATATTGTGGTTCTGCCACAAAACCCTGACTAGCACGATAACCTTTCTCCTAAGCACTTGTTCCTTTTCGATCTATAACCCTTCCTGGTTGCTCCATATAGGTTACGTTTGGTCGCTTGCCTATGCGCTCATATGCTAACTTCCCATTATGTCTTAATACCTCAAAGGGGCCAACAATTCATGGGCTTAGCTTTCCTATCTTTCCGAACCTCATTCATCATTTCCAAGGGAATACCTATAACAGCACTAGGTCCCCTACTTCTTATTCTTTGTCCTTTCGTGTCAAATCAATATACTTCTTATGTCCATCTTGGGCTATTACCAGCCGTCCTCTGATTAGATCTATTATATCCTTGGTCATTTGGACTACTGCGGGTCCGAGCATCTTGCGCTCTACAACTTCATCCTAACATAAGGGAGATCGACATTGTCTTCCCTCAAGGATCTCATAAGGCGACATCTCGATATTGACATACCATCTATCATTGTAAGAAAACTCAATACGTGCTAAGTTATCATTCCAAATTCTTTCAAGTCTATCGCACAGACTCTCATCATAGCTTCTAGCGTTATAGCTTTTACTTCTCAATAATACCCACTCTTTTCCAGTTCGTAATCGTTACTATCTTCCGTACATAATACTATACTTGTTACACCTTTGCTCGTTAGCATTCTATAACCTTTTAATACACGCGTCAACCTTAATATCACGAATGTGTTTCCATTCCGAATACCACCATACTCATACTACTCCTTTTCTAACTACTTCTATCTTCGAAAGCTTGATCCATCATATAGAGGTAAAGGAATTTGTTGAGAGATCACTATGATCATGAACACTTGTTCTATTGCATAGTTAGTACAGAAGGTGGCCAGCCTTTAGTACTTGACAAGCAATTAAACAACATGTGGTATCCTACTAGGCTTCTATCACACAGATAGATAGTCATTCAGCAATACCTCCCCTTCTGGAAGGGTTGTTCTTCTCAGCTTATACAAAATGAAAAGGAGAGAAAAGAATGAATTGAAGAGAATTGTATATATATAAAATATACTGCCACAAAATATCTGGCTTGGAATCTACCTCTGAACTATAGAGGTTTGTCATAGGAGAACAAAACATATACGTATATATATCAACATCATGTATTATAGCATCGCATTTCACGTGCCAGAATATTTACTATTCCGTCCATCATTCCATGGACCCATGCTCTTGCTCGAGCTCATAAACACTCACTTTTTAAACTCCCTCGACATCAAAACTGGAATATGGGATTTCGTTCTAGATATCATCGTTACTGGAATCTATTGCTACACCGCAACCTTCTTCGTATAGTAATACTACTCTTTATCGATAAGAAGGAATAAATATTCATAGGTAAATAATCGACTTAATTAGTCTATCAATGATAACTTATACATAACCACGACCCGATTAGTGGTACTCAATCTCAACATCCATTCTAATACAACTCTTACGGTTGTAATCAACTCATTACTCGCAGAATCATTGCAGCATTACTATGGTCCATCGCTGACCTACTGTAGTCATTCGCTTTCCTCGGAATCTTAATATCTAATCATAAGGAGTATATATCTGTCGTATCAAAATCTTTTAAGGACTTAACATAATCACCATTCATGATTCATGAAAACACTCCAGATCCTGACGTACATTCATGACATGAAGCAGATAAAATTGCAGAAGAGTTTCAATCAAAGCAACGATAGCAGGTTAATACCATTCTTAATCATATGTCTTTATTAGGAGACATAAATCTCAAAGGTTCATTTAGACCTTTCGTAACATGGTCCTGGCTTATCTCAAGATATGACCTTATAAGATAGATAGCCCACTCACGGCGATTACATAAATTAAATCTTTACCAAACTACTATCACGATTGAGTATCACACAATCATCAGAAGGAATGTCAATCTTCCAAATCATAATACAACCTTCACGACTTCAAACATCATCACTGTATTCCTCTGGCACGAGCGCCTATAATTATCCTCTTACATTTAAAGTGTCGGCCACCTCTTTGGCCTTTCCTGATAGTAAAATTTCCTTACAATCAATGTGTTTTAAATGACCTTCAACTAAAATTTCTACCTCATTTCCAATCACTGCTTGTGTGAAAATGCACTTTCTTACGCTTTGGTAAAAAAAATATATCACCATTTTTCCAAAAGTTATTGCCTCGGTCTTTTAGAGGTTAACATTGTCACGACTGTCTCGATCATACTTCAGACGTCTCTTATCTTGGGTCCTACTTATTTTCACCAATCTCGACCCTCATTGGATCGATCTATAATTTCTTATGGTTCAATACGTGCCCCACCTGGCATTATTATAATTACGCCATATTTCCTTTATCAAAATTTCTATGCTTGAGAACTTTGAATACTACCTTTCTCCTTGTAAAACCTCTAAGGTTATCCTTAAATCCTTCATCAGGTACACCCTAGGTACATGGCATATCAAGATACCATTTACGAATACCAGAATCATTGTCTATATAGTTCTGAAAACTTTCTCCACTGATCTTTAAAGGTTGTTGTTACCTTAGTACTTCGTTCTGTTGGATTTTTAACGCAGCGGGGTCATGGCAAAACACTTTTACACATACAAAATCCAAATAAAAGCATATAAATCGTGAATAAAAATTCGAGGGATCGAATCTAACCTTTTATAAATAATTCGGAGACAACGATCAGAGATCCTTAGCAGTTGCTCCTCAAGTGTGAAGCACTCCACCGGTATCCACCAAGAAAACGACTTTTAGGAGGAGGAGGAGGTGGAGAGAATTTGGTTTTCTGAAACTTTTGGGTTTCTGGGGTTCGAATAAAATAGGGTCTATAATAGTGTATTTATAGGCAAAATTTTCAGCTGAAATTTTCCCAGAAATATTATTATTATTATCCCATTTATTATTCTCATTAATAATTAAAACACCTTTTAATTATTAATCCTTTTTCTAAACACTTTATAAATAATTCTCTCTCTTGATTTAATTTCCAAAAATTAAATCCTTAATTAATAATATTAAGAACTTTTCTTAATTAATTTATAATCAATTAAATCTCATTTAATCAATTATTAAATTTGCCAATTAATTATTTATTTTACAAATAAATAATTATTAGCCATTATTAATTAATTCCTCCACCAATAAATCATTCTCTTTTTATGGTGTGACCCTGTAGGTTCAATATTAAGCCGGTAGTAGAAATAAATAATAATAAAACTATTTTATCATTATTTATATAAATTCTCTAATTTATTAAATATGATTAATTAATTAATCACATTTATTCTACATCGTGAGTGATGCTTCTCAACATATCGCGACTATCCAGATAATATGAATTCACTGCTTAGAATACCAAGAACCTGTCAGTGAATAGTTACCGTACAATAAACTCCTTCTACCCTACAATGTCCCGATTAAATACAAGGCATGGATCTCGTGTCAAGCCTATCTAATTTAATCACTTGCTTACCATTTATTATGCGTAGTTCTATGCAAATTAGAAACTCCTTTCTAATTTCATTCACTCTGGCCAGAGATTCCTGAACTAGCATAAGTGGATCAGCCTTGAACATTCGCTTCCTTCACTGGAAGGGGTAGATCCTTTATTGATCATACACTATCTTCGTGTACAAATTCCTATACCCAGAAGAGCCCTAATAATTGTCCCTGGAGACTAAGAACTAAACCAAAGCATAGTTCAGTGTACACAAGATGACTATGATGACCTCAAGTCTAAGGATACTTGTACAACTATCACTAAGCGAACAACTGCTGACACGTGAGTGAACTCCATCAGTTATTCAGCTGGGCGAGTCATGTTCAGTGAACTTATTCTATAATAAGCACCTACATACTAGCTATAGTGTCACCACACAAATGTCTATGAGAACAAACATCCTTCATAATGAAGCAAGCATAGTATGTACCGATCTTTGCGGATTATTAATTACCAGTTAGTAATCCTATAACCAGGAACTATTTAAGTTTAGAGTTATCATCTTTTTAGGTCTCACTATTATGATCTCATCATAATCTATAAAAAGCTTTACTCTAAACTATGGTATATCTTATTTAAACACTTAAATAGATAAAGCCCGTAATAAAAACAAAACAAGTTTTTATTAATATCAATGAAATTAAAACAGATTACATAAAAGTTATTCCTAAATCCTAATACATGGTTGGACTTAGGACATATTCCTTTCAATCTCCTACTTGTACTAAAGCCAATCACTCTGGTATCTAATACCCATCTCATCTTTATGACGATCAAAGTGACTTTCAAAAAGTAGCTTTGTGAGTGGGTCTGCTATGTTGTTATGTGTGTCATCTCTAATTCAATACAATACAAGAAATGTTATCGCGCTCCCACTAACCCTTTTGTAGACGCATGGTTCATCCACGTTTTTGATAAAATCAAACTCTTTGATTGTCTCATCAAAACGGATGTTCCATCTACGAGAAGCTTGCTTTAAACCACATTAATCGCAAGCAAAATCCGAACTGATTTTAACAGGGCTACATGTAAAAAGTTTCATCAAAGTCAATCCATTGCCTTTGTTTGAATCCTTTTCCCAAAAGCCTGGCCTTATAGGTCTCCACCTGGCCATCTGCTATAATCTATCTTTTGTATACCGTATACATAGATTCCATTCTGGATTTCATGGCACTATGCCATTTCTCTGAGTCAACACTACTCATAGCCTCATTATAGGTCACAGGGTCGTCATCATCAATAATCGACAACTCATTGTCATTCTCAATGACAAGGCCATAATACCTCTCAGGTTGGCGAGACACTCTCCCTGATCTATGAATGGGTTGTTCCATAAAAGGTTGTTCAGTCAGAACAGGTGTTTCCACTTGATCCGTAGTAGTTTGTGCTTCTTGAACTTCATCAAGTTCAATTTTTCTCCCACTGTTTCCTTCAAGAATAAACTCTTTTTCCAAGAAGGTAGCATGTCTGGAGACAAACACCCGATGATCGGTGCAAAACTAATACCCTAAAGTCTCTTTAGGATATCCCACAAAACTACATTTTCCGGATCGATATTCCAGCTTATCTGGGTCAACTTTCTTGACATAAGCTGGACATCCCCAAATCTTAACGTGTTTAAGACTCGGTTTCCTTTCTTTCCATATCTCATACGAAGTTTGAGGAACAGATTTTGGAAGGCACCTTATTCAGTAAATATGCTGAGGTTTCCAATGCATAACCCCATAGGAAAACTGGAAGATTTGCATAGCTCATCATGGACCGAACTATGTCTAACAAAGTTCGATTTCTCCTTTCAGATACCAATCTGGAGGAGTCCACTGGGAGACTATACCATTTACTTTTATTAGTTTGTTCAATCTGAAGTAAATTATGTCACATATATACAGACCATTATTTAAAGTACCACGTCCATAAAGAATATTATCTCTAAGAATAGAACATTCATTATTCTCAATAATAAATGAAAATCCAGCCAAGTCTAACATGGGAATAATATTCCTCACAATCGAGGGAACAAAATAACAATTATTTCAAACAATAGTCTTGCCCGTAGGCCTATGTAAATGAAATGATTCTACATCTTCAGCAGCAACTCTTGCTCCATTTCCATCAGTAGAATCACCTCCTCTTCCTCAAGAGTCCTACTTCTCCTTGGTCCCTGCAACAAATTGCAGATATGAGAACCACAGGTGGTATCTAATACCCAAGTAGAAATTTGATTTAATGACATATTCATTTCTATCATGAACATACCTGAATCAGAAGCGGTAGTCTCACTACCCTTCTTCTTCAATTCTGCAAGGTAAACCTTGCAGTTCCTCTTCCAGTACCCCACCTTGTTACACTGAAAGCAAACAACTTTGCTCTCGGGGTCTTCAGCTTTTGGTGGAACCGGCGTTTTCTCACCTACTTTCTTCTTCTTGGAAGAGTTCCTCTTCCTTTTCTTAGGATTGGAACCTTCACCAATTAGAAGAACAGAACTCTTCTTAGGGGGGAAATTCGATTCCGCAGTCTTCAACATGTTGTGGAGTTCAGGCAGGCTGACATCCAACTTATTCATGTGAAAGTTCACAACAAACTGCGAGAACGAACTCGGAAGCGATTGCAAGACCAAGTCTTGGCTCAGTTCCCCATCCATGGCAAAACCAAGTTGTCCAAGACGTTCAATCAAATTGATCATCTTAAGTACATGGTCATTCACAGATGATCCCTCAGACATCCTACAACCGAACAGCTCCTTCGATATCTCATATCGAGCTGTCCTCCCCGCCACATCATACAACTCTTGTAGATGCATGAGGATAGTGTGAGCATCCATATGCTCATGTTGCTTCTGTAGCTCAATGTTCATGGAAGCTAGCATGATGCATTGAGCAACATTTGCATCATCCATCCACTTACGATACACAACGTGTTCATCATTATGTGCATCACTAGTAGGTTCAGTAGGCTTAGGTGAGTCAATCACGTATTCCAGCTTCTCAATCCTGAGAACAATTCTCAAGTTTCGAAGCCAGTCAGCATAATTAGGACCAGTCAATTTGTGAGCATCTAGTATGCTCCTGAGTGATAGTGCAGAAGACATAACGTACAAAGTAAATCTGTAAATGATAAACACATAACAACACTTAGCAAATATTCGATTTCATTTCAAAACACTATATGAATCGGGTCTTTATTCATAAGTGGCTCCCACTAGTTATCCTAATTTATTCAACCCCCTACGTGAAAAATTAAGCATTCATAATGCTAGTGGGAATAGGGATCCTACATTCCATCACACAACCCCGGCTGTGGCACGAAACGCCATGTAATGTTCAATAGGCAGACAACTCTTGTCAATTACATCTCATGTTATTCCCTAATCAGACTTTAGCCTCTTGAATAATTGAGTCACGGCTGTGGCACGACAAACTCAATATTCTAAGTCAAGTCTAACCCAACATTCCGTATAAATGAATCAGTCCCCAAAGGCCCACGGCTGTGGCACGTAACGACCTTTAGATTCTTATTCAATGTACACATCTCTATGTAATAGACAAGTATTTCTTATTTCGAAATCAAAGCCCTCGGCTGTGGCACGAAACGACAATGATTCAAAAATAAGAACTACTTTCTACCATGTTGGAAGGCTATGACCGACACAAGCCCGTTGTGTCATTGGCCAATTACTACTTGATATTATTTAATTTTAGAGGGATTATATTACGTTACAATCATAATCATATTATAAAGAGATTCTTCCTGTTAAATTAAATATTTCAAATCAATAATCAATAATCAGATGATTCCCAGATCGGGTGGAGCATTGTCAAGAGGCGTCACTTAATAACCCTTTCTTACAGATAGAAATCTGTTGTTGACAGAATAACCTTTCTCTCATATCGAAAATTCATATTCAATTACGTGTTTCACAAACACAAGAATCTCATTATTGTATTCATAATATTATTCTTAAGGTTATGAAACAATTTCACTATACTAGGTTGTCAAACAAACGCCTTATATTCGTTTAAGTTCACCTAAATCTATCATCGCATGATAAACTAAGCATATATCACATATATAAACATGAATAAACATCAAGGCATGCATGTTACATCATCTAGCATATTGTTCTAAGCAATATACATCTCTATGTATCACATGAAGAATTTAAAAGCAATTTAAACAGTTAAAAACAGCTTAAAAACACTTCTGTTAGCTATAAATAGTTCGAAACAATTTCATAAAATATCATATAATATACCATTAGAAGCGTCTCGAAAAGACGAATCCAACGGCACCAAAATCACCCCATCCTGAGCTTTCACGCGCCCGCACATGCCCCGAGAAGATGTCCCACGCGCCGCCACGCGCACACGCGCTGTCAGGCGCTTGTCAGACCTCCCCCACGCGCGCCCACGCGCCCACGCGCCTCACGCGCCCCTAACCCCTATGCTGACGTCAGCATGACGTCATCTGATGACGTCAGCATGACGTCAGCATGACATCACCAGCGCGTGTCTTCCACGCGCCGCGCGTGGCACGCCAGCGCGTGAGCCCCACGCGCGCGTGGTCTACGCGCGGTCCTTTGCCTGTTATCAGCAGTCGCCGTTTTCCTCAAATTTCGTGCTGTCAGTTCTCTCTTTCTGTGCCGCAGTACATCACATGTGCCTTGTCCCTTTTCTTTTAATCCGTGCAGAAAAAACACAGACAATACACAGATGTATATACAAATATATATATACTATATATACATATTTAATTACGAATTTAATTAAAACAACTTCAGAAATTCATAATAAAAAATCTATAGATCCTAAAATTATGAAAAAAATACCCAGACGATCTACAACACTTGTAGAACCCAGATCAACATTCAAAATTATTCTGAGAAACGATTTCTCATCAGACAAAATTAATCCATAATATAACTTGTAAAAATCATAATTAATTCATACAAGCACATAAAATTCTGAAATTTTTACCACAGATCTATATGCATACAACCTATGCTTTGATACCATTGTTGGATTTTTAACGCAGCGGGGTCATGGAAAAACACTTTTACACATACAAAATCCAAATAAAAGCATATAAATCGTGAATAAAAATTCGAGGGATCGAATCTAAGCTTTTATAAATAATTTGGAGACAATGATCAGAGATCCTTAGCAGTTGCTCCTCAAGTGTGAAGCACTCCACCAGTATCCACCAAGAAAACGACTTTTAGGAGGAGGAGGAGGTGGAGAGAATTTGGTTTTCTGAAACTTTTGGGTTTCTGGGGTTCGAATAAAATAGGGTCTATAATGTTGTATTTATAGGCAAAATTTTTAGCTGAAATTTTCCCATAAATATTATTATTATTATCCCATTTATTATTCTCATTAATAATTAAAACACCTTTTAATTATTAATCCTTTTTCTAAACACTTTAGAAATAATTCTCTCTCTTGATTTAATTTCCAAAATTAAATCCTTAATTAATAATATTAAGAACTTTTCTTAATTAATTTATAATCAATTAAATCTCATTTAATCAATTATTAAATTTGCCAATTAATTATTTATTTCACAAATAAATAATTATTAGCCATTATTAATTAATTCCTCCACCAATAAATCATTCTCTTTTTATGGTGTGACCTTGTAGGTTCAATATTAAGCCGGTAGTAGAAATAAATAATAATAAAACTATTTTATCATTATTTATATAAATTCTCTAATTTATTAAATATGATTAATTAATTAATCACATTTATTCTACATCGTGAGTGATGCTTCTCAACATATCGCGACTATCCGGATAATATGAATTCACTGCTTAGAATACCAAGAACCTGTCAGTGAATAGTTACCGTACAATAAACTCCTTCTACCCTACAATGTCCCGATTAAATACAAGGCATGGATCTCGTGTCAGGCCTATCTAATTTAATCACTTGCTTACCATTTATTATGCGTAGTTCTATGCAAATTAGAAACTCCTTTCTAATTTCATTCACTCTGGCCAGAGATTCCTGAACTAGCATAAGTGGATCAGCCTTGAACATTCGCTTCCTTCACTGGAAGGGGTAGATCCTTTATTGATCATACACTATCTTCGTGTACAAATTCCTATACCCAGAAGAGCCCTAATAATTGTCCCTGGAGACTAAGAACTAAACCAAAGCATAGTTCAGTGTACACAAGATGACTATGATGACCTCAAGTCTAAGGATACTTGTACAACTATCACTAAGCGAACAACTGCTGACACGTGAGTGAACTCCATCAGTTATTCAGCTGGGCGAGTCATGTTCAGTGAACTTATTCTATAATAAGCACCTACATACTAGCTATAGTGTCACCACACAAATGTCTATGAGAACAGACATCCTTCATAATGAAGCAAGCATAGTATGTACCGATCTTTGCGGATTATTAATTACCAGTTAGTAATCCTATGACCAGGAACTATTTAAGTTTAGAGTTATCATCTTTTTATGTCTCACTATTATGATCTCATCATAATCCATAAAAAGCTTTACTCTAAACTATGGTATATCTTATTTAAACACTTAAATAGATAAAGCCCGTAATAAAAACAAAACAAGTCTTTATTAATATCAATGAAATCAAAACAGATTACATAAAAGTTATTCCTAAATCCTAATACATGATTGGACTTAGGACATATTCCTTTCACGTTCCATACTATCAAAACTCATATTATCCATATTAAGGGCGAAATGCCAACCTTTATGCATTCCCCTAGGGTTCATCTCAAGTTATCGAAGTTATATCCTTAATTCCACCTTTAAAAAGGTACTTGCATCATTTCATGGATAAATCAAGTCATATATCCTTGATAGATTATCTTATTCAATCATTCCCACCTCGATAGTCTATACCAATTTCACAATAATATCTGTATTCAAAATGAGGTCAATCAGTATGGCCTCCAAAAGATAACAACGGTTATCTACTTTTCTTGCCTGATTCAGTAATGATAACAAAACATTCTAGAAGATATTGGTCGTGTTCAACGTGAACCTTTTAGTTCTAACTACTCATTTACCTCTTTTATTTATCTCAACAGTCATCTCAATGTCGGGATATCTTTCATACCTGGCGTCTCCCTTTCTGGGTATCATGCCCCCGGTCTTACACTTCACATTCTTGAAGATCACTTCCTTCATCCAATTTTCCTAATTTCTTACTTTCTTGTCTCCTCAGTCCATCCGTGTTTCCTTATTAATCAATCGATCTATCTCAAATTTTTCATCGAATACTGTCAACTTCAAGGGAATTAACTATACGTATCGCTTACGCCTTCAAACCTTGAATTTATCTCATGATCAGTCACCATCGCGCTGATGATGACACACTTCTCTATATTTATTGCAAGGGTTTCTTAGGGTTTCCCATACCTAACTCCTTATCACTTCTCAACTCTATTTCCTTTATGTCCCTTTATACTCCTTCCCTTTTCAGTCTTTTATTTTCGATTCCATTACAACCATTACATGAACCAACACAACATAAGCATTGATTTTAAACATCCCGTCATTCTGGATTCGTGTCCTCAGAACGAATCTTCATAACTTTTACAACTTAGATTCATAATTCATCATACTCGTCCGCTTTTGTTCTGGCTCTAAAGCTTTTACACTACCTCCATAACCTTGGGAAGTACTTTCCCGAAAACAATTATCTGAACTTTAATCAATTTATTATAACCTCTGGCTCCGTGCCTTTCTTGGTTTTTCACCTGCGGGTGGCCTCTCTCTTAGGAGGGTAAGTGATAAAAAAGTCTTTTGTGATTCGTCCATCATTTAGAATCTCAAATGATTCCTATATTTCCTTTAGCCAGGCTCTCGCTTCTACTGGGTTCGCTTGTTCCTTGGAACTCTGAGAGCTTAGCGACTTAAAGGTCCTGAAAGAATTTCCCACCGCACTGTCTCCTCAGGGTGGTGGTTGAGGATGATAGTCTAAGTTCTTTTTTAGACAGGTCCATGAATTACCATATAGGAGCACCGTCTCGGGTCTCCTTATCTTGCTCGACTTCTGTTTTCTCAATATGAAATGTTTCATCCTTCTCCAATAATCAGGGTTATCTTATACGTTAAAATCCTTATTTTTCATTTCATTATATTATGGGTTCTTTCTTTCTTGATGGCGACCTCCCTGACTATCACATTCGGGGTTTGCCCTAAATCTTATTCCTCGAGCTACGGATTTCATCTAAGATCCAGTCCTTAAGCTCTTAAACGTTGGGAACCCAAATTCTGTAGAAATACCTCGTTATTCCCTTATCATCTTTCTTGGTATTAATCTCTTCTCCAGACATTGACTCTCTGCCTTCATTCATCACTTTTTCTTGGCACAATATGATCTTTTTCGATAATTTGGGTTGTATTACAATCTCAAACAACGTTTCGGTACTGACTCCGGTTACCTTCACTTCTATTTCCATTTTCTCAAAATCTCTTATCAACTCTCCCACAGACATTTTCATCTTGAGTCTCTCCTTATACTAAGGGCATTAGCCACCATTTTGGCTTTCCCTGGATGATAAAGAATCTCATAATCATAATCCTTGATTAGCTCTAATCACCTCCTTTGGCGCATGTTGAGCTCTTTCTGCGTGAAAATGCACTAGAGCACTTATGGCTTGTGTAAATCTCGCACTTCTCTCCATACAAGTAGTTCCTCCAATCTTTAGGGTAAAACTATTGCCACGAGCCCAAGCTCATGGGTGGGGATATCGAATTTTATATTCCCTTAATTATCTTGACGCGTACACGATTACCTTCCTGTGCTGTATAAGAAGCACCCTAATTCCTTATATGAAGCGTCACTACACATCACAACATCTCCTTTTCCATCCGGCAATGCCAACATAGGGGCCGTCACCAATCTTTGCTTCAGTTCTTAAAAGTTGTTCTCGCATTTCTCTGTCCATTCGAACTTCTCGGTCTTACGAGTAAGCCGCGTTAAAGAGGCTACTAACTTTACAAACTTGAACGAACCTCTGGTAGTGACCGGCCAATCCTACCTCTGGTAGTCGCCCTAACCATGGTTATCAATTCCTCAGTGACCATCTCTTCAGTCTTGTTAGGATCCTCCACGAGATCCTTCTCAGCAATAATCCCTTCTGGGACAACATCCTCAACCGCTACATCCTCAATATTAACATCATCCGGTCCCGCGTTAGGACGCTCTATCGGATCCACAATCTGATCTCGAATAAGTAATAAAATATCATTGCGTTGTTGCTCCTCAACCTCAGGGTTCGGAGTCCCGCTACCATATACGATAACGAACTACGCTTCTATCACGTTATTTATAAGGGTTCCCATAAGGGTTTTAACTGTCAGTACTATGTTAGGTAGTCCGACTATGAACTTGGCAAGAGTTCTTATTATCTTAGTGAACTTATTATTTTAACGTCACATCATCTCTGAGGTTTATAACGCTTAGCTCTAATACCATTTATGTAACACCCCCAAATCCGGGGTCGGGGATTCGGGTTGTCACGAGTTCCATTTCCCTTATCAATACTTAATCTTAATAGTCAACCAACTACTGCGTACTGTGACCCCACAATATACACACACACACCACAAGTTATAGTCTCAGAGATGAATACCAAAAATAACACAAGTCATTTTATTCCACAATTATAAACCATTTCACCTTAAAAAGGGTTTCTGAATAATTTACATATTCCTTGCCATTATTACAATTCATAAATATACATAAGTCTGGTACATCAAAAGTTGAAAGCCTAGCCTATTGGTAGATCCTACCTCAGCTACAACGGCATCAACGCCTACAGGAAACTGCGGAACGTTTCCTATCCGCTCGCGAATTGGGAGCTTGATCCTGTTCATCTTGTCTATCTGTTGTTGTGTGATGAAAGAAGAAAGCAAGGGTGAGCAACAAGCCAACCGAAATACTATGTATAATAATTAAAAATATATGAGCATTCTCATAGTACTCATGAAAGTCTTGGTCAAGAAGAAATGAACCAAGTTTAATATCTTAACGCGACCAAGTCGCAAAATATTCAGTATATAAGTATATATACTTTCAAAATCTTTGAAATCCTCTGCCATGCATAATATACACAGAGTTCCAGTTTATAACTGTATAAAAATATCGTTGCAAGGTGATCTCATATATCTAACCGTGTCTCAACATTTTTTTTTCTGAAAATCTTTGTCATGCATAAGATAATCATTTACTAGATATAAGTTGAAAAGGTGAAGTTACGAGATACTCCAATATACTTATATCTTTTCCGAATACTACTTGAACTACCACCGTTCAAGGTATAATCCGTTTCAAAAGTTCATCACATAGATGAGTCTACAAGATAAGATTTGAATAGATTCAATCTTTAAAATATCGTTATAAATAATGAAGTTACGAGATACTTCATTAAGTCCCGATATATATACACCTATATATATATATACATTTCATACACTCCTTGAAAACCTCTGTTATGAAAATTATAAACAGAGTTGTAATATCCAATGAATTTGTAAAGGAGAAAACCTTGGCATAAACCTGATATCTTGCTGATCAGGCAGAGATACCAATAAGTAACCTTTTCTACTAGTAGATGGACGAATTCCCCGCTGGTCATCACCCTGGCCGTAATACGACCTTATGTTGTACTGCCACTCAGCCACTTACACATTTGATGGACTCCCACTGAGCCACTTACACTTTCATGGACGCCCGCTAAGACCATGTTGCTTATGCCAACTCAAATAGATGAACTTACTTCCCGAACGATGGGCAAGTAATCAAGATGTTTTCTCAAAACAACGACCTCGTTGCGAATGTAAAATACACCACTGAGCCGGATCCCTCAGGTTTGGAGCGAGTATTTAAATCCCCTTCGAAAGGAAGATCTTAAATATAAAAATGAGTTTTGGGATCCGCTCTAACTTTTAAAAATTTATTTTGAAGACTCGAAAACATTTTTAAGAATGTTTGGAGTAATGCTGATTTAATGAAATAAATCAGTACTGATATATTAGAAAATATCTGAATATTATTATTTAAATAATATTCCCAAAAGGATAATCCTTATAAAAATAATTGAAGTAGAAGTTTTAAAACTTATACTTGAAATGAAAAATAAATAACCAAAGATATACGATCTTATTTAAATAATCAAAAATAAGTTCGATTATCGAAACATTATTCTTTAATAAAATAAAGAATATTATTTAATAAAATAAGCGGAGTCATAAATCCTCGAATGAATATTCAAAATAATATTCATTAAATAAAATAAACGGAGTCATAATTCCTCGAATGAATATTTAAAATAATATTCATTAAATAAAATAAACGGAGTCATAAGTCCTCGAATTAATATTCAAACTAATATTCATTAATTAAAATAAAGTTATCGAATAAACCTTATTCGATTAATGGTTTTGAAAACTATTCATATATATATAAATATATATATATATATATATATTATACTCGGGAACATCGACTCCCGGTTTAGAAAAATGTTCACCTTTGGGTCCCCTATACTAAGGATATACGCAACTACTGCTTATCTCTAGCATAGGTATTATGCAACTTATAAGCAATTGAATCAACAATTAGATATCAAGATTACGAAACAGACATGCATACATACCATATCAGCATGCTCCAATATATCGCAAAATTTGCTAAAAACAATCATACACTTATCACAAGATAATGCATATACATATATTTACATCACAACAACAGTATAACGGGTAGAAAACTTGCCTGAGTGTTCCCGGATAGACTTAAGCTTAGAGTGGGTCCGATAACCTATGAACAACAACATAAGTCGGAATTAAACCAAAGTCACTTAAGAATCTATTCTTTAACCAATTGAACCTTAACGTTCGCTTATGGTCACTTGTACGCTTAACGAATCACATAAGTCATTCGAGTACCCTCGGCTCCACCATTTTTAATAAATTAAACATTAAGAATTTTAAGGCGATTCTTTTGCGAGTACCCTATCAACTGCCTAATCCACTTTAAATAATTGTTTCATACTCCAATTAGTCATTTAAGGGCCTTAACAAAGGTTTCAAATTAAGGCGAGGGGTAATGGTTTGTTCGCGAAATGTCGTTACTTAAAACGGTCGTTTCTCCTCAACCGTACATCGGATTCAAGCGAACCACATATCAAAAAGAAGCTCGTAACATGAACTATCTAAACATGGTAATGGTCAGTTCATGGAAGTGAGTGTTCGGGTGCAAAAGTTAAGCACAAAACAGTTTAAGGAAAATTGGGCATTACGACGGCTATAACTTAGAAATTCCCAAATTTTTACCAAATCAATTCAACATCAAACCACCACCAATCAACACCATTCCACCATCATTCAACCACAATACAAGATCATTTAAATATAACTCAAGATCTCAACTTATTCATCTAAACCAAGTCAAAATGTGACCAAGAACATCAAATCCAACAAGTATCACTCCTAACTCCAAAATCAACAAAACCACTTACTAAACAAAGCTCTAAACATGAGTACACACCCATTACACTAACCCATCATCTAAACATTATGAAATCCAAACCAACAAAACTTAAGACTAAGGGTTTGAGAAGTTATACCTTCCTCGGAGAGTGGAGAATCACTTAGGAAGCCTTAAATAACCACTAACTATCTCTACTAAGCTTCGATCTTGAAGAAAACATAAGAAAACACAAAGTTAGTTTCTTGAAAAAACTATTCACCGAGAACTTTGATGAATTGATTAGCTATGTTAAACATGGAATCTTGAGCTTAAACTTATGGCTCATCTAAGTTATGAATTATGGAAGCTAAAGAAACAAACCTCTTGAATTATGATTAAGTGGAGCTTGGGTTTTGGAAATTTTCTTCCTTGCTTTTCTTCAAAAAGCCGAGGCAAAAAGATGGGGGAAGAAGAAAATGTGTTTGTTTTGGTTGCTTTTGATTTTTGTGATTAATTGAATTGTTACCATGGTAAATTTTGTGTGGTTTATAATCAACCAACACTTCCTTCCCTTTTTGGTCATGCTTATGTCATCCTCCTATGTCATCTTCCCACACTTGTCCTCTTCTTCTTGGTATGATGACATCATCATCACTAACCTCTTTGATTAACTCCTAATTACTTGGCTAATGACCGCTGATCTATTATACGGTTCGCTTAACTTTCGTTCTCGTTTATCGTTTGAGGGATCATAACCGGGATCTTATTACTTGGGTTTCCTTAACCTTCCTCAATACATTATATTACTTTTATGATCCTCTCTTATACTCCTTTTATTTAAATACTTTTATCATGTTACCTTATACTCAATTCTTTCGGTATCTGGTGGATTTTCGGGAAAAATCAAAGTGTTTCGAATTTGGATTCTGACGATCTTTACATACACTTATATACCATATAGAGTACTAATAAGATCTCAGAATAACAATAAAAGAACCTCTACAAAGTGTAGCATGAAAAGTTTTCTTATTCAGCATAATCAGCAAAATCACTATTCATAAGGGTTACAAAAAGTCCAAACTTTTTTGGGGTTATTACATAAACCCTATTTGCCTTAACCTAAATAAAAACCCTAATTCTAAAGTAGAAATAGAGGGAGGCAACTAATTCTCTCAACCTCTTCCTCCTCCATTACATTGATCTCTTGGTGGATACCGGTGGAGTGCTTCACACTTGAGGAGCAGCTGCTAGGGATCTCCGCTCATCGTTCTTG
Source organism: Apium graveolens (assembly GCF_009905375.1). Classification (NCBI taxonomy): domain Eukaryota; kingdom Viridiplantae; phylum Streptophyta; class Magnoliopsida; order Apiales; family Apiaceae; genus Apium; species Apium graveolens. The sequence goes on from NC_133654.1 coordinate 273,307, forward strand.
GATCGCTATTAAAGACCTCCATCTTTCCATTAACGTAAAGCTTCTTAAGGTAAATATACTGAACTACGAATTAAATATTATTTTTTACATGGATCCTGCGGAGGGTTTCGGTTTTTTTTTTAAGATTTAAATTTACGTTTTCGTTGCGTTTATGTGCTAAAAACCCTTCAATGGCATCAGAGCTACTTGCGAAATTTTTTTAATTTGTTTATGTGTTTAACTATTTTCGATATATGAGCATGTACGTGATTCGCCATGATTTAATATTGATATAATATGCTTATATATGTATGGTTTTGAATATATGATATTCATATGAGTTGTATAATCATAAGATGATTATGTAATCTGTATATATACTGATATATACATGATTTATGTTTGTTCTAATTATGAGAATCATATTAGATACGGATTCTGAATTGGTTGCTGTAGATTTGCTAAAATCTGGGTCTGGTGTCCGATTTACGCATACGAATACCCTATTCCATAGGTAAACGAGTGTCTGAACAAAACTGATAGCTAAAGCTATCAACGACTCGTTTGTAAGGCGTTTGACGTCTGTAAACAGTGATTCTTGTTTTTCTGATTTGATTATGATTTTTCTGATTTTTGTCATATTTTTTTTTATGATTAGATCATGGATAATATGATATGTTAAGGTCAGGTTATGTGTTTTACATGCTTTTATGTGTTGTATGAGAATGGTGGATGGTTATGGCCTTTCGACCTTAGTGTAATGGTTTTGGTTTTGGTTTTAAATACGACTTGCATGTCGTCAATCTTTGTAATCATAAATCTCGAATGTAACTCGAGTTATTCTTGTAAGTTTATTAGATTAGTTTTACTTTCAATCATGTAATGTAATTGAAGACTCAAGAAGGCTATCCAATGGAGGTTATATAAAGAAGAAGACGAGGCATACAAGAAGTCTAAACAAAGAAGAAGACTTATGTAATAAGTAGTTGTATTTATTTTCATCACCATATTAGATTGACCTTGATCTTTATCATGAGCTTGATAAAGATCACATAGGATGGGGCCATAACCAAACACATTTACTTTATTGCACTTTACATTTACTTGTTTATTTAATTTTATATATGAGATATATGCCTATGTTTACCATGCGATGATAGATTTAGGTGAACTTAAATTAATATAAGGCGTGCTCTAGAAAATCTAGAATATGAATCGTTTCTTGCCTTAACAATAATATTATGAATACAATCATGAGATTCCTGTATTTATGAAACACGTAATTAAATATGAATTTTCAATATTGAGAGAAAGGATGATTCTGTCAAAAGCAGATTTCTATTTGTAAGAAAGGGGTATTAAGTGATGCCTCTTGACAATGCTCCCCCCGATCTGGGAATCATCTGATTATCGATTATTGATTTGAAATATTTAATTTAAAAGGAAGAATCTCTTTATAATATGATTATGATTGTAACATAATATAATCCCTCTAAAATTAAAAAATATCAAGTAGTAATTGGCCAATGACACAACGGGCTTGTGTCGGTCAAAGCCTTCTAACATGGTAGAAAGTAGTTCTAATTTTTAAATTATTGTCGTTTCGTGCTACAGCCGAGGGCTTTGATTTCGAAATAAGAAATACTTGTATATTACATAAATATGTGTACATTGAATTAGAATCTAAAGGTCGTTACGTGCTACAGCCGTGGGCCGTTGGAGACTGATTCAATTGTACGAAATGTTGGGTTAGACTTGACTTAGAATATTGAGTTTGTCGTGCTACAGCCGTGACTCAATTATTCAAGAGGCTAAAGTTTTATTAGGGAATAATATAAGATGTAATTGACAAGAGTTGTCTGCCTATTGAACATCACATGACGTTTTGTGCTACAGCCGAGGTTGTGTGATGGAATGTAGGATCCCTATTCCCACTAGCATTATGAATGCTTAATTTTCATTAGGGGTTGTATAAATTAGATAAAATAGTGGGAGCCACTTATGAATAAAGACCTGATTCATATAGTGTTTTGAAATGAAATTGAATATTTTCTAAGTGTTGTTATGTGTTCATCATTTACAGATTTACTATATTCATTATGTCTTCTGCACTATCACTCAGGAGTATACTAGATGCTTACAAGTTGACTGGTCCTAATTTTGCTGACTGGCTTCGAAACTTGAGAATTATTCTCAGGGTTGAGAATCTGGAATATGTGTTTGACTCACCTAAGCCTACTGAACCTGCTAGCGATGTACATAATGATGAACATGTTGTGTATCGTAAGTGGATAGATGATGTAAATGTTGCTCAATGCATCATGCTAGCTTCCATGAACATTGAGCTACAGAAGCAAGATGCTCACACTATCCGTATGCATCTACAAGAGTTGTATGATGTGGCAGGGAGGACAGCTCGATATGAGATATCGAAGTAGCTGTTCGGTTGTAGGATGTCTGAGGGATCATCTGTGAATCACCATGTACTTAAGATGATCAATTTGATTGAACGTCTTGGACAACTTGGTTTTGCCATGGATGGGGAGCTGAGCCAAGACTTGGTCTTGCAATCACTTCCGAGTTCATTCTCGCAGTTTGTTATGAACTTGCACATGAATAAGCTGGATGTCAGCCTACCTAACTCCACAATATGTTGAAGACCGCGGAATCGAATTTTCCCCCTAAGAAGAGTTATGTTCTTCTAATTGGTGAAGGTTCCAATCCTAAGAAAAGGAAGAAGAACCCTTCCAAGAAGAAGAAAGTAGGTGAGAAAAAGCCAGTTCCACCAAAAGCTGAAGACCCCAAGAGCAAAGCTGTTTGCTTTCACTGTAACAAGGTGGGGCACTGGAAGAGGAACTGCAAGGTTTACCTTGCAGAATTGAAGAAGAAGAAGGGTAGTGAGACTACCGCTTCTGATTCAGGTATGTTCATGATCGAAGTTAAATGTCACTAAGTCAAATTTCTACTTGGGTATTAGATACCGCCTGTTGTTCTCATATTTGCAATTCGTTGCAGGGACTAAGGAGAAGTAGGACTCTTGAAGAAGAGGAGGTGATTCTATGGATGGGAAATGGAGCAAGAGTTGTTGCTGAAGCTGTAGGATCATTTCATTTACATATGCCTATGGGCAAGACTATTGTTCTAAATAATTGTTATTTTGTTCCCTCGATTGTGAGGAATATTATTTCTATTCTATGTTAGACTTGGCTGGATTTTCGTTTGTTATTCAGAATAATAAATGTTCAATTCTTAGAGATAATGTTCTTTATGGAAGTAGTATTTTAAACAATGGTCTGTATATTTGTGACGTAGAGCATAATTTACTACAAATTGAACATACTAATAAAAGGAAAAGGGATGATGAAAATCTCACTTTCTTGTGGCACTGCGAACTTGGTCATATTAGTGAAAATAGACTGCGGACATTGCATAAGGAAGGGTTACTTGACCCCTTTGATTCTGAATCATATCCTACATGCGAGTCTTGTCTATTGGGTAACATGGCCAAATCTCCATTTAGTGGACATGGAGAGAGGGCTGCAGATATGCTAGGATTGGTACACACAGATGTACGTGGACCAATGTCTACGTAAGCCATGGGTGGATTTTCATACTTCATTGCTTTCATAGATGATCGATCTAGATTCAGATATGTGTATTTGATGAAACACAAGTATGAAGCCTTTGAAAAGTTTAAAGAATATAAGTATGGAGTGGAGAAATAAACCAAACATAGTATTATAACTCTTCGATCAGATCGAGGTGGTGAATACTTGAATGGAGAGTTTCTAGCTTATCTCAAAGAAAATGGTATAGTCTCATAGTGGACTCCTCCATATACTCCAAAGTTGAATGGGGTATCTGAAAGGAGAAATCAAACTTTGTTAGACATGGTTCGGTCCATGATGAGCTATGCGAATCTTCCAGTATTCCTACGGGGTTATGCATTGGAAACCTCAGCATATTTACTGAATAAGGTGCCTTCCAAATCTGTTCCTCAAACTCCATAGGAGATATGGAAAGAAAGGAAATCGAGTCTTGAACACGTTAAGATTTGGGGATGTCCAGCTTATGTCAAGAAAGTTGACCCAGATAAGCTGGAATCTCGATCCGTAAAATGTAATCTTGTGGGATATCCTAAAGAGACTTTATGGTATTACTTTTACACCGATCATCGGGTATTTGTCTCCAGACATGCTACCTTCTTGGAAAACAAGTTTATCCTTGAAGGAAACGGTGGGAGAAAAATTGAACTTGATGAAGTTCAAGAAGCAGAAACTACTACGGATCAAGTGGAAACACCTGTTCAGACTAAACAACCTTCTGTGGAACAGCCCATTCATAGGTCAGGGAAAGTGTCTCGCCAACCTGAGAGGTATTATGGCCTTGTGATTGAGAATCACAATGGGTTATCAATCATTAATGATGACGACCCTGTGACCTATAATGAGGCTATGAGTAGTGTTGACTCAGAGAAATGGCATAGTGCCATGAAATCCGAAATGGAATCTATGTATACCAACTAAGTATGGATCTGGTTGAGGCTCCTGAAGGTGTTAAGCCTATTGGGTGCAAGTGGGTATACAAAAGAAAGATTGGAGCAGATGGCCAGGTGGAGACTTATAAGGCCAGGCTCGTGGTAAAAGGATTCAAACAAAGGCAAGGGATTGACTTTGATGAAACTTTTTACATGTAGCCCTGTTAAAATCAGTTCGGATTTTGCTTGCGATTGCTGCTTACTACGACTATGAGATCTGGTAAATGGACGTGAAAACGGCTTTCCTCAATGGGGAACTTGAAGATGAAGTGTATATGACACAGCCAGAGGGTTTTCTTTCCAAGGGAAATGAACACCTAGTGTGTAAGCTGCTGCGAACCATATATGGTTTAAGGCAAGCTTCTCATAGATGGAACATCCATTTTGATGAGACAATCAAAGAATTTGGTTTTATCAAAAACATAGATGAACCATGTGTCTACAAGAAGGTTAGTGGGAGCGCGGTAACATTTCTTGTCTTGTATGTGGATGACATACTTCTTATAGGAAATGTTTTGCGACGCTTTCATCAGATTAGGGAGATTGTTGAAAGGGAAGATGTCAACATCGAGAGAGTTGACACACATAACAACATAGCAGACCCTTTAATAAAGCCACTTTCTCAAAGTCACTTTGATCATCATAAAGACAAGATGGGTATTAGATACCAGAGTGATTGGCTTTAGTATAAGTGGGAGATTGAAAGAGATGTGTCCCAAGTCCAATCATGTATGAGGATTTAGGAATGACTTTTATGTAATCTATTTTGATTTCGTTGATATTAATAAAAGACTTGTTTTGTTTTTATTGCGGGCTCTATCTATTTTAAGTGTTTAAATAAGATATACCACAGTTTAGAGTAAAGCTTTTTATGGATTGTGATGAGATCATAATAATGAGACCTAAAAGATGATAACTCTAAACTTAAATAGTTTCTGGTCGTAGGATTACTAACTTGTAATTAATAATCCACAAAGATCGGTACGTACTATGCTTGCTTCATTATGAAGGTTGTCTGTTCTCATAGACATTTGTGTGGTGACACTAAAGCTAGTATGTAGGTGCTTATTATAGAATAAGTTCACTGAACATGACTCACACAGCTGAACAACTGATGGAGTTCACTCACGTGTCAGCAGTTGTTCATATAGTGATAGTTGTACAAGTATCCTTAAACTTGAGGTCATCATAGTCATCTTGTATACACTGAACTATGCTTTGGTTTAGTTCTTAGTCTCCAGGGACAATTATAAGGGCTCTAATGGGTATAGGAATTTGTACACGAAGATAGTGTATGATCAATAAAGGATCTACCCCTTCCAGTGAAGGAAAAGAATGTTCAATGCTGATCCACTTATGCTAGTTCAGGAATCTCTGGCCAGAGTGAATGAAATTAGAAAGGAGTTTCTAATTCACATTAATTAGAACTAAGCATAGTGAATGGGAAAGCATATGATTAAATAAGATAGGCTTGACACAAGTTCCATGCCTTGTATTTAATTGTGACATTGCAAGGTAGAAGGAATTGATTGTACGGTAACTATTCACTGAATGGGTTCTTGGTATTCTAAGCAGTGAATTCATATTATCCGGATAGTCGCGATATGCTGAGAAGTATCCCTCACGATATAGAATAAATATGATTAATTAATTAATCATATTTAATGAATTAGAGAATTTATATAAATAATGATAAAATAGTTTTATTATTATTTATTTCTACTACCGGCTTAATATTGAACCTACAGGGTCACACCATAAAAGAAAATGATTTAATGGTGGAGAAATTAATTAATAATGGCTGATAATTATTTATTTATGAAATAAATAATTAATTATCAAATTTAATAATTGATTAAATGAGATTTAATTAATTATAAATTAATTAAGAAAAATTCTTAATATTATTAACTGAGAATTTAATTTTGGAAATTAAATCAAGTGAGAGAATTATTTTTCTAAAGTGTTTAGAAAAGGGATTAATGATTAAAAGGTGTTTTAATTATTAGTTAATTGGTTAATAAGAATAATCAATTAAAGGGTTAATAATAATAATAATATTTTATGGAAAATTTTCAGCTGAAAATTTTGCCTATAAATATACTATTATAAACCCTATTTGCCTTAACCCAAATAAAAACCCTAATTTTAAAGTAGAAATAGAGGGAGGCAAATAATTCTCTCAACCTCTTCCTCCTCCATTACATTGATCTCTTGGTGGATACCGGTGGAGTGCTTCACACTTGAGGAGCAGCTGCTAGGGATCTCCGCTCATCGTTCTTGGATCGCTATTAAAGACCTCCATCTTTCCATTAACGTAAAGCTTCTTAAGGTAAACATACTGAATTACGAATTAAAAATTATTTTTCACATGGATCCTGCGGAGGGTTTCGGTTTTTTTTTAAGATTTAAATTTATGTTTTCGTTGCGTTTATGTGCTAAAAACCATTCAGAGGCCACATAGCAACTTTTAGCCATTTTTTGATCTCCGCTTTCTTCTCCAATCCCATTCCGGGTGGGAAACTTCATAACTGAATGGTAGGAAGAAGGGACTTCCTTAAAGGCATGTATCCCTTTTCTTCCCATGATAGCGTTATAAGTTGAACTAGCCTTCACCACCATAAAGTCTAACATCTGTGTTGCTTTCCTTGGTTCCTGTCCTATGGTTGTTGGCAACTTAATTATCCATTCCACGGGGCACTCCACTCCCGCGAATCCATATATCGGCATGTCGGTTGGGGTCAATTGGGAGTCATTATATCCCATCCTTAAAAAGGTGTCATGGAGAAAAATATCCACTGAAGCACGATTATCCACAAGGACCCTCTTAACCGGGTTGTTTCCTATTATAGGTGTTATGACCAACGGGTCGTTATGAGGAAATTTCACACCCTCTAGGTCAGAATCATCAAAAGCCATTGTTACTCCTGTCCTGGCCCTCTTCGGGGCTTCTCCAACAATATGCATAACCTCCCTAGCATAAGCTTTCCTAGAGTTTTTGGATAATCCAATAGCAGCCGGTCCTCCAAAAATCTTATTTATCACAGGTCCTTGGGGTCATGGTCCTCCAAAGATTGTATTTATCACCGGTCCCCTAGGTTGGGGATTCCTCCCCTGATCGTCTTGGTCCCTCCTACGATCTTCGAAGTTCTTCCTTCCATTGTTATTCCAATCTCTTCCTTCCCCAGTGTACTTGTTTAATCTTCCTTTCTGAATGAGGAACTCTATTTCATCTTTCAGTTGCCTACACTCATCGGTGTCATGACCAACATCTTTGTGAAATCTACAATATTTGCTCTTGTCCAGCTTGGCTGGATTTGCCTTCAAGGGTTTAGGCCAATGAATATCTTGGTCTTTCTCGATTTCCATCAAGATCTGGCTTCTAGAAGCGGTCAACTTAGCGTATTCAGCGAATTTTTATCCAGGTCCTCCCATCTTAGGGGTTGAATCAGGGTTTTGCTTAGTACTAGGATACTTGTCCTTAGCAATATACTCCAGATCAGTTTTCCGCTTCTTGCCTCCAACGGGCTCGTTGCTCACTACGGTCTTTCGCATGCTCTCTTCCACCTTGATGTACTGCCCGGCCCTATCTTGGAGCTGCAACATGCTCTCAGGGGGGCGCTTGGCCAAGGACATCTTGAAGAACTCATCCCTAGTTCCCTGTTGTAGTGCTATCATGGCTACCTTGTTATCAAGGTCCGGGACTTTTAAAGCTTCCTTCGTGAAACAATTCAGGTAGTATCTCAAGGATTCCTTCGCTCCCTACACAATGCTCATGAGGGATGCTGAACTTTTCTCATGCACTCTCCCACTGATGAACTGCTTAATAAAATCCTGACTTAATTCTCTGAAGGACCCAATAGAGTTCGGGGGCAAACGACTATACCATCTTTGAGCCATACCCGAAAGGGTTTGAGGAAAGGCTCGACACTTAATAGCGTCGTTCACGGGCTGCAATAACAGTGCATTAGAGAATGTCTTAACATGATTAGCGGGATCTACCGTGCCATCATAAGCCTTGATAATGGGCATCTTGAACTTCTTTGAGATGTGGGCATTCATTATCTCTTCAGTGAATGGTGGAGTAGGATCATCAGGATCTCCAAGGGGAAGAAGATTGTTTGGATCAGCTCTTGGGACTATAACCCTTCTTCATGTCAGACCATCCAGGTCTATGATTGGGGGAGGATTTCTCCCTCTAGGTGGTAATGGGGGCCTGGGAACCTGGTGTGCCTCCAAGTCACGCTTCAGTCTTTGAATCTCAGCCTCATGGACCTTGATTCTCTCCTGCACTTCTTGGGGATTCACCCCTCAGGTGCTCCTAGGTCGTTGGTTACCATCAGCCATCGGCTTTTTGCTAGCACGTCTCCTTCTAGGGGCCACTTCGTCATCCGAAGATTCAGAATCTCTCTCCGTATAAGGACCAGAAAATTCCTGGTTCTCCGCGATAGGTTGTATGTAGGGTGTGTTTACCCCCATACTTCACTCCATCCAGCATGTCCACTTCCTCCAACCTCGGGGTAAAGGGACATCCCATAAGGGGGTTAGTGGTTACAACATTTGATTACTCGTACCCAATGGGTCGAGAATTCACAGGTGTATGTAGTTGTTGAAGTTGGGGATTCGTACCTTGAGGAATCGGGGGAATCGTCCCTTAAGGTTGAGGTTCAGTTTTGCCCCTTTCTGGGCTCCTCCTTGAGTGACGACATAGGTTGAATGTGGAGGTACCTCCACGGTTGAAGAAATCATTTGGGTTATCCCTGCGGGTGTCCCTCCTTCAAGGACGCTGCTTGTTCTCCGTGTTCTCACCATGGTTGTTATTGTGCTGTCCCACAGACGGCGCCAAATGTTATGGATCAAAAACTAAGGTATAATAATTGATGTATTTATTACTAAGTAACGTGAGCTTCGAGGCTCGATTTGACTGCTCTTGTGTTTCGTAACTCGATCTATCTTAACAGGATGCCTACGTACCTTGCTGATTGCCAAGGATCAAGTCAAAAAACGTTGTTCTGATTTGTAGGGTGAGGCCCCTTATATAGATGTTGGGAGTCTTTAAATTGTACTTGGGTTAGGAGACTTGGTTGTCTAGTCTCAGAATTAGAATGGACTTTGGAGTCCTAGGAAGTAGGAAGCTGATTTCTTATCCCATGAGGTTCCTTGGAGGCCAATCCACAAGGATTTATATCCCCACTAGGACTTATCTTAATAGCTATTTTTCTCGCTTATTAATTAATTATGAAATTAATTAATATTCAGGGTTTTGGGCCTTCTTTCTTCCATCAGGCCTGATCTGGTCCATCAGGTCTGATCAATGTGTTAACCTTTTTAGTCTGAATGTCATACATCTTCTTATTGGGCCTTGTAGCCCAAATCATGTGTAATTAATGCAACATTAACTACGTAATCAGAATTTATTTATTCCCTATCACTGTCAGTTTCTTGGAAGAAGATTGGTATCCTGGCATAGCGAGAAGCAACACTCAGTATCCACATCAACTGCTGAAGCTGAATACATAGCTGCTGGAAGCTGTTGTGCCCAAATCTTGTGGATGAGTAACCAACTCCGAGATTATGGTCTGTTGGTATCTAAGATTCCAATATTCTCTGACAATACAAGTGCAATAGCAATCTCAAACAACCCAGTTCAGCACTCAAGAACAAAGCACATTGATATCAGGTATCACTTTATCAGAGAGCATGTCACAAATAGCACAGTAGAATTACATTTTGTACCCACAGATGATCAAATTGTAGACATCTTCACAAAACCACTTGATGAAAACACTTTCTCTAAGTCGGTTAGTGAACTTAGGATGTTTAATCTTTCTGATTAACAAATTAGGAATCAATAACTGCAATATGTCTCAAATAAATCCACTTGTTATTTAAATGTCAATATTCTAAGGACATTTGGACTTATGTGTCATTATTTACTTCTCGTATTTCAAATATTTGGGTGATTGTATCTAATTGATATATATTTTAACACACTTATATTGATAAATTGTTTGAAAATAATTTAATCATTATTGGTTAAGTTATGAGTAAAATATTACAGCATAATTTTGATTTAACTAATTGAGAATTTATCAATTCAATGATAAATGATTCAATAGTAATAAATCAAAGTTTTGATATATGAGTTTTAGTGAACTCTAAATATTTTAATATTTCAAGGGGTTCATTAAAATTAATATGGTAATGGTAGCATAATTACATTATAAAAGTACAATTTTATCAAATAAATGATAATAATTGTATAATTATTTATAAATATTATGAATTGTCAATGAAATGGATTTTAGATCATTAAATATTTAAAGAATTCATTTCGTTGATATTTTTAAATAGCAGCACATTATTTGTTTTAATTTTATTACTTTTTTTTCTAAAAAGAAGAATTTTAATGAAATCTCAACAAAATTAAATATGACAACTAAAAATAGTTTATCTACCAACCTGCGACATTCATTTTGTTAATCACAGGTTTCTACTTGAACTGTGTTTAGTAGTCAACCTGTGACATACAATTTACTCATCGCAGGTTGAGACTTGAACTATTTCTAGTGGTCAACCTGCAACATTCAATTTGTTAGTCGCAGGTTGATACTTGAAATATGTCTTGTATCCAATCTGTGACGTACAAATAAATCCCTAGTCACGGGTTGAGACTAGCATCACATACAAACAGCCAACCTGCGACGTACAAAATGTTACTCGCAGGTTGATACTTGGCATGATTATGGTGTCCAACCTGCGACATATAAATCACTAGTCACAGGTTGACACTTGCATTTTTTTTGCTGTTTTGTGTGTTATTTTCAGAATCTGTGTTGTATATATACAATCCCTTTCCCGTTACCACTTCATTAATATTATACACACACAGCAGTACGAACATAAAGAGAGGCCAGATTTTTAAATTGATTAAAAATATACCCAAACTCTGTCAAATTTCAGTTTGATTACAGATTATTATTGCCCAGACTTAGACCTTTCTATTGACTATAAAATCAAGTATTTTCACCGGTTAAAAGGAGAGATCTGAGATTGTGGTTGCCTAGACCTAAGGCTTTATTTGGCTGTGTTTCTTAAATCAATTAATTTCATTATTTGGTTCTCTAGGGCTCTTTAGTAATTTTTTATTATTCAATATTTTGTGTGTTCGATATTAGTTAATTTCTTTAATTTTCGTGCATAATTAATTTGTTTTGTAATCGAAATTTTATTCTCATTTTTTTAAAAAAATATTAGAGATAATATTAAGATTTTAAAAACAAATTTTGTCTCGATTATAAAACGTGATCCAACTCAGTTATGTGATTTTGAAAAAAATGAATCCATTTTCTAAACGAGCATTCGATTGTGCATTATGCGTTGATTACTAATGTCCCACTGAATGTTGAGCTCCTCAGACATATTCACAGTACAGCTCAAGACATACCAGATGACAATAGGGTAGGATTCTCATTTCTCATTGGTAATGAAACAATACAAATCACTGAGGATTACCTTAATGAACGTTTGCAACTTCCTCGAGATAATTTTGATCCGACACCAGAAGAAGGGGAACTGATTACTTTCTTTAGAGACTTTCACAACAACATGCCAAACAACACATTTCCCAAACACTTCAACAAGAGCCATCTGACAAAACCTTGGAACTTATTCTTTAATATTCTATCCTTCTGTCTGTCTCCCAAGTCTGGTGGATTTCATGGAATCATATAATTCATGAAGGTTGTTGGTGTGGCTGTTGCTAGTAATTTACGAATCAACTTTGGGAGGATGGTCATGAGAGAAATTAAGGAGAATCAAGCTCAACATCAAGAACACATTCTCTATGTTAGATTCCTCCAGATTTTTCTCAATGGCAAGCGCACAGAAGCTCAGAAAGAAGCAGTTCACAGTGAAGACATGGAACCATCTGCTGAATTGACCTCCAAACTGGTATCTGCTCTGAAAAGAAAGAATCCTTATTCCTTCATTGCTGAAGCATCTGCCTCTGAGTCTGAAGAAGCTCAAGTCCCTGAGGATCAAGCCCCTATTACTGTGAATGAGGATGCTGAATGAGCAGAAGCTGAACAAGAAGCGGATCCCCAGACTGCTCCTGATGCTCAACCAATGGACGTTGATCAAGAACCTGCGGTTGATGAACAACCATAAAATATTTCTCAACCTGAAGCTGTTGAACAACAAGTTGAAGCTGAGTCACACCAATCAGAGACTAATATTTACAGGCCACACTTCACAGGTATGAATGAATCTTCTATGAACACTACTTTCAATGATTTAGTAGATATATATTCACTTAATCTTGTTGAATTTCACACACAACTTGCTTAAGAGCAATTACTGTCAGGAGGCAATGAGTTTGTTTTCCCGAAAATTCATAACCACCCTCTAGAGCCCATACACACATCTCAAACTCTCTTAGCCCAAACCCTGGCGTATAAGGATTATATGGATATAGAGAGAGAAACTACACATGATGCAACAAATAAGGAAGGTACTTTGAGTGAACCCAAAACTCTGTCTCCGACGAAGCAAATCAGTATCCCCATTGAGATAATTGTAACCTCCCATGTATCTTCCCAAAAGGATACAATGGCTGAAAAGGCAGATAAACAGTTACTGGATCCATCTTCTCAACAAGGTGGGTCTACTGAAATTCGCCCGTCGGCCATGACATCCTGTAATGAGTCAAACACACTCTCCAATATACAAGCTCTTGAAGCTTTAAATGAGTCGATTAGAAGAGCTCTCTTTGGTGAGGAAGTATTGATGAAAACAGGGCATTCAACCATTTTACGGTTAGAATATCCTGTTCAAGGTCCTTCAATGGATCAACTGCCTTCACGGGTGTTAGGAGAGAGTGTTGTAATCGCTGCCACATCTAGCACAACACTTACCTCCCCAGGACTAATAAACCTGGATGCATCTACGGATAGGGGATCCGACATAGGTACGGATCGGCAACCCACTCGCAATGAACCAGATTCAACTGATGAGCCTACGGGGAAAGTGTCTTTACCGACACTAGAGGAAGCTGAGGAACAGATGCCACATATGACGGCCTCAGTGATCCTCCAAGAGATTCCAACTCTGGATCAGTCATCTCATGATGACAGCCAACTTTTCTTGCACAAGGATTGGGACTCGCGAATTCCCATTGCACGACTGTTGACCTCCTCAAGGATGGCTCCAGTGTTTTCTGCAGGTACATCTTCTCAATCTCGGAGCTATGAGCGGAGTGTATCCGTGAGGGTGAGTGAATCACCAATCCCTAAACCGAGTGAAAGAGTGTTGAGTGATACACTGCGAGAAACCCGTGAGATACCTACCTACCAAATAACACCTATAGACATGTCATAGTACGTCACAAAATCTTACCTTTAAGAGCAATTAGCATTTAAAGACATCTATCTCAAAGAACAACTGGCTCTCAAGGATCAATATATCAAGAATGAATTGTCTATCAGGGATCATCAGATTGCCCGTCTTTTAGAACAACTTGAACTTCAACAAGCATCATTTGCTAGTTTACGGGAATTCGTGGAGCAATCTCTCACTCACTCTGGGAAGGGAAAGACAATTGCCAATACTAAGCCAAAGATCTCCGTTAGCAAGCAAGCACCAATCCCTATCTCCACTGAAATAGTTCTTGCCAGTACTGGTCCAAAGACCTCAGTCAGCAAGCAGGTTTTTATTTCAGAACCATCTTCTCAAGAGATTCATATCTTGATCTTTCCTGCTCAATTAACCCCTACTCTGAAGGATAACATAACTGAGCGGGAGAAATGGATGGAGCAAGAAAAAGTAGCTGCAGCTGTGGACTTAATTCAGGATGCTTTTCAAACAGCTGACCCTAGTTTTGATGAATTTGGAGATGAGATTCAGGAAGAAAAGGAAGAGGAAGAGAGGATTGATAAAAGAGTGTTGTTGAAAGCAAGACATGCTTCTGAGAAGAGTTCGTTAACTCAGGGGGAGCAATCAACTTCAAAATAAGATCTCCTAAGCAAAGTCATTACGAATCAAAGGGATCTTCTATCGGAGATATATGCTTCAAAGCCCATATTCTCGATGTTCCTGAGGGTTTTGAACCTAGAGTTGAAGCAGTGATGACTGAAGAGAGAAAAGTCATATATGAGGACGAAGAATTTAAAGATGAAGATGCTTTCTCGGATGACTGCTTGTACTATGGATTGTTTGAAAAGCTCAATCGATCCTATCAAGAAATTCAAGAAGATATTGAGAGATCAAGAGCTCGAGTACAGAGAACAATACAGATAAGAGAAGACAGAGAAGCAAGAGAATCTTATATTCGAGCTAACAGGAAAGGAAGTGGATGGTATGAGATCAAAAGGAAAATGGACAAGTCAAAAAGCTATCACAAACTGGACCCTGGCAACATGAATCTTCTGAACACCATAGAGAAGTACATAAAGGACTATCCAAATATTCATGAGTTCTACTCTCAATTCAATAGGGTAATCACTGGCACCACTGTGAATATTCTAGCAAATTGATGTAAGATCACTGTCAACCACAGAGATGGACTTCAAATGAAGATCTCTACTAGTGTGCTAAAAAAGCTAAATATAGTGCAACTGTTTATCTTAGAATCAAAAATCCCGTGGTTGAGATCGAATGAGAAATAATACTTCAGAGACAAGCTATGGAAAATGATGATGGATGTATCTCCCCAAGCAATCTTTACTCCATTTGTGATCAAAGTATTTACAAATGGCAGATTGCAAAACATCACCATGTCTGATCAACAGATAAAAACCATTCGATATCTTCAACTCACTATCCTGGAAAGTTAAGTCAGGGGCAAAAGAGCAAAACTGGAAGCACAAGGAGTTAAAAGATCAGAAGCAGATTTTAAAGCTGCTAAAGTTCTATATGCTTATAGGCTCAATGACAAAACGATCAGGGATACAGAAAAGGACATGAAGAAAGTCACAAGAGATTATCATGAGATGGTGTTCATCAATGGAGAGCCAGAGATTAATCTTCTAAAAGATAGTGAACCTATAATTAGCACTAACAATGAAGGGGAACTAGTCTTTAGGATTAATAAAACACAAATTAAGATCAATGATTTCTGAACAAGCGGGTCAGAATCAATACATCAAGCCTTAATGGATGTCAAGCTCTTCATATGTAAGAAGGACAAGATTGCTTTGATCACAATCATTAAAATACTTGATGAAGTGGTGGAAGAAGAATCAATCAATGACACCAAGAGAGTACGAGGACATCCTAAAAGGATAACATCCTTCGTAATGTCAAAAAGATCTACAATGTTGTTTGATCTTGTTCCTAAGTGCTCCAAAGTCAAATATCTTCAGATGATGCTTTATGAGCTATATAATCCACCTCCCATTAATGCACTGGAAATAGAAGCTCGTGATTTGGTCCAAGCTAGACTGGATGTTCTTCATAATAGAAGCAAAGGATTATCTCTCCCAAAATCAACAAAATCAACTGATCCTAAAATGAAAGATCCCAAGAGAAAGTCTGTTGAGACTCAATCCACTCAAGAAGAAGAAGGTAATCAAGGTAAGAAGTCCAAGAAGATAATGTTAGATATATTTGTGATGACAAGTCTAATATGATTTGTTTTTAGTTTTCAGATCTTACTTAACAGGACAAATCAGGACTCAACTGGAAATTAGTACTTATACTGAAGTCAGGACTTAAGATATCAGAACTTAAGTTGTCAGAACTTAAGTTATCACGAGATATTTATCAGGAGATAATATCAGGACTTAATGAGACGTTCAGATAAGGAAGGCGGCTGATTGAAAGGAAAGATTATCAAAACAAACATAAGAAGAGATATGCATGGAGAAGAATTCTATGAAGAATAGAATACTTGGAAGAAAAGATAACTAGTTGATATATATTAGGAAGCAGAAATATATTCAATATCAATTAGAAGATTATCTTGTAAATGTGTAGTATATAAACACAGACATAGGGTTTACACTATATGTGTTATCTTAATCAAGATTATTATTCATTGTAACCCTAGCAGCTCTCGTGATAATTTGTTCATCACTGAGAGAGAACAATTCTTTGTAACAGAGTTTATTATGTTGAATAAAATATGTGTTCTGTTACTTGAGTTCTTATATTTTAATATACATACAGTAAAGATCCAAAAACAATCATGTCTGAAGATCCAAAAACAATCATGTCTGAAGAAGCACAAACTCCAACCAAGCCCACCAAAACTGAAGAAACTCCAAAGACTCAAATCCATAATCGATATGAGACTATTAGGGTTCCCATACTGAAACCTTCTGAGTACCCATATGGAAGGTGAGGATGTCTATGTTTCTGGAAGCTACATATCCAGAATACCTTGACAGAATTAATGAAGGACCACATAAGCCAACCAAGCTCTCTGTTGTAGTTGCAGATTTGCCAGCACAGACTGTACCAAAGGAGAAAAGTGAATATACAACTGAAGATATCTCATCTATTGCAAAGGATGCAAAGGTAAGACATTTGCTATTTAGTGCCATTGATAATGTCATGTCAAACAGGGTAATTAACTGCAAGACTACAAAGGAGATATGGGATGCCTTGGAGATAAGATGCCAGGGAACTGATTCAATTAAGAAGAATAGGAGGACTATACTCACTCAAGCGTATGAGCACTTTGACTCAAAACCTGATGAGTCATTAACTGGTTTATATGATAGATTTGTCAAACTTTTGAATGATCTGTCACTGGTGGATAAGGAATATGATCTTGAAGATACTAATCTCAAATTCCTTTTAGCTCTTCCTCAAAGTTGGGATTTGAAGGCCACAACTATAAGAGACAACTATGCTCTTGATAAAACTACTCTTGATGAAATTTATGGTATTCTCAAGAATCATGAACTTGAGATGGATCAAAGAAGCAAGAGGCATGGGAGAAAGTCAAGGACAGTTGCTCTTAAGGCTGAGGAGGAATCCCCTAAAGTGGCTGTATCAAAGAAAGCCAAAGGAAAGGCATTCATCACAAAGTCTGATACTGAGTCATCAAGTCCTGATAGTGATGAGGATTCAGAAACTGAAAGTCTATCTGAGATGGACCCTGATGAAGAGATGATAAAGCTGTGTGCTCTTATGGTGAAAGGAATCACAAAGATTGCATACAGGAAATTCAGAAGGGGAAAGAAGTTTTCCAGGAAAGGTGCAAATTTTGATAAGAAAGGTTTCAGAAAATCTGAAGGCAAAGGAGGAAAGTCTGACAGAGGAGATTACTCAAATGTCAAATGCTACAACTGTGGTGAGAAAGGCCACATATCTCCTGATTATAAGAAAGGAAAAAGTGATAAAGGTAAGGCTCTTGTCACAAAGAAGAAAAGTTGGACAGACACTTCAGATTCTGAAAGTGAGGTGAACTATGCCTTGATGGCAAATGCTGATAGCAGTTTTGAAGCTGCTGAGTTAAAGGTACCTCAAACAACTTATTCTTTTCATACTGATGATATTACTGAGTTGAGAAGATATCTTAAAACCATGTTCATTAGTTATAGAGATCAAACTTTAACATGTGAAAGATTAACTTCTGAAAATCTTGTTTATAAAAAGAGGAATGATTATTTAGAAAAAGAGTTAGTTATGTTCCATCAAACTCAAAAAGATAGAGATGATGCTTTCTATGTTAGAAATGAAGTGCTTAAAATGAATGAATCTCTAAAAACTGAGTTAGAAAAGGAAAGAGAGATTATCAGGACTTGGACTAACTCTGGCAGAACAACTCAGAATTTGTTAAGTAGTGGAAATTAGAAAGAGGGCTTAGGTTATGGAGATGATAAGAATAATAAAGGAACTGTAGAAATTGAGCCTATAGTTGTTAAACAAAAGCCAAAGGTAAATCATGTTAAGTTTGTAGCTGTAAAGTCTGATATTGATAAATCAGAAGTTAAAGAGAAATTAACTTCTAACAAACCAAAATAGGATAAGCCAACTGAAGTTAACATAGGCTTAATGACAAAGAAGCAGCTTAAGCATAAGCTGAAAGAAGTTAAGAATGTAAACAAAGTAAAGCCACATAGGAAAAATAGGAATGGAAAGTAAGGTGTGAATAAAAGCAATGATTATAAGCCTATTCCTAATGCTCCTAGAAAGAAATGTTATAACTGTGGAAATTCTAACCATCGGGCTTCTTTTTGCAGGAAGAATAAAAACATAAACTCCTTACCTTCAAAATCAGGAGTTAAGAGTCAGTCTATAAGATATAGGCCACAAATTTCTTATTTTCATTGTGGTAGTTTATGGAATTCCATTTATACTTGTAAGGAATATCATAGTTTGTACTATGATTATTATCAAATAAAACCTTCTTTAAAGAAAGATAACATTATTCCTTCTAGTGTAAGTTCTGATGCAAAGTCTGATACTGTAAATTCTGATAAGAAAAATGTTAACATAAACTCTGATGTTAAATCCGCTGCAAATGTTAACAAACTTAATAAGGCCAAAGGATCCAAGTAAGTCTGGGTCCTTAAAACTAATCATTAGTGGTCCTTGTGATTGCAGGGCAACAGGAAAAACATCATAGTTCTGGATAGTGGATATTCAGGACATATAACTAGAAATAAAGCCCTGTTGTTGGCCCAGTTATTTCTTATGGAGATGGAAACATGGGAAAAACTCTAGGATATGGCAATATCAATCTTGGGAATGTCATCATTGAAAAAGTAGCTCTAGTCTCAGGACTTAAACACAATCTGCTGAGTGTTAATCAAATCTGTGACAGAGGTTATCATGTGGATTTCTTTGAAGAACACTGTGAAGTTGTAAACAAATATATAGGCAAAGTTGTCATGGTAACATTTATGAAGCCAAGCTTTCAACAAGTTCTGATGGTTCTGCAATCTGTTTGTTAAGTAGATCATCAATTGAAGAAAGCTGGGATTGGCACAAGAAACTCTCTCATTTAAATTTCATCAATATAAATGAACTAGTCAAGAAAGATCTTGTGAGAAGACTGCCAAAATCAGTATTTGCTCTTGATGGTCTTTGTGATTCATGTCAAAAAGCAAAATAAAGAAAATCTTCATTCAAGGGCAAGACTGAATCTTCAATTCTTGAGCCTTATCACCTACTACATGTTGATCTATTTGGTCCAGTGAATGTCATGTCTATTGCAAAGAAGAAATATGTTATGGTTATAGTGGATGAGTTCACCAGATACACATGGGTGTATTTCTTGCACATAAAAAATAAAACTGCATCTATCTTGATTGATCATGTCAAACAACTAGATAAATTGGTTAAAGACTCTGTGAAAATCTTAAAAAGTGATAATGGCACTGAGTTCAAGAATTTGATTATGGAAGAGTTCTGCAAAGACCAAGGAATCAAGCAGGAATTCTCTGCTCCTGGAACTCCATAACAAAATTGAGTTGTTGAAAGAAAGAATAGAACTCTTATTGAAGCTGCACGAAATATGCTTGATGAAGCAAAGTTACCAATCTACTTTTGGGCTGAAGCTGTGCAAACTGCTTGTTTTACTCAGAATGTAACACTTATCAACAAGCATGGAAAGACACCATATGAGATGGTGAAGAAAAAGAAGCCAAATCTGAAGTATTTTCATGTATTTGGATGCAAGTGTTTTGTTCTTAAGACTCATCCTGAACAGCTATCCAAATTTGATCTAAAAGCAGATGAAGGAATTTTTGTTAGATATCCACTTTCCACAAAAGCCTTCAGAGTCTACAATTTAAGAACAAGGGTTGTCATGGAATCTATCAATGTCTCTTTTGATGATAAGAAGATTACAGGACTTGAAGATTTCAATGATCATGATCAGCTTAGATTTGAGAATGAAGTTTTAAATTCTGACTCTGTAAATCCTGACAGTCTAAATCCTGATACTGCAAACTCTGATGGGTTAAACTCTGATGTTATTGAAACTGTGGTGACTATGCCAAAGAAAAATGCACCTGTGCAGGGGGAGAATATTGAAGATATAACCACATCTCAAGAAGCATCAGAACCTAGAACAGGCTCTTCAAGTTCTGATTCATCAAGTTCTGATGGGCCAAGTTCTGATAATTCTGGAAACTCAAATTCTGATTCATCAAGTTCTGATGGGCCAAATTCTGATAATTTTGGAAACTCAAATTCTAAAGGATCCAACTCAGAGAGCATAATTTCAGGGGGAGCATCAGAAAATATTGATGGAGATAGCATGGATCATGGGGGAGCATCCAGTTCTAGAGATAACCTTCCATCTGCAAGGAAGTGGACTAAAGCACATACACCGTACTTATTATTGGAGATCATGAAGCATGTATTAGATCTAGAACAACAACATCAAATGAATGTCTCTATCATTCTTTTCTTTCTCAGATTGAACCAAAGAAAGTGGAAGAAGCTCTTCAAGATGCTGATTGGGTGCAAGCAATGCAGGAAGAGTTAAATGAATTTGAAAGAAATAAAGTCTGGACCCTAGTTCCAAGACCAAAGAACAGATCTGTTGTTGGTACAAAATGGGTGTTCAAAAACAAAACTGATAGTGATGGCATAATTACAAGGAATAAAGCAAGGCTGGTTGCAAAAGGATATTTTTTGGCTTATGCTGCTCACAAAAAGTTTACAGTCTTTCAAATAAATGTAAAAAGTGCTTTACTTAATGGAGAATTAGAAGAAGAAGTATATGTTGAACAACCTCCAGGTTTTGTAGATTCAAAATTTCCTCATCATGTCTACAGACTTGATAAAGAACTTTATGGCCTTAAGCAAGCTCCAAGAGCATGGTATGAGACATTAGCTCAGTTTCTTCTAGAAAGTGGATTTAACAGAGGGACTATCGACAAAATATTGTTTTATCTCAACCATGGAAATGACTTACTTTTGGTGCAGATATATGTTGATGATATCATTTTTGGTTCTACAAATGACAGACTTTGTAAAAGGTTTGCCAAGCTAATGCAGTCAAGATATCAAATGAGTATGATGGGATAACTTAGCTATTTTCTGGGCCTTCAAGTGAAGCAGAATGAATAAAGAACTTTTATTTGTCAATCTAAGTACACCAGAAATTTGTTGAAGAAATTTGGAATGCAAGACTATTCAAGTGCATCCACTCCTATGGCCACTACAACAAAATTGGATAAGGATACCAGTACATCAGTAGATATTACTGATTACAGAGGTATGATTGGCTCACTACTCTATCTAACTGCAAGTAGACCTGATATCATGTATGCTACCTGTCTTTGTGGAAGATTTCAAGAAGATCCAAGAGAACCTTACTTAACAGCTGCAAAAAGAATTTTCAAGTACCTTAAGGGTATAGCTGATCTAGGATTGTGGTATCCTAGGGAATCAGACTTTAAGCTAATAGGTTACTCAGATGCAGATTTTGCAGGATGCAAAATTGACATAAAAAGCACAAGTGGAAGCTGCCAATTTCTTGGAGGCAGATTGGTTTCTTGGTTTAGCAAGAAACATAAGTCAATTTCCACATCAACTGCAGAAGTAGAATACATTGCTGCAGGAAACTGTTGTGCACAGATTCTTTGGATGAAGAATCAGTTACTAGATTATGGGTTAACATATTCCAAAATCCCTATTTACTGTGATAATCAAAGTGCTATTGCTATGACAGGTAATCCAGTTCAACACTCAATGACAAAGCACATCAGCATAAGGTACCACTTCATAAGGGAACATGTGGATGAAGGTATAGTGGAATTGCATTTTGTTCCAACAGATCAACAACTAGCAGATATCTTCACAAAACCACCGTGTGAAGCTACTTTTACAAGATTGGTAAATGAACTTGGAATGGTTTCAGGTTCTTGCTCTAAATCTTCTTAGTTTATGTTCTGATACATCAGGCTTTATGATCAACATTTACAGATATTACTATCTAAGTGCTTAATTTGAAATTTTTGAAGTGCTGATTGTTGTCTGATGTGAATTTCTAAACTCTGCTAGTGATATGAATATTTCTGTGACTATTCAATCCAATGAGGATAATTGTGCTAAATGCTGACCTAGTAGTCTTTAATATACTAATAATCCCATATTTGAAGTAATTGTTTATGTGGAAATCTTTTAACACAAGCAAATTCTGATATTGAGCTTGGTTAAAGTTTACTTTGTGTATCTTATTACTAAGTCAAAAACTAGAATAGTGCTTCTTATCTGTTAAGTTATGATGTTAGTAAATCTGATGGATGTACTAAGTGTTGATAAGCCTCACTTATCAAAAGAAAAAGAAAGAAAAGAAATAAAAATCAGGTACTCCTTTAAGATCTAGAGTAAAAATGTGGAAGGGAAGACCCAAGTGCATTGCTGGTATTAAGTAATATGCATTAAAAAAGTAAAATAAAATTTTCTTGGTGACTTTTCAAATTCTCTGATTACTGGAGAAATACTCTGATAATAGCATAAATTCTGATAAGCAGTCGTGACTCACTTACACTGAGAAGCCACTGTAAAAAGGAATTTCAAAAGATGCATAAAATGAGCAGAAAACAGTTGAGGTGGACTCATGCATGAACTCATTCTATAGTCGACTTCAGATTAATAACAGATTTTGAGCAAAGTTCTTAGTTATGCCTTATTTCTAAGATGTACTGAAGTGAATCAGACTTTACTCTTTGTCTGATATTTAGCTTATTGCACACACTTACACTCCATATGAATGATGAGAATTACTATGGTGATAAATGTTGTTTCATATGAACAGTTTAAGTGTCAGTTGCATAAATTCTGAGGATAAGTTCTGATGGAAGTTCTGATGATTAAGTTCTGATAAAACCATATCAGTATTTATGTGAAGAATTACATAAATAAACATTCACTTTTCGAGTAAAGGAGCCATATTCTGATGACTTTTAAATTCTGATAATAATCAAGTTATGATGCTGACGTGGCAGTATTTATTTACTTGATTTATTTTTAGTCATTACTTGAACGGTCATATTTTTACAGAATATCGGTTTTTGTGAGATATAGCAGTAATAATCATTTGTTTAGTGGGAACAGTTTTTTTTAAAACTAAAAATGTGCAATGTAATCATTACTTATTTACCGTGCCCATTAATTTTTGTCTTAACTACTGCATAGCTGACAGGTGTAAAGGTCTATTCCACTTCTTAACAACTGCTGTCACGTGGGTTGTCTAAGTAAAAGAGATAAAAGATTTTCAAATCTTTTATTCACATATCTATTCTATTCACTCTCTCTCTTTTTCTTATTCTCTCACATTTTCTGACGGTTTTCTATATAGATATTTCATTAAACACTTTTCAGGAAAACTAATTTCTCACTTACTTCTGATGGCGCCCAAGGATTTAATTGTTGATGGAGCCAAGTTTGTACCAAATAACTATGCTACAATCCTGAACAAGGATGAAGCTCTATCAGATCTGGACTTTGTGCAAGATTTATTAGCCAAGAGTGAGATTGGGTATGCTTTGACCCAACCTCAAACTATTTCAAGCAAACAAGTGCTGACATTTTGGCGAACTGTGCTTTTTGATAATGGTGGTGCTACTGGTACTCCAAGCATTGTTTTCACATCAGGAGATGTCGAGCATGTTGTTACTCCTGGAGCAGTTCGTAAAGCTCTCCACATACCTGAAGGTTGTACATTCTCAACAGTGGAGGATCCTGTTTTATAGCAGCTTATGGCCAGTCTGGACTATGAGAAAAGTTTAGGAAAGCTGGGTCAACTGAAAAGATCAAATATCACAAAGGAATGGAGCTTATTCTTTGATTGTATCACAAAGGCATTCGCCAATAAATGCTCCAACTTTGATGCTATTCCCATCATGAGTCAGAAAATCGGGTATGCCCTTATTCATCAAACTCACTTTGATTTTGCAAGTGCTGTGCTAGGTTTCATAGGGGATAGGATGACAGAGGATAGGAATGTAGTATACTTTGCTAGATTCTGTCAGCTTATATATACTTTTTGTTGTGCTGATGAATCCCAACTAGACAGTGATTTAATTCCACCCTTTAAGCTTATAAAAAGGGCTTTTAATGATTTGTTAAATGCTGACAATAAGAAACAAGTGCTGAGACCCTTACAGATTCCTCAGTCAGTAAAACAGATCTTGGTAAATGCTGATCCACAAGCATATACATCTGTCTATCCTGATGTCCAACCCACCAACTCATCAAAACCAACCCAATCTTCATCCGCACCTATCACAACTACACAAACACCTCAAACTTCTCAACCTCAACCAACTCAACCCTCCATCGGGACATATTACAAACCAACACAGTCATCTCAACCTCAACCTTCAACACATCCAGTGAAGCCTTCATCTTCAAAACCCAAGAGGACTAAGATAGAACCTCAGTCTCAACAGAAGAGAAGGAGAATTGTTCTGAGAGATGAGTCAGATAATGAGGAATAGGTTTCAATATCAGAACCTGTTGTTGTAGAAGCTGAGAAGATCTCTTCTCAGAAAGATACTGAAACTGGGAGTTCTAGGCCCCTCAAAAGGCTTAGAAAGCTAAATTCTGATGATGAAGCTCCCAAAGTCTCAACATCAGCAAAGAGACTTAAAAAGCAAAGAGCCAGGAGGGCTGTAAGTGAATCATCACACTCTGAAGAAGTTCTGGAAGAAGCAGTTAAAGAAGGGGGTCAGGAATCTCTGATCCCAATAGAACCTATAGTAATTGAATTAGTTCCCACTGCTGAATCAGACTTTACTCCAGCTCAAAAGTCTCATATTCAAGAGCAAGAGGATATTGCATAACAAGTGCATACACCTCATGTGTCTCCTATAATTGATCCAATACATGCTGAAGACCCAGGTACAAGTGTTGAAATAGACATACATAAATTGGTTGTGACTGAGGTTATGTACTTGGAAGCTCCACCAACTCAACTCACTCCACCAACAACACCAATTTTGGATGCTGATTTCAATGCAGACATTCCAACAACACCAGTTCTGAATTTAGATGATGAAGATCAGATTGAAGGTGGGCATGAAAATTTGGATGTTGATCAGAACTTAGTTGCAGATCAGAATTTAGAGGATGATGTTGAAGCCTTTATAGCCTTATATACTGTTATTTTATCAGAGGACGCTGATACTGCAGCGTCTGTAAGTTCTGATGTTGACAATGCTGAATCTACTGGTGAAGCTGCTACTAATCTAGATGCTGATGCAGCTGGTCCTTCAGGACATGCACCTCAATAAACAGTTAATAAAGCTGATTTGATCAAGAAGTTTGTTAGAGAGGATGCACCAGTACCTTGGAGTGAAACTCCTAGAGGAAAGGAGTGGACTAAGGAATAGAACATAGTTAGTTTTGTTCCTGCTGAAAAAATTCTTGCTGAGCACCTGGCTAAGGCTGATGAAATGCTGATAAATGATGATTTCAAGGCACAGCTGAGAGTTACTGCAATGAGTACTAGGCACCTTCAAGGTCAACACTCAATAACTCATGACAAGGTGAACAAAATTCAAGAATCACTGATCCAGCAAGATATGAATATCAAATTGGAAAAGAACAGTTTTGTTAAGCCAGCCTTTGACCAAATTGGGTATATTGAAAAGACTCAGGAGAAGCAACAAGATCAGATTTATGAAATTCTAAAGAATCAAGCTTCTCAGCAAACTCAACTCAATGAGATCCAATTCTCAGTGTAATTGCTTGTCTCTCTTCTTCTACCTGCTGATGCCAAAAAGAGGGAGAAAGTGATTAAGTTCAAATGCAAATCTAGTCAAGTACTAAAGGGTAAGGATGATGGAAATGATGACCATGGAAACTCTGGAATGGGTAGAGGTCATGATCAAGGCAAAGGTTTTTCATCAAGCAAAGCTGGAACCACAAGTCAAAGAATAAGTTCTGATACTGGGAGAAAAATAAGTTCTGATACTGGTAAAAGGATAAGTTCTGGTGAACATCTGGAACTTGATGAAGAGATTTCCAAAAGGCTATTCCTAAAAGACAATCCAGGCATGGATATTGAAAGTTTGAAGGAAGAAGAAGCCAGACTTAAAGCAGAAAATGTCAAGTCAAAGTCTAAAGCTCAAGTCATGGAAAAGAATCCACCTAAGCCTAAGGGCATTGTGATTAAAGAAAAGAAAAATTCTGAGGCAACCAAAGCCAAATCACAAGTGGAGGTAGATCTTAGATCCAAGGGCAAAGCAAAAATTGATGAACCTGTAAAGGTATATATGCCAATCATGGATCTGGAGACAATATCTGATGAAGATGCTAGTCTGATTTTGAAGAAAAAGGATATTCAAACAACCTCTGACATAGCTCATGTTGTTCAAGATCAAGATTTAGTAAATTCTGATATTACAGTGAAGCAAGCAACCTCTGACATAGCTCAAGTTGGCTTGATATCAGAAGATAAAGAAAAGGAAACCTCTGACATTGCTCATGTTAAACCTTCAAAGATACTACTACCAGGATTCACCAAAGCTCAACAAACTCAACCTTTGAAGACTACATCAAGTGGTTTTGAAGCAAGAGTTGTTCAAGGAAAGGAAGCAAGATATAAATCAAGATTGGGTAGTTCTAAAGAGAAGAGAATAAACAATACTACCAGTGCTCCAACTTCCTTAAGTGAACCATGAGTAGGAGCAACTCCTGAGAGATTGAATCAACTTGAATCTGTACAAATGGTTTACCACTTTGTTTTGAAAGAAGATATCATGTTATATTTATGACAGATGGGAGGGTATTCCAGATCAGGGAGAATGCTATTCCATTGAAGTATTTTGAAGAACTGGAACATGTTCTATTTCTACTTCAAGTGAAAAACAGGTCAATAGATGGTGCTGTAGGTTATTTAAAATCAAATATTCAAAGACAGAAGAGGCTTTACTCTGTAAAGTTTGACAGCCCATACTATCCTAAGTACAGATCTCACAGTGGAGATATTGTTGAAATGAAGCCTAATACTGCTAAAATCATTACTACATTTTCTGGTATTAAGGAACTTGAATTCAATCTGGAGTCTGATAAAGCCTATATCATCAGACTGGATCATGATATAAGAAAAGCTAAAATAAATGATCTCAGGGCTGCTATCTTTCAAACTGTTGAAGATACAGTTGAACTGAAAAATACTAAAAGGAGGATGGTCAATGAACTTGAATATGCTGAGAGATGTCTGTTGAATAACTATCTCAGAACAAATCCTGATATCAAAGAGATCATAAATTGAAGCCAAGTCAAAGATCTACAACTACTTAAATTCTGAAGGATATACAGACTGAAGCTGATATCAAACTTTAAAGATGGTAAAGCTACAAGGACTGTAAGTTGTAGTTATCTAGTCAAATTCTCATGCATTTGTACTTAATATTTTTGACATCATCAAATATCTGTTAAACTTGTATATTATGCTAATTTACAAGTTGAGGGAGATTGTTAGATATATTTATGATGTCATGTCTAATATGATTTGTTTTTAGTTTTTAGATCTTACTTAACAGGACAAATCAGGACTTATCTGGAAATTAGTACTTATACTGAAGTCAGGACTTAAGATATCAGAACTTAAGTTGTCAGAACTTAAGTTATCAGGAGATAATATCAGGACTTAAGGAGACGTTCAGATAAGGAAGGCGGCTGATTGAAAGAAAAGAAGATCAAAACAAACATAAGAAGAGATATGCATGGAGAAGAATACTATGAAAAATAGAATACTTGGAAGAAAAGATAACTAGTTGATATATATTAGGAAGAAGAATTATATTCAATATCAATTAGAAGATTATCTTGTAACCGTGTAGTATATAAACACAGATATAGGGTTTACACTATATGTGTTATCTTAATCGAGATTATTATTCATTGTAACCCTAGCAGCTCTCGTGATAATTTGTTCATCACTGAGAGAGAACTCTTTGAAACAGAGTTTATTGTGTTGAATAAAATATGTGTTCTGTTACTTGAGTTCTTATATTCGATTTGATTGTAGTAAACACTGTATTCAACCCCCTTCTACAGTGTGTGTTACCTAACAGACAAAGACAAAGAAGACATAGATAATTTGTTCAGGCTAGAGGAACACTTCTTTGTAATTTGTAATTTAAGAAATCTGGAATTGAATATGTAATCCAGAATGTATTTAATATCTTTATCTATTTTGAGGTTGTATTTTTTCTTATTGTCAGTTGAGTTATCCTTAGGGATTTTCTTGTCGAACTCTAACAATTAAATAAGGGGAGATTGTAAAGAATAATGTAATGTAACATGTAATCGAGGAATTATAACTTAACATGAAACAAAAACAGATAAACAATATTAAACTGTGAAGCACGGGAACCCTAAAGATGAAGACATTATCCATACAAAGAATTAAAAGATGCAAATGACTCTCTAAGTCCACACTCAGGTCATGGGAAGAAGTTCATTAACATGTTCAAGCCTCCTTGAAGAATAAGACATCAAAGGACTTCCAGTATCAGTTATATGGTATGATTTGAATTATTGAAGATCAGGGGTTCAGTGATTGAAGCTAGAAATAACCTTTCAAGATGTATCAGCTTTGCAGTGCAAAAGGAATTGAATTATATCAACTCATGTTAGTTGTTTGTGAACCATACCAGTGCACTAAACATCAACAATTCAGAAGAGATTTAATTCAGTAACACAGGAAAAATAGAATTGATACAGCTATTGGAGACAAAGAAATTCACAAAGGCAAATGTTAGTCGCATGTTGACATATGAGTCATAGGTTGACATGCCAGTCACAGGTGTACATTATTAGTCGCAGGGTGGTATGTTAGTCTCAGGTTGATATATTAAGTCGCAGGTTGATATGATTAGTCGCAGGTTGGAATTGGTCGTAGGTTGAGAACTTAGCCAATTTAAGTTCTTAGTCGTAGGTTTATTCCTCGGTCACAGGTTAACAATTACTTAGTCGCCAGTTGGTACTTGAAGGATTTTAGAATTGTAATGAAGCAAATTCAAATGAAATAAGTGGTCCAAATTAAGCCACCCGTCCAAGTGAATTTGAAGATTACAAAGCAGCAAAATGAATTTGTATTCTTTTGGTTATCTTATTCAATTCAACATAAAGTGTTTACGGGAGCTCCCTTAAAGCACCTCATTTAAACATAGAGTTGTGTTACTGAATTTATTGTAGTTAATCAAATTATTGATTAGATTGTAGCAACCTCAAGGATTATATTAATAAAATATTATATTCCTCGAATTGTTTTTGTGTCTATTTTGATTCTGTACTTATAGCGAAGAACTGTAAACGAATCGAAAAAGATTGCAGGTATCATATTCAACCCCCCCCCATCTACGATACTTTGGGACTAACATAGAAGTATTATTTTACCTAATATAAATAGCCTAATTATTATTAATTATTAAAAATTAACTATTAAAAATTCTAAAAATTGTGCAAAATTCTCCGAAGAACGGGTCGGGTTTGAAATCGGGTCGAAGAATTAATCGATGATTTTGATCAATTTTTTGAACCAAATCAAGTCATGTGAGTACTCAAATTCATCCTTTTGATTTGTTCTTTCAATTTCTAGCATCAATTTCATGTTTTAGTCTGTTATTTTTCAATTTCGATTTCTAGGGTTTGTACTCGAATTGGGACTTTTTGATTTTAGGGTTATTAGGATGATTTGATGATTGATATAGCTTCTTTGTGATATTTGCAATCGATTCATGGTGATTAATTGAACAAACGATTCCTGGATAGTAAAGTTCGATTATTAGGGTTTATGTGAATTTTTGTTTAATTATTTTTTTATTTTTGAGATATCTGAGATATGATTGAGTATAGGGGTTTGATTATACGTGTTATAAGCTTTATTTTGATTTATAAAACATGAAATTTGGTATACGATTTAGGCAGATGGGAGTTTGGCCGGATTTTAAGTCGGGAAATTGGTATAAGGGTTATGGAACTGATTTGATGCTTGATTAATGTTTAGAACTAAGTTTACAATCGATTTCATGTAAAAATTTGTACAAATGGTTCGTGTTTTGGCCTGAAATCGAGTTCGTCGGAGATGATACGCGGTGGCTGGAGTTCTTTAGGGTTTTGGCCGGAGAAAACGACATCGTGATTGTTGATTGATATAAACCAGGGAGTTGTGTTCCTGGGTTGATATTGTATAAAAAACACCTGAAAGCGTGAACCAACTCTGCCTGGATTCGCTTGAATTAGGTTGGCCGGAAAATTTTCCGGTGGCCGGTTTCCGGGTTCTTGGTGACCCGTTTTGTTCATATTGACCCGGTTGCAACCCATTTTACAACCCGGTTTTGATCCATTTTGTCAGAAATCCATTTTATGACAACTATTTCTGGAATTTTAATTGATATTTTACTTTTATTAATTATAAAAATTAGTTTTATTTATTTTATAAATTGATTAATTAATTATTTTATTTATTTATTTTATAAATAATTCTGAAATATTTTCTAAAATTTAAAATTAATTAATTAATTAATTATTTCTTTAATTATTTATTGTTTAAAAATGATTAATTATTTTGATAGTTAATCAAATTATTTTCAATGAATCATAATAAATTCATTTTAATTCCAAAAATTATGGAAAAATCATTTTTAATTCTGATTTTTCCTAGATAATTATTTAAAAATATTTTTAGGGTTCAATTATTTTGAATAATTAAATATAATGAATAATAAATTGATTTATTCTTATTTATCGAATAATAATTGAACCGTGTATCCGATTTAAACGAAACGAAAGCCCTTCGACTCGGAAAAATGATTTGTTTTCATTAAAAATAGTTTCAATGCCTAATTTTTTTTAGAAGCGAGTCGGCTTTCGGTATTTATTTATTTATATGCCCTGTTACTTATAGAGATGAGTTCAATAAATTCTGAAAAATAGAAAATGAGCCATATATTGTTCAGTGATGCGAATAGCGAGTCGATTTTGATTCTAAAAATTATTTTAAACCTAGAATGACTATGTGACTTATGTGGTTAGTTGAGTCTTATTTGTTGATCATTATTATATGAGTCAATTATAAGCGTACGGGTAGATGATATCGGTTACGTGAAGTCGATTTGAAACGTGATTGAAATACAAGTTAACTATATAATCCTATTTCTTTGATAGATATGAAGCCAACAAGGAGGACCGAGCCAGGGTTAGGGAACAGTGATTTATCTTGTGGTAGATCGCGCGAAAGGCAAGTTTTTCCCCTATTCTAAATTCAGAATAATGAATTGCTTTCAGATTCTTATCGTAGTTATACACTGATGATTCCTGTTCACAAACACGAATACACAATTATTATTCCTTTATTCATATTTCATTTTAATTCCTGATTTCTCCTAATTCATTAAATCCTCTATTCATATTCCAATAATTTATATGTATATATCCTGATATATTTCGATGTTAGGATACACCAAAGCATACTGATCATTCCGGTTGCTCATCTATGGACTAGATAGTGATAACTAGGATCAGGTATACAGTTGATCCTAAGGTTCAGAAATTTACCAGATACTTGTGTTGGGCCGTAGAGCTTGGGTACCCGAATGGATTTATACATTGAGGTATAGATCTGCACTGTATCCTTGCTGATCCGCAAGATATAGGGGCAAACTTGTGTCCAGTTTAGTTTATTGATACTCGCCGATGATGGCCTTTATTCTTCGCTTGCGAGGTTATATCTTTATAGATGTAACCGAATTATCGGTGCATTTAGCTTTATTATAATATTGTTTATATATTGTGGACTTGTTGAGCAACTTATGGATCACCCCTTTTTTGTTGTTATTCAACTTATTATTTTCTATTAAGAAGGAAAATGAAACCTATATGGACTCGCGTGGTAATGAAGCGAGTCAAGCAGCGGGACCCTCTAATACCAAAAGTGCTAATACCGATTCAGGAAGAAAGCTTTTAGTTACCTGAGCAGGTGTAATGTAGATGTATAATGTGTGTGTTTTAATAAAGATGAATTTAGTTTAAAATATGTTTCGACAATGGTTTATAATAAAGAGAGTTCTGTGAGATTTTGAATTCGGTTTGTAATAAAGGTAGAGTGTTGTTCTTATTTCATACTTTAATCTAAAAAAATCCTGGTTAGTATTAAAGGGGTTAGATATGTATATGCTTAATTGTTATACCGGTTTGGTAATAAGCTAGTAACCCCCGGACTTATACCCCGGGTTTGGAGGGTGTTACAGATCCCTTAGTAGAATTTGATACTAAGTCTGCAACAGTACTTTGAAATATTGGTTCTTGTGTGACTTGAGGTGTAGAAGCTTCTTCAACCCTTTGAACTGAAGGTTCTTGTGTGCTTCCCTCAAAGATAGGATCATGGATAAGAACATCCAATTCAGCAATGTGCTTTTGATGAGCTGCCTTGTCTTGTAGTATATTCATAATGTCATCAACCACATAAATATGACTTCCTTGAGCAATGTCAGGAATAGTCAAATGTGAGAACATTCTTGCACCTACACTTTGAGCAGGTGGTTCTTGTGTAGTTGGGGCTTTAACAGGGACATCTTCACTTTGAGAAGATGGTTCTTGTGAACTTTACCCCTTCTGTGGTGATTGAAGTGTGATCTTCTTGGATTTAGAAATATATGAAGTCTTTTCTTTTCTCTTGATAGACTTCAGTAGATCAACTTCCTTAGAAATTTCAACTGCCATGGCTGTTTTTGTTGTAGAAATTGTCTGATTAAGAATTATCATAAACTTCTCAGGAATTGCTTGAGACCTGTCAGAATGTGAAAAAGATTTATCAGGATTTGTAGATTCCTGATCCAGAGCAATATCAGTCAATACTTGAAGACCATCTGGTTTCTTGTGAATCTTGTCTACTAACTTTATTAATCTTTTTTTCTTAGGTTTAGCAGCTACAACCAAATTTTTATCTTCTCCTGTACTATCACCATTAAACTCCATTAGTCTAGTAGGCTTCTTAAAAACAATTGGACCATCACTGTCACTGTCAGAGTGTGATGATTCATCAACTAGTTCATTACTAGTTCTAACTTTCCTTTTCTTGCTTTTTGCAAGCTTCTTCTTCTAATTCTCCATTCAGAAAGGCAATTTTGACATCCATCTAAAAGACCTTGAATTTCTTATGAGCAGCATATGCTAAGAAGATTCAAATAGCTTCCAGTCTTGCAACAAGAGAAAATGTCACATCATAAGCAATACCTTCTTATTGCGAGTAGCCCTTTGCAATAAGTCTAGCTTTATTCTTGACTTATTGTGCCATCTGAATCTGTCTTGTTCTGAAAAACCCATTTTGTGCCAACTACTGATTTATTCTTTGGCCTTGGGACAAGTTTCCAAACTTCATTCCTTTCGAACTCATTCAACTCCTCCTGCATTGCTTGAATCTAATCAACATCCTTTAGTGTGTCTTCTACTTTATTTAGTTCTTTCTTAGAAAAGAAGTTGTGATAAAGACATTCATGTTCAGTTACACTTCTTGTTTGGAATCAAGCCATAGGATCCCCTATGATAAGATCAGGTGTATGATAATTTTTCCATTTTACATCCTTTGGTAGTTCAGTCTCATTTCTTGATTCTCCCCTACACTTGTGTTGTCATCTCCATGTGAAGCTCCCCTTATGACATTGTTATCTAATCCAGATTGAGAAGGGCTTCTGTTTGAAGACTAGTTACTAGACTAATTTTGATTTTCTGTTGAATGATTTCCTCCTGATGAGCTATCATCTGTGTTGCTTAAGAAATTTTCAGTAGATCCTGTATTTTCTGGTTCATCTTCATTATCAGAATTTGAATTACTAGTGTTGTCACTTTCTATTTGTGGATGTTGGTCCCCCTCAACATGTGGATCTTCATGAACTAACACTAAATCAGGATCAGAGTCATCATCAGGATCTGACTCATTGTCAGGATATGGCTTGTCTCCGGAGTGGAGTAAATCTTCAGAATGTAAAAGATCTCCAGACTTGAGTCTTTTATTTGCAAACACAAGTTCTTCATGCGAGTCTTCTTCAATTCCAGTGATATTCTTGTCATCAAAGGAAATATGAATTGATTCAACAATGGTCCTCGTTCTCAAATTGAAGACTTTGTATGCTTTTGACGAAGGATACCCAACAAAAATGCCTCCATCAGCTTTTCTGTCAAATTTTCCAAGCATTTCAGGGTGTGTTCTTAGAACAAAATACTTGCATCCAAAGATGTGTAGATGATTTAAGCTTGGTTTCTTTTCCATGATCATTTGATAAGGAGTTAATCCATGTCTGTTGATCAGAGTCAACTTCTGAATATAATAGGCAGTATTGACAACTTCAGCCCAAAAGTATATTGGTAGATTAGCTTCCACTAGCATAGTTCTACCAGCTTCAATAAGCGTCCTATTTTTCTTTCTACAACACCATTTTGTTGAGGTGTTGCAGTAGCTGAGAATTGTTGAGAAATTCCTTTGTATCTGCATATCTCATCCATCTTGCTGGTTTTGAACTATGTCCCATTGTCACTTCTAAAAATTTGAACTTTGTACTTTGTGCTATTTTCACTCAGTCTCAGATGATCCAGTAGAATTTCAGCTGTTTCATTCTTAATGTACAAGAAAAACACCCGGGCAAATCTAGTGTATTCATCAACAACAACTAGAGTATACCTTTTCTTGTTGATTGACATGACATTCACAGGACCAAAGAGATCCAAGTGCAGCATTTGATATGGATTTTTGATGGATGATTCTGACTTGCTCTTGAAAGAGGTTCTTCTTTGCTTAGATTGCTGACATGCATCACATAGACCATCAGGGGGGCAGTACATGTTAGGCAGACCTCTTACTAAATCTTTCTTCACTAGTTCATTGATATTATTGAAATTGAGGTGAGAAAGCTTCTTGTGCCAATTTCAACTTATCTTCTGATGCCTTGTTTACCAAACAAGTTTCATAAGTGCATAAATTGAAGTTAATCTAAACCAGTCTCTATGGGAATGAACTAGAAAAAATTCCATATTACTTGCGAACGCGTATACTTGCATGAATATTAGCACGTGTTTTCGTCCTAACAAGTTTTTGGCTCCGCTGTCGGGGACTCGGTGTTAATTTTTAATTAATGTGCTTGTCATCAATGGTCATTAAAGTTCACTGACTCAGATATTTTACTTACTTCTTTTTTGTTATTTTTTCAGGTACTCTAGAGAGCGTTTATGCTAACGCGTTCTCGATCTCGAAAGAGAATGCTGGATAAAGCGGAGGAAGTAGTTGAAGAAGTTTTTGTTGAGGAGAAAGTTGAAGAAGAAGAAGCTCTAATCATAATGGGTGAACCAACAGCGGATCCGAAGGCTTTGATGGACTATTCTCAGCCAAAGATCAATGATATTCAGTCTAGCATTATCAGTCCATCCATCACAGTAACACCTTTGAAATCAAGTCGAGCACGATTCAGATGATACATAATTCAGTTCAGTTTGAGGGTTCTCCTATAGAAGATCCCAACATGCACATCAGAGATTTCATCGAGATCTGTAACACTTTCAAGTTCAGTGGAGTTTCTAAAGATGCTATTAAGTTGAGGCTTTTCCCATTCTCTCTCTGCTAGTTGCATTCTCTACCACCGGATTCTATCACAAATGGGAGGATCTTGCTCAAAAGTTTCTAACTAAATTCTTCCCTATGGCGAAGATAGCTGCAATCAGATACGCACTTTCTCAATTTGCTCAGCAATCGGGAGAATCTTTGTGTGAGGCTTGGGATCACTACAAGGAGATTCTTAGGAAGTGTCCTCATTATGGGATGCTTGAATGGATGATCATTAACTGCTTTTATAATGGTTTGGGAGCACAGTCTAGACCCATGCTTGATGCAGCATCAGGTGGAGCCTCATAGGCTAAAAGCTACGATGATGCTTATGAGTTGATTGAGCTGATGGCTGCTAATGAATACCAGAACCCAACTCAGAGAATGCCTCAAGGCAAGGTAGCAGGAATTCTGAAAGTGGACACAGCTACTGTTATAGCTGCTCAACTTTAAGCTTTGACGATGAAGGTGGATTCTTTGGCTAATTATGGAGTTAATTAGATCACTAGTGTCTGTGAGCTTTGTGCTGGTGCACATGAGACGGAGCAGTGTGCTATTTCTAGTGAATCAGCTCAGTTCGTGAGCAACTTTCAGAGGTCGCAGCAACCAGCTATAGCCACCTATCATCCGAACAACAGTAATCATCCTAACTTCAGCTGGAGCAACACTCAGAATGCGATGCAACAACCTTATCAGCAATATGCAGCAAAGTAATTCAACCCTCCAGGTTTTCAACAACTACAATATACACCAAGACAACAACTCCAACTGTAACAATCTTATGAAAAATCCGAATTAGAGGAGTTGAGGCTCATGTGCAAAAGCCAGGGGTTTCTATTAAGACCTTGGATAATCAAAATGGTCAGATTACCAATGCCTTATTGAATCGACAACCTGGTACACTCCCTAGTGACACAGAAGTTCCAGGAAAGAAGGGAGCAAAAGAGCAGGTTAAGGCAATTACATTAAGGTCTGGGAAGGTTGCACACCCCGAAAAATCTCGAGTTCCAAAATCTGAAGTTGTGGCTGAAGAAGATGTGCAGAAGGAAGCAGAAGTGGAAACAAGGAAGAAAACTGTGGAACACGCTCCTCCTGAGGGTAATACAGGGGAGAAATAGGTCTATCCTCCACCTCCTTTTCTTATAAGGATGCAGAAGCAAAAGTTGGATAAGTAG
This sequence comes from Apium graveolens, assembly GCF_009905375.1. Classification (NCBI taxonomy): domain Eukaryota; kingdom Viridiplantae; phylum Streptophyta; class Magnoliopsida; order Apiales; family Apiaceae; genus Apium; species Apium graveolens. The sequence continues at coordinate 310,511 of NC_133654.1, forward strand.
TTTGCTAAGTTTCTGGAGGTGTTCAAGAAACTTCATATCAATATACCTTTCGCTGAAGCTCTTGAATAGATGCCTAGCTATGCGAAGTTTATGAAAGGTATTCTCTCTCAGAAAGTGAAGCTCGATGACTTTGCTCTTACGGAGGAATGTAGTGCTATGCTGCAACAGAAGTTGCCTCCGCAGCTTAAAGATCCTCAAAACTTTACTATTCCTTGCACCATTGGCAATTTGTCGTTCGACAAGTGTTTATGTGATTTGGGAGCTAGCATCAATACGATGCCTTTGTCTTTCTTCAACAAGTTGAATTTATCTGATCCAAAGCCTACTTATATGTCCTTGCAGCTGGCCGATCATTCTATTACATATCCATGAGGCATTGTGGAGGATGTCTTGGTCAAAGTGGATAAACTCATCTTTCATGCTGACTTTGTAATTCTTGATTTTGAGGAGGATAAAAATATTCCCATAATCTTGGGAAGACCATTCCTGGCTACGGGCCGAACCTTGATTGATGTGCAAAAGGGTGAACTCACTATGCGAGTACTGGATCAGGATGTGACGTTTAATGTTTTCAATTCCATGAAATTCCCTACTGATAGCGAGGAGTGCTTAAAGGTAGAATTGGTTGATTTTGTGATTACTTCAGAACTTGATCAAATGCTAAGGTCTGATGCCTTAAAGAAAGCCTTGATGAGGAATTTAAATAGTGAAGATGATGAAGGTGATGAGCAGTTACAGTATTTGAATGCTTCCCCTTGGAAGAGAAGGCTGGATATGCCTTTTGAATCTCTTGGTTTGGAAGACTTGAAAAAGGCTCCAAAGCGCCTCAAGCCATCTATTGAGGAAAATTCTACACTCGAGCTTAAACCATTGCCTGAACACTTAAGGTATACATTTTTAGGTGATGCATCTACTTTGCCTGTTATTATTGTATCTGACCTTTCAGGTAGTGATGAGGAAAAGCTCTTGAGAATTTGGAGAGAGTTTAAATCGACAATTGGATGGACTATAGCAGATATCAAGGGAATCAACCCTTCTTATTGTATGCATAAAATTCTTCTAGAGGAAGGAAGCAAGCCAACTGTTAAGCAACAAAGAAGGCTAAATCCGATAATGAAAGAGGTTGTAAAGAAAGAAATTCTCAAGTGACTAGATGCAGGGATCATCTATCCTATTTCTAACAGTTTTTGGGTGAGCCCTGTTCATTGTGTGCCGAAGAAATGAGGCATCACATTGGTTACTAATGAGAAGAATGAGCTCATTCCTACTCGAATAATCACGGGGTGGAGAGTTTGCATGGATTATAGGAAGCTGAACAAGGCCACGAGGAAGGATCACTTCCCCCTTCCTTTCATTGATCAGATGCTTGACAGGTTGGCTGGGCATGAATACTACTATCTTCTTGATGGCTATTCGGGTTATAATCAGATTTGCATCACTCCAGAAGATTAGGAAAAGACTACATTCACATGTCCGTTTGGTACTTTTTCCTTCAGAAGAGTTTCTATTGGGTTGTGTGGTGCACCTGCCACATTGCAGAGATGCATGATGGTTATCTTCTCTGACATGATTGATCAGAATGTGGAGGTCTTCATGGATGATTTTTCTGTGTTTGGGGATTCTTTCGACAAGTGCTTGCAAAATTTTGGCGCAGTTTTTAAAAGGTGTGTTGAGACCAGTCTGGTTCTCAACTGGGAAAAATGTCACTTTATGGTGCAGCAGGGCATCATTCTTGGGCACAAGGTCTCTAGTAAAGGTCTTGAGGTGGACAAAGCCAAGGCGGGGGTCATTGAAAACCTTCCTCCACCAATTTCTGTTAAGGGGATTTGCATTTTCCTTGGTCATGCGGATTTCTATAGGCGGTTCATCAAGGATTTCTCTAAAATCTCTAAACCGTTGTGCAATTTATTAGAGAAAGATGTCACTTTCAAGTTTGATGATGACTGTCTAGCTGCTTTTGAGAGCTTAAAGAAAAGTTTGATTACGGCACCTGTCATAACTACACCAGATTGGAATGAGCCTTTTGAAATGATGTGCGATGCAAGTGACTATGCAGTTGGAGCAGTTCTTGGGAAAAGGAAGAACAATATATTTCATATGGTCTACTATGCTAGTAAGACCCTCAATGGTGCTCAACTGAATTATACTACTACTGAGAAGGAACTCTTAACCATTATCTACGGTTTTGAGAAGTTTCATTCTTATTTGCTTGGGACGAAAGTGATAGTTTTCACTGATCAAAATGTTATTCGCTTTCTGATCTCGAAGAAGGACTCGAAGCCTAGATTGATTCGGGGGATTCTTCTACTTCAGGAGTTTGAGTTGGAGATCAAGGAAAGAAAAGGTACTGAGAATCAAGTCGTTGATCATCTCTCTCGGTTAGAAGATCCAAGTACGACTTCATAGGATAAGACATTGATAAATGACTCTTTTCCCGATGAGAAATTATTTGGGGTACAAGAAGAAAAACTATGGATCTCAGACATTGTAAACTAGCTTATAAGCAACACTATGCCCACGGACTTGTCTTCTGCTCAAAGGAAGAAGTTTCTTCATGAGGTGAAGTGATACATGTGGGATGAGCCATTTTTGTTGCGTCAAGGAGCTGACCAAATCATGAGAAGATGTATTCCATACAGCGAGACAGAGGGTATCTTGCGAGACTGTCATTCGACTATTTATGGAGGCCACTATGGTAGAGAAAAGACAGCAGCTCGTATCCTTCAAGTGGGATTCTTCTGGCCTATATTGTTTTAAGGATGCGCATCGGTTCATTTTGAAGTGTGATCGCTGCCAGCGTGTTGGTAGTATATCCGAGAGGTATGAGATGCCGCTTAATCTGCTACTTAAGGTTGAGGTCTTCGATGGTTGGGGAATTGACTTCATGAGGCCATTTATCTCATCTTGTAATAATCAGTATATCTTATTGGCGGTTGATTATGTCTCAAAATGGGTGGAAGTTAAAGCTTTTCCAACGGAAGATGCGAAGGTAGTGCTCAATTTTCTTCACAATCATATATTCACAAGATTTGGGACACCAAGAGTCATAATCAGTGACGAGGGATCGCATTTCTGCAATCACAAGTTCACTGCTATGATGCAAAGATATAATGTGTATCATCGCATTGCTACAGCCTACCATCCTCAGACTAATGGTTAAGTTGAGGTGTCTAACAGAGAGATCAAGCGTATTCTAGAAAAAAGTTGTATGTCCATCAAGGAAGGGTTGGTCTTTGAAGCTGGATGAAGCTGTTTGGGCTTATCGAACATCATACAAGACTCTGCTAGGCATATCTCTGTTTCAACTGGTTTATGGTAAAGGATGTCATTTGCTTATGGAGTTAGAGCATAAAGCATATTTGGCTTTGAAGAAATTGAACCTTGATATGGATGCAGCTGGTAAGAAAAGGATGCTTCAATTGAATGAACTCGATGAGTTTCGACTTCAAGCGTATGAGAACAACAAAATGTATAAGGAGAAAGTCAAGAGGTGGCACGATAGGGGTCTAGTGCTCAAATCATTGATGCCGGGGTAACAAGTTCTTTTGTTCAACTCTCGTCTCCATCTTTTTCCAAAGAAATTAAAGTCGAGGTGGTCAGGTCCGTTTGTTATCAAAACTGTGTTTCCACATGGAGCGGTGGAGATTTTTGAGAATGATCTAGGCCATTCATTCAAGGTAAATGGACAGTTTCTGAAGCACTATATGGAAATACGGTAAACCGTGAGGTGGTTAGTGCCGTTTTATTGTCCACTTGATCTCGGGATTCTACGTCAAGCTAGCGACGTAAACCAAACGCTTCTTGGGAGGCAACCCAAGCTTGTTGTACATTAGTCGGAAGAAAAGAAGTTAGAAGGAAGAAAAAAGCGGGTGAAAATATAAAAAAATCTGAAAACAGAAAAAAGCAGGGTGTTTTGACAAAAGCACGGCGCGCCCGCGCTACCTGGTGGGGGGCCACGCTGAAAGTACAAAAGCACGGCGTGCCCGCGCTGGTTTGACAAACATATGGCGCGCCCGCGCTGCCTGGCAGGGCGGCTGCACTAAGGCCCGGAAAAAAATAGTAAAATTGAAAATTCAACATAAAAACAATACAACAGCCGAATTTCCCTCTTCCCACATCAGTTACAAACATTCATATCCGATTTTTAAGCCTTATTACACCCCATTACTCCCACTATTCCCATAATCAATTCCCACTTCTATCCCAAAACTAATTCTTCATTATCTATATATACATACTCTTCCACACCTCCATTCCTCACCATATTTTTTATTCTCAAACCTAAATCTCTCTTATACACATATCTTCTCTTTCACTTATTCGAATTCAATGGCACCCAAGAGACAAAGGACTCAAGTTAGCAGTAGCACCACCGAATCTTCAAGTGTTGGGGGTGTGAGGCCTAGGTTTGGTACTTCGGAGGCCGAAGCGGAGTATACGAGACTGCTATCGAAGCCCATAGCAAAGGATAGGGGTTTTCTACCATCGAGAAGGGATGGTAAGCTTTTAGAGAAGATTCTGGAGATGGGTTGGGTCTATTTTTGTGAGGCACCTGCTGCTGTGCCCATGAGTGTTGTTCGCGAGTTTTATGTGAACGCAAAGGCGGATAAGAATGGGTACTAGGTGGTTCATGGTTTGACTGTGGACTATACTGTGGAGGCTATTCGTCGGGTGACTAACCAGCCCGAGAGAAAACCAGCTCATGAGGATTGGGTGACGAAGACTGGGGATGATTTTGATTTGGATCTTATTATGGCGACGTTATGTATCCCTGAGATACATTAGAAGTTTAAGAGGGCCTTGAATGAGTATGCCACTTTCCCTGCCTCTTGCATGAACAGGTTTGCTCGTGCATGGAACTCTTTTATCTGTGTGAACATCATTCCTTCTTCATATGTGCACAATGTTACTATGGATCGTGCAAGGTTGTTGTGGGGGATATTGCAGGGGGATTATGTGGATCTTGGCTCCATTATTTATCAGGGTATTTTGAGGTTTCTGCGTGGGAGCACTACGGGTTTTATTCCATGTGCGTCAATTGTGACGAAGCTGTGTGTGGCAGTTGGAGTTCATTGGCCTGCATACGAGCAACTTCAGTTGCCTAGTGCCCCTATTGACAGTTCGAAGATAACAGTGATGCAGAAGTGGTACGGTGGGAAAGCTGACGAGAAAGGGCTTGACTACACTTATGATCACTTGTCGGGTGGCTAGCCAGCCGATCAGACATATGCTGGTGGTTTAGTTCAGGCTAGTAGAGCAGCATGAAGACATCAGAGGGGTGAGCCTAGTTCTTCGCAGCAGAAGTAGCAGCCGAAAGTAGAGGACAGTGCTGGTTTGGGTTCAGCGCAGTATAGGTGCTTGATGAGGCGGATGGATACAATGCATGACATTCATAGCAGGTTTGCACAGGACCTCACCTAGGCGTAGTTATAGCTCTCAGAGCCATAAGAGTTGATATTTAGTGTCCAGTTTTTGGTGAGGATTCTGTGTACTCGCCTCCTGACACTCCACCCGCGGAGGGTGATGACCATCCTGATTCTGAGTACGTATGTCTGATTCCTTACTACTACCTTCACTGAGGATAGTGAAAATTTTAAGTTTGGGGGTGGTAGTTAATAAATATGTTTTTGTGTATATCCATATAGTTACATATTCATGATAGTTTAGTTCATATAGTTGCATATTTATCATGTAGTTTTTTTTATTTATCATGTTAGTATGTTGCATATAGTTGCATGTGCATTTTATCATGATCCCTTAAGTTTGTTGTTTCGATTAATCTATGATGTTGATGCGAGTGTAGTGATGTCGTGTAGAGTGATGTTGAGTCTTAACGAGTTGATTTGCATGCTAGAAATAATAAAACTCAATAAGTCTTATAGGGTACTAGCGTGCTAGATCATGATTATGGTTTGTTTGTTTGTTGAGGTTTAATCACTTGTTTATGTCTAGAATGTATGATATTTTCTTAATGGTAAAATAACATGGATTTTTAAAAATTGGAGAAAAACATTGGATTCATTGCTAATTAGCTAGGTGTCAAATGGCTAGTAGCCGGCTCATATTCATATGAGTAGTCTAGGGTTGAGCGAGATGGAGTGAAATGCACTCGTTCAGAAATTGTTGAAAAAAAATGAAAAAAAGAAAAAAAAAGAGTAAAAAATATGTGTTGATGCATAATTGATCACGAGTGGGCTCTTTAATACTCGAGTTACAAAGTTCTTAGGGGACTTTGTGCCTAGTGACCTAAGGCTTTTATAGTCTGGGATCTGCTAACCTAACGCTCGCTATAGGGGGTATTATTGTATAAGTCTTTTGTGGACCTCACTCATTGCACGATCAAATAAGCATGTTTGTGTTTGTTTATGTGTTAGCAATAAAAGCATGAATCCGTGTATAACTCCGATAAAAACTGAAATGTTGTGAGTCATTTTGAGTTTAGCATTTATTCTATTTATAATCTTGTGATTGCCTTGATGAATAGTGAATCATGGTTATTGATCTAGTTGTGAGAGTATATCTATTAAGCAATTTCACACATGCACATTGCTGTTTGTGAGTTGATTTGTGGGATTTGATTGAACTCTGTGCGAATAACTGCATTTGTTGAGATGTTGATTATTGGTTGGTTTAGTTATTCTGAGGGGATCATGTGTATTCATGCATTTTTAATTTCTTGTTTTTGAGTCTGTTTATGTTTGAGGACAAGCATCAATTTAATTGTAGGGGTGTGTTAAGTGGACTTTATATCCACTTAGAACGCTTTATAAAGGCTTGAATTAGTGTTTTATACTCAAGTTATTTGTGTATTTGATGTATTTTTGTAGTGTTTTGCATTTCAGGGCATAGTCGGAAGCAAGAAGGGTTTTACAATGTTTTTATGCTTGAAAGATTGTAAGGAAGGAGCCTCGGATGATTGTGCGAAGAAACCAGCAAAAGAAAGCAAATAAAATAATTTTTTCCAGAGACACAGGGCGGCCGCGCCCAAGTACAATGCGGCCGCGCCCGGTTTGCAGTTTGTCAGCGCGCCCGCGCTGGGGTAGCGCGCGGCCGCACCAGGTCGGCTTTTTAAAATCCTGTTGCTACTAGAATTTTGATCTGCTGTACTTCTGGATTGTTTTGGGCTAGTATTTAAAGACATCTGAAAGACGTTTTTCATAACAGAGACTAAGGAGAAGACGATGAGAAGACCTAGGAGCAAAAATACAATGAAGGAGAAAAATAACTTGTTTTACATGTGATTCTTTGATTGAGCTATAATCTTGGATGATTGTTTTCTTGTTTGTTGAACCTATTACTCTTGTTTACATACTTTGATTATATATTCAATTATTAAAGACTTAGTTTATTATACCATGCTTTCATCGGAACCCACGGTGATGATGAGTTCGGTTATGAACTAATCATTGTCATGGGATTCTAGCGGATTTACTTATGGATTTCAATAGTTAATATGTCTCGATATCTTAATGTGTGGTGATTGTATGATATCATAATATTGGTTGTGCTTATTCGTCTTATGAGCATCGCAAACTCATAAGATAGCGTGTTAATCTCTATTGAAGTGACAGTGAATATAGGGGTTTAGAAGTTGCCATGCTAGCATTGGTTCATGTATTTGTTATGAATGATTTGTAGGTAATTTTAACCATCTTACTTGCCCTATGGAATCACGATAGATAACTTGCGCATGAAACCGTTATGTTGTCAAATTCTATAGACATATAGGGTCTAAATATAATTGGAGTCTATTCAGCTTCTATCTCTTTTGTGGATGTTTGGTAGTAGGGTATTCGTATAATGTGTAACACCCCCAAATCCGAGGTCGGGGATCCGGGTTGTCACGAGTTCCATTTCCCTTAACAACACCCAATCTAAAAAAATAATCGATTACTCTGTACTGTGACCCCACAATAAACACACACACCACAAGTTATAGTCTCAGAGATGAATATCCAAAAATAATCACAAGTCGCTTTATTCCACCAATATATGCCAATACACCTTAAAAGGGTTTCTGAATAAATTTACATTTCTTTGCCATTATTACAATTCATAAATATACATCAATCTGGTACATCAAAAGTTGAAGCCTAGCCTATTGGTAGTTCCTACCTCAGCTACAGCGACATCAACGCCTATAGGAAACTGCGGAACGTTTCCTATCCGCTCGCTAATTGGGAGCTTGGTCCTGTTCATCTTTTCTATATGTTGTTGTGTGATGAAAGAAGAAAGCAAGTGATAGGGATAAATAAATTATGCTTGTATAATTAAGTACTGCATTAATTGTACAAGTTGTGAGCTGCTAGGCCCAATAAAAAGATATATGATACTCAGACCAGAAAGGTTAAGCCTGATGGACCAGATCAGGCCTGATGGAATAAAAAAGGCCCAAAAGCCCCGATTATTAATTAATTTCTTAATTAATTAATAAGGGACAAATCAGATGTTGAAAAGAGTCCCGATAAGGATATAAATCCTTGGAGATTAGCCTCAAGGGGACCTAAAAGGATAAGGAATCAGTTTCCTACTATCTAGGACTCCAAAGTCCATTCTAATTATGAGACTTGCCCACCAAGTCTCCTATACCAAGTCCAATTCAAGGACTCCCAACATCTATATAAGGGGTCTCACCCCCACCAATCAGAACTACGTTTTTTGGCTTGATTCTCTAATTCACAGAGATACGTAGGCATCTCGTAAAGGCAGATTGAGTCACGAAACACGAGAGCAGCCATTAAAGGCCTTGAGCTCCCGAATCTTAGTATTAAATACAGCAAGTAATAACCTTAGTTTTTTATCCATAACATTTGGCGCCGTCTGTGGGAAAAGCAACAACAACCATGGCGAGAACACGGAGAACAATTGGAGCTCTAGAGGAAGGAACACCATCAAAGACAACCCAGGTGATTTCATCAACCGTGGAGGTTCCTCCCCATTCAACTTATGCATCTACTCAGGGGGAAGCCCAGACAGGGGCAACTCAACCTCAGCCACAAGGGACAACTCCCCCGACTATTCAAGGTACGAATCCTCAAGTTCAACAAATACATATACCTGTGAATTCTCGACCCGTCGGATATGAATATTCAACTATTGTTACTACTAACCCCCCTTATGGGATGCCCCTTCACCCTGAGGTTGGAGGAAGCGGATATGCTGGGCGAAGCGAAGCACGAGGGCGGTCGCCCCCCTATATACGAGGTTTGGATCCTATCCTTGAGGATCGGGAATTTTCTGGTCCATACACTGAGAGAGACTCCGAATCTTCGGATGATGAAGTGGCCCTGAGAAGGAGGCGTCCTGGGAAAGAGCCAATGGCCGATGGAAGGCAACGCCCCCAAAGCACCCCAGGGGCAAATCCCCAAGAAGTGCAGGAAAGGATCAGGGCTCATGAGGCTGAAATCCAAAGGCTGAGGCGTGATTTGGAGGCTCACCAAGCCACCAGACCCCACATACCTCCTAGGGGGAGAAATCCTCCTCCTATCATAGACCTGGATGGTCCGGTAAGAAGAAGGGCTGCTATCCCAAGAACTGATCCAAGCAATCTCCTTCCCCTTGGAGATCCTGATGATCCAACTCCACCCTTCACAGAAGAGATAATGAATGCCCATATCTCAAGGAAATTCAAGATGCCCACTATCAAAGCCTATGATGGCACGGGAGACCCCGCTAATCATGTTAGGACATTCTCTAATGCACTGCTGCTGCAACCCGTGAATGATGCTATAAAATGTCGGGCCTTCCCTCAAACCCTGTCGGGTATGGCTCAAAGATGGTACAGTCGCCTACCCCCAAATTCTATTGGATCGTTCAGAGAATTAAGTCAGGCTTTTATTAAGCAATTCATCAGTGGAAGAGTCCATGAGAAAAGTTCAGCATCTCTTATGAGTCTTGTGCAGGGAGCTAAGGAATCCTTAAGAGATTACCTGAATCGCTTTACAAAGGAGGCTTTAAAAGTCCCAGACCTTGATGATAAGGTAGCCATGATAGCACTGCAACAAAGAACTAGGGATGAGTTTTTCAAGATGTCTTTGGCCAAACGACCCCCTGAGAGCATGTTGCAGCTCCAAGAGAGGGCAGGGAAGTATATCAAGGTTGAAGAAAGTATGAGGAAGACCGTAGTAAGTAATGAGCCCACTGGAGGCAAGAAACGAAAAACTGATTTGGAGTATATCGCTAAGGACAAATATCCTAGAACCGAACAAAACCCTGATTCAACCCCCAAGAAGGGAGGACCTGGGCAAAAGTTCACTGAATACGCTAAGCTGAATGCTCCCAGAAGTCAGATTTTGATGGAGATTGAGAAAGACAGAGATATTCGCTGGCCTAAGCCCTTGAAGGCTGATCCCACCAAGCTAGATAAGGGCAAGTATTGCAGGTTTCACAAAGATGTTGGCCATGACACCGATGAGTGTAGGCAATTGAAAGATGAAATTGAGTTTTTGATTGGAAAAGGAAGATTGAACAAGTATACTGGAGATGGAGGGGACAGAAATAATAATGGAAGGAAGAACTTTGAAGATCGTAGGAGGGACCAAGACGATCAGGGGCGAAACCCCCAGCCTAGAGGACCAGTTATAAACACCATTTATGGAGGATCGAGACCTCGAGGGCCTGTGATAAACACGATCTTTGGATGTCCAACTGCTGCTGGATTGTCCAAAAATTCCAGAAAGGCATATACTAGAGAGGCTATGCATATTGTTGGAGAAGCCCCGAAGAGGGCCAGGACAGAAGTAACATTGGCTTTTGATGATTCCGACCTAGAGGGTGTGAAGTTTCCCCATGACGACCCGCTGGTCATAACACCAATAATAGGAAATAGCCCGGTTAAGAGGGTCCTTGTGGATAATGGTGCTTCTGTGGATATCTTGCTCCACGACACCTTTCTAAGGATGGGGTATAACGACTCCCAGTTAACACCAACCGACATGGCGATATATGGATTTGCTGGAGTAGAATGTCCTGTGGAAGGGATAATCAAATTGCCAACCACCATAGGTACGGAGCCAAGGCAAGCAACGCAGATGCTGGATTTCGTAGTGGTAAAGGCTAGTTCAACTTATAATGCTATCATGGGGAGAACAGGGATACATGTCTTCAAGGCAGTCCCCTCTTCCTACCATTCAGTCATGAAGTTTCCCACCCGAAACGGGATTGGAGAAGAGAGAGGAGATCAAAAAATGGCTAGAAGCTGTTATGTGGCCTCTTTGAGGGCAGATGGAGTCGGGGGGCAGGTTCTTCCTATTGAAGATATGGATGTTCGAGAAAATGATGAGAATAGAGGAAGGCCAGCAGAAGAATTGGTTTCGGTTCCTTTAGATCCTGAGAATCCTAAGAGGACGACTTTCATTGGAGCCACATTAGAGGAGCCCCTCAGAGGGAAGTTAGTGAAATTTTTGCAAGAAAATAGTGATGTGTTTGCATGGTCAGCAGCTGATATGCCAGGCATAGACCCGGAGTTAATTACTCACAAGCTAAACGTGGATCCAAGCCGGAAGACAGTGAAACAAAAGAAAAGAAATTTTGCCCCGGAAAGACAAGAGGCTATAAAGCAGGAAGTGGAAAAGCTCTTAGAGGCTGGTTTTATTGAGGAGATTCAATTTCCGGAGTGGTTAACAAACCCTGTAATGGTGAAGAAGGCTAATGGAAAGTGGAGGATGTGTATAGACTTCACCGATCTGAATGATGCATGCCCCAAAGACTGTTTTCCGCTGCCTAGAATTGATACTTTGATTGATGCCACCGCTGGACATGAGATGCTGAGTTTCATGGATGGGTTTAGCGGATACAACCAGATCAAAATGCATAAGGATGACATTCCAAAGGTATCATTTATCACTGACTTTGGTGTTTATTGTTATCTTGTTATGGCGTTTGGTCTCAAGAATGCAGGAGCCACCTATCAAAGGTTGGTGAATAGAATTTTTAAGGATCTTATTGGTAAGACTATGGAAGTCTATGTTGATGACATGTTAGTCAAGAGTCTAGTAAAGACTGATCATATAGCCCATTTAAGGGAAGCTTTTGAGGTCCTGAGGTACCACAAGATGATGTTGAATCCGACGAAGTGTGCTTTCGGAGTAGGATCTGGAAAATTCTTGGGATTGATGGTTTCGAAGAGGGGAATTGAGGCAAACCCCGATAAAATAAAGGCAATCCTGGACATGGAACCCCCCAAAACTGTCAAGGATGTTCAGAAGCTCACAGGAAGGGTTGCTGCGTTAGGACGATTCATCTCCAAGTCAGGAGACAAGTGCTTGTCATTTTTCAAGTCACTAAAGAACATCAAAGACTTTGTATGGAGTGAGGAAAATCAGAAGGCATTTGAAGAATTAAAGAAGTATATGGCCCAGGCCCCGTTGTTGGCCAAGCCAGTTTTGAGTGAAATTATATTCTTGTAGTTGGCTGTTTCAGAGAGCGCCTTGAGCGCGGTGTTGGTTAAGGAAGAACTGAAAGTCCAGAAACCCGTATACTATGTCAGCAAAATTTTGCATGGTGCTGAGTTGAATTATTCAACTATAGAGAAATTCGCTTTAGCCTTGGTAATGGCTTCAAGAAAGCTGCGTCCTTATTTTCAAGCTCACCAGATTGAAGTGCTAACAAATCAGCCACTGAGAAATATCATTCACAGTCCCAAGGCAAGTGGGAGACTGATTAAGTGGGCAATAGAGTTGGGAGAGTTTGATCTCAAGTATAAGCCACGTACGGCTATAAAAGCCCAGGCACTAGCTGACTTCGTGGTGGAATGTACCATACCCAACCAAGAAGTCGGGGGGCAGGAAGATACCATACCTCAAGACAAGGGAGTCGATAATGGGGACAAGGAGAAGAATGACAAGGAGAAAGAATATTGGGTTCTCTATTTTGATGGAGCATCAAAAACAAATTCCAGTGGAGCAGGGTTGGTTTTGCAAAGCCCTGATGGGTTCTTAATTGAGTATGCGATGAAGCTAGATTTTCCAACCACAAATAATGAGGCAGAGTATGAAGCCCTGATAGCTGGCCTTGGTCTAGCTGGGACACTAAAAGTCAAAAACTTAAAGGTCCGTGGAGACTCGAAGCTGATCATATCCCAGGTAAAGGGAGAATTTGAGGCAAGGGATGATACGATGGCTAAGTATGTCCGCCTAGTAAGGGCTGTGATGACCCAATTTAATGAGTGCCATGTTGAACACATTCCAAGGGAAGAAAATGTTAAGGCAGATGCGCTATCAAAGTTCGCTTCGTCTGAGATTGAAGAAAGTTCAGGAAGTGTGTACTTCCGTGTTTTGAAGACACGAAGCATAGATGTTAAGCTGCTGGCTCCCATAGGCTTGGGGACATCATGGATTGATCCCATCAAGGCTCACATTCAGACCGGTTGGTTTCCAAGTGATGCAACTGAAGCACGGAAGTTAACTGTTCGGGCACTAAGGTACTCTTTGATAGATGGGATTCTTTACAAAAGATCTTTCGTGGTTCCCTACTTGAGGTGTCTCAGGCCCGATGAGGCACGTTTGGCTCTTGAAGAAGTGCATGAAGGTATTTGTGAACAACACTTGGGGGGCAGGGCCTTGGCTCATAAGATAACTCGTTTAGGCTTCTATTGGCCAGAAATGATGGCTGATGCCAAAGAATATGTGAAGAAGTGTGATCGCTGTCAGAAGCATGCACCAGTTGTTAGACAACCCCCCGAGATGCTGACCTCTATCAACTCGCCTATTCCCTTTGCCATGTGGGGGATGGATATTCTAGGGCCTTTTCCTATGGCCACGGCACAAAGGAAATTTCTGATTGTAGCCATTGATTATTTCACCAAGTGGATCGAAGCCAAACCCTTGGCCAAAATCACAACTAAGCAGGTTGCACAATTCCTGTGGGAAAACATTATGTGCCGATATGGAATTCCCCGTATCCTCATCACTGACAATGGAACACAATTCAACAATGAGGAATTCAAGAAGTATTGTGAAGAAAATGAAATTGAGTTACGATTCACCTCTGTGGCTCACCCGCAAGCCAATGGGAAAGCAGAGGTAGCAAATCGGATAATCCTGGATGGACTAAAAAAGAGGATCGAGAAGTCAAGAAATAATTGGGTGCATGATATACTTCCAATATTATGGGCCTATAGGACTACCTGTAGAGTCACGACAGGAGCAACTCCTTTCATGTTGGCATATGGGGCAGAAGCAGTAGTTCCCGTGGAGATATCGCATTCCTCTCCAAGGATTCAGACTTTCAATGCTGTAGAAAATGAGGAAGGGCAGAGGTTAGCCCTGGATCTAATTGATGAAGTGCGAGATGAGGCACATGCAAAGATAGTAGAATATCAGAAAAAGGCTTCATTCTATTACAACCTAAGGGTTAAAGAGAGATTTTTTAAACAAGGAGATCTAGTCTTGAGAAAAATAGAGGCTTCTGGTGTTGGACAGAAAGGAAAGCTTGCCCCGAATTGGGAAGGGCCGTATAGAGTCAAGAGCGTTTAGGGTAGAGGAACCTACAAGCTGGAAACTATGGAAGGTTTTGAAGTCCCGAGGACCTGGCACGCACAAAACCTGAAGGTTTACTATGTGTAAGATAGGTGAAGTACGATTCTCTTTTGTCATTGACAAGTAGGTTTAAAAGCACCATGAAGCTTTGCTTGCGTAGGATTTTATATTCCAGTAGAATTTACATTGTCTAGTTATTGTTGATTAGGGTCGAACCCAGCTGTGTAAGGTTTTGGAAAACCAGACTTCATATTAAAGAGTTTGAAATTATTTCTATCTAAGGATGTTTAAAGTTCAAATGCGTATTAAGATTGTAAAGTTAAAACAGAAAGAAGAAAAGCAACATATGAAATATAACCCCGAAGGGTGACAAGTTTAGACATGAATGAAGTTCAAATAGAAGATATACAAAAAGTTAGGCCTTGGAAGGCTGAGATTCCTCAGAACCACTATCTGAACTCTCCTCGGAAGTCTCGGTCGTTCCTTCGGATGTCTCGGTTGTCCCCTCCGAAGTCCCTGTAGAAGTTCCCTCTGCAGGAGATGATGGCTGTTGAGGCGCTGCTTTGGGAGATTCTTCCACCCTGGCCTTCTTAGCGACAGGCTTGAACTCCTCCTCGGAGGAATCTTCCTCCTCTCCATCCTTGATCATGCCAGCAAGCTTTTCAGTAACACCTCCAAGCTCTGGAACCCGCACTGGGCAAGGAAAGGGCGACTGCTCAAGGACCTCGGGAAACTCATCCTGGATGGCCTCCACAGCAGCGTCCCAGCCTTCCTTATAGCTAACAGGATGAAGAAGGGCGTCATGCTCCACCATCAAGTCTTTGAATTCTTGAGTGTCCATCCAGCCATCAAAGGCTTTATCCTTCTGCGCCTTCAAGATGACATTTTCAGCCCGGGCCGTCTCCAGGTCAGAAGTGGAAGAGGCCAATTGAGCTTCAAGGGCCTCAATTTTTTGGTTGGCCTCCTCCAACTTCTTGTTGGCATCTTCCAGGCCAACCTTCCAAGCCTTGGCCTGGTGAATTGCCCCTTGAAAATGGGCGTTAGCCTGCAAGAGAAAACAACAAAGGTTTAGAAAAGAAAGAAAAGAGACTTGTAAAAGGCATAAGTAAAGTACGTACCGTCGCCAGAGCTTGGGCTCCAAACAGCTCATTCCCCTCCAAGTCCTGTTGAAGGACAAAATCTTGATAATCCACCGGGGAAATGGAATGCTTAGACCATTCCTTGGACAGCGCCGTGCTGCCCACAATTGAGTCCTTGCCCCGGATCCCCCAAGCAGGTTGAAAATAGGCACCTGGCCTCTGCTTGGTGCGCAGAACTTGGCTGGGGCCTTCCTCATCTGGCTCCGTTGCCTGAAGAAGGAACTCCGGGAAGCGGTCACCCAGTCGAGGGTCCTTGAAGATCTTCCCGGCCCTCTTCATCCTGGTTGTCTCCAGGTCCTTCGGCTTGGTAGCCTCCTCAATCTTCTCAGCCACTGCAACAAACAAAGTCAGTTGAAAATCAATGAAATAAAAGTGCAGGAAATAAAGGAGATAAGAAAGGGAACTTACTTTTCTTATTAACGGGCGAAAGGCCGTGTTCTACCAGGACGGTCTCCCGGATAAGGTCCCAACAATGGGAAGTGCCGTTGTCTTGCGTAAGGAGGTTGAAACCTCTAGCCTCCTCCTCAGACAAAGTTATGTCATTCGGGCTCCCGTCCACGGCCAGCCCAAAGGATGATCGAAACAGGGAGCCCCAATCTCCACCTTCCCAAATAACAAACAAAAAATCTTTCTTCCACCCCAAGTTGTTGTCAGGGATGGACTTCCTATTCACGATATGGGGGATAGTGGGGCGCTGGTTGATAGAAACCCAACCCGGACTTTTATCAGGGCTGTTTTTGAACTGAAAAATCTTCCTGAAGACAGCAACAGATGTGGGGACGTTGTGCTTGGCGCATTGTGACAGATAGCACAGAATCAACCTCCAGGAATTAGGGGGAAGTTGGCAAGGGCTGATGCCCACATCAGCCAGTAGCAAAGGAATGAATGGATGAAAAGGGAGTCTAATACCTGCCCTTAGAGTATCCCTATAGACGCATAGTGCGTCCCTCTTCCACTGACAGGCCCTGTCAGCCGGACCCGCAAGAACCAGCTTAAAAGGCTCTTGATTTTGAAGCAGCTGCTCAACTTTTCCAGCTCCTTGGGATCCCGTAAAGCACTGATATGATCGTGCGCGTCCAGATGCGCATCAGACGGATACTCGTCCCCTCGAGTGTTGATCATGTCGATTAAGGAAGTATACCTCGATCGAATAGGAAAATCGTTGGACTTTCTAGCCACGTTCATCTTGGCCAAACGGGTCATTCTTTTGTCAGCCATCTGAAAAAAAGTAAGGGGCACGTAAATAGGCTATCTTAAAGTGGCACACAATGGAAAAATAGACACGAAAAGCAAAGGGAGGAATCTAACCTGAAGAAGCGCTCCTGAAAAAGGCTTTGAGCTCCGACTTGCTGTTATTCCTCTGAGAATCTTAGCAGGAAGATGAAGAAGAAAACTAAAAAATGAGAAAGTGAGGAGTAATAGCCTTTCCTCATTCCTTTATATAAGAGGAAAAGGAAGTTGAAGGGACGAAAAGCCCATTGAGGACAAAGGCCCATAGGAAAAAGCCCAGAAAAAAAAATATTCCAGAATATTCCTAGGAATTCTAGAGCATTCTAAACAGGGTGTATTAAGCCCAGATCAATAAAAAAGGCCCAATAAGATTTGGAAAAGCCTAATAATAGAGGCTCAGTAAAATTAATAAGGCCCAACAAAAAAGGCCAGGCCCAAATCCAATTAGGATTTGGAAAATACAATATCCTAAATTAAAGCTAAATAAAGAAGGCTAGTGGAAGACCAGGAACCAGGTCGAAATCCAGGTCATGAATCCTGCCCGAAATCTTTCGAGCAGACACCCGAAAATAACGGGTAAAAAAGACCAGAATCCAGGTCGAATTCCAGGTCGTGAATCCTGCCCGAAATCTTTCGAGCAGACACCCGAAAATAACAGGTAAAAAAGACCAGAATCCAGGTCGAATTCTCCGGTCGTGATCCTAGTCGAAATCCTTCGACCAGGAAGCAAGAAAATTAAAGAATTTTCGAACAGGATTCAGGTCGAAATATCGACTAGAATCCTAGTCGAAATCCTAGTCGATAGGCTCATGGCAGGTAGCTGGAAATAACGGGACTGAATTGAGGTCGGAAACTTCGACCAGGAATGAGTCGAATAAACCAAGCATCTTTCAAAAAAAAAGGGGATTAAAAACTCAGGTCGAAGTTTCGACTAGGATCCTAGTCGAAATCCTAGTCGATAGGCTCATGGCAGGTGGAATTTCGACCTAGATCCAGGTCGAATTTTCGACTAGGATCCTGGTCGAATTCCAGGTCCTAGATCCTAGTCGATTCTTTCGACCAGGATGGCAAAGGCTGACCCCTATTTTCGACTAGGATCCAGGTCGAAATTTCGACCTGGATCCTGGTCGAAAAAAGGGATGGAAATCTGAAAAATAGGGAAAATCCCAGAAAATTAGGGAAAATCCCAGAAAATTAGGGAAAAATCCCAAAAAATTAGGGAAAATCCCAAAAAATTAGGAAAAATCCATAAAATAAGGAAAAAATCCCGGAAATAAGGGAAAAATTCCTGGAAATGTGTAGGTCGCTCCACACTTTACGGAAAAACGAAACCCTGTAAGGGAACGAATAGACTTAACTTCTGCGAAACCTAATCAATGTTTCCCAAAAGTTGGGGGGCAAATGATAGGGATAAATAAATTATGCTTGTATAATTAAATACTGCATTAATTGTACAAGTTGTGAGCTGCTAGGCCCAATAAAAAGATATATGATACTCAGACCAGAAAGGTTAAGCCTGATGGACCAGATCAGGCCTGATGGAATAAAAAAGGCCCAAAAGCCCTGATTATTAATTAATTTCGTAATTAATTAATAAGGGACAAATCAGATGTTGAAAGAGTCCCGATAAGGATATAAATCCTTGGAGATTAGCCTCAAGGGGACCTAAAGGATAAGGAATCAGTTTCCTACTATCTAGGACTCCAAAGTCCATTCTAATTATGAGACTTGCCCACCAAGTCTCCAATACCAAGTCCAATTCAAGGACTCCCAACATCTATATAAGGGGTCTCACCCCCACCAATCAGAACTACGTTTTTTGGCTTGATTCTCTAATTCACAGAGATACGTAGGCATCTCGTAAAGGCAGATTGAGTCACGAAACACGAGAGCAGTCATTAAAGGCCTTGAGCTCCCGAATCTTAGTATTAAATACAGCAAGTAATAACCTTAGTTTTTTATCCATAACACAATTGCTGATAAGAAGAAGCTGTTATGGAAGAAAGCTACTCTAGTTGAACCAAAATCCAATCTTATGATTAATCAACTCGCAACATTTGGGTTGAGAGCCAAGCAACCTAGAGATAGAGTTGGATTAGGTTCTGATGAAGAAAAGATACAAACAGGAGTAGAAGTTACTCTAAGAGATCCTTTCATGTTGATAGACAAACCATATGAACAAATCAAACAAAAGCACCTTGACAAAGTGATGTCTGCTCAAATTGTGATAGATGCTCATGATAAAGATGATCTAAAAGAAAAATTGATCTTATTTCTCAATGATGGAAGAACTTACAGACTAGCTGATACTGATGTGCTAAAGAAGTCTGTCAAGAGCTTCAACATATTCACTATCTTCTGGAAATAAAATATGAATTACAAGAAGGTCATAATACATTTTGAAGGCTATAAGAGATCTTCTCAGAATCTCTGGTACAAAGGCTTCTCAGTACATTCCAATGATTACTGAAGATGATGGAAGAGAATTCCTATGCTGAAGAACTCTGCTAAGGTGGAAGTTATTCTGAAAGGAAGATGCTTATATTATAATGAAGACTCTTCACATCCTAGAGTTATCAGACTTGGTGATGGACTTGAAAGAACATCAATTCAAGCTCTCAGAACAGCCATTTATCAAATTGGTGACAGTAAAGATGAAGAACTGATGTAGGTAAAAGCACAATTAGTTGAAGTTCTGAGAAAAGATGAAGATAAGCTGGTAAAAGATTTTGTTAAGAATCATTTTGGATTCAGATTGATCCAGTAATGATGGTAAAGCTGCATGTTCTTTAAGTTGTAGTTAATAGTCTTATTAAACTCTCATTGCATTTGAACTTAAATGTTTTTGACATCATTAAATCTATTAACTTGTGTATTTTTGTATAATTTACAAGTTGGGGGAGTTAGATATATTTGAGATGTCATGTCTAATATGTTTCATGTTTAGTTTTCAGATCTTAACAAACAGGAAATATCAGTACTTACTGGAATCAGTACTTACTGGAAGTCAGAACTTAAGGTCATATTAGAACTTAAGGTTATGTCAGAACTTAAGTGCGGGAGGATTTACAGTTAAGGAAGGAAGCTGATTTACATGATAGAAGATCGAGACTAAAACAAAAGAAGATATGCATGAAAAGAGTTAGAAGATAAGAAGACTTGTATAAGATATCTAATTGATATATTTAGGAGACAGAATTATATTCCATATCAATTAGAAGTTATCTTGTAACTGTGTACTATATAAACACAAACATAGGTTTACACTATATGTTTATCATTATCAGAAGATCATACATTATAACCTAGCAGCTCTTAGTGATATTTGTTCATCACTGAGAGAGAACAGTTCCATTGTAACAGAGTTTATTATATTGAATATATCTATTTACTGTTACTGTGTTCGAAATTGATTTGATTGTATTAAACACTGTATTCAACCCCCTTCTACAGTGTTGTATGACTTAACAAGCCATAAAGATAAACTGAGAATTCTTTGCTCAGGACTAGAATATGGGCTCCTACCTCCTTCTTAACCATGGTTGATAGCTTCAAGATCTTTAAACCTTTTGTATGTTGAAGGCTTTCTCTGATACCAATTGTTAATCACTAACAATCAACTTATGTTAATTTGTAGAAGGGGGTTGAATACAAATTACAATTTTCAAATTAATTTATGCATGGGAAATGAAATATAAACACAAATGTTTATAATTTTAAGTGGGTTATTTTTCGACTTGCTACCTGAGGTTTATTTTAGAAGAAAATCTGTTACAATTACAAATGGAATCTCACAGCTGCGATTTTCAGTGTTTCACTCATAGAAGGATATTTCTTTAATCCTGTGAAAGTGAAGAACATATTTCTCGAGTAAAAGATTTCTACTTGTTGCCCAGTAATAATACAATTATTTAAGGGGTTGGATACAATTGTATTAATATTTCGAACAAGTATGAAAAATATAACACTTCTTTATATTTTCTGATAAAAATTGATACAAACTATCTCAAGAAATACTGATTTCTTAAGAGCTGCTAGGTCGTACAATGCTCGAGTTAATTCACTATATGATGACCTAAACTGTGTTTACATATTTCACAGCTACTACAAATCAATCTAAGATATGTACTATCAAATACTAATAGAAAATACATATCTTTAATTGAATAGATAAAGTCCTTTGACTCAGAACGTAATAGATATCTATTCCTCAAACTAAGGAACAGTTTCAATCTTCGTAGCTGACTGTCTCCAGATGCTGATGACATGCAAATACTGATGATGTTTCAAATCCTGATGACAAACTAAATACTGATGACATCTAAACCATGGCCAGATCCTAAGCTTCTTCTGATCATTGAGTAGCAGTATGTAACAATCTCCCCCAATTTATGCTTTATATAATGAAGCACAAATTCCATTCTAAATGATGCCAAAACCATTTACAAAATGTACAAGGTGTTAAGCTTACTTCGATATCCTAAGATAATTGACAGTTGTTTCTCGAAAGTTGTTCAACCTTTCTTCCTCCTTGTCTTGTAGGACTTTAACAAGCTTTTTCTTCAACCTCTCTTCTCTTCAGTATCTTCTTCAAGCTATAGATGGCTGATCTCAGTTTAGAGATCGAACTTGCATTCAATTCAAGATCACCAATCGGTATAAAGCTCAAACTAACATCTTCATGATCAAGACTGAAGGATAACTAAAGATTGTTGAGAAAAACTTTTAGAACTGCAGCTACCTTTTGCATATTCATTTCCTGACCAATATAAGTTCTGTACATAGGAACATAATCACAATTGTATTTATTATCTTTGGTTATGACTCTTCTTCTGATAATTTCAAGTATTATAAAAGACCAATTTCTGGTGACACTATTCTCAACTCTAAGAAGATAGTGAATGTATTTCAACTCTGCCACAGTCTTTATCAAAAGTTGTTGCAGGGTAAAACTCTTTACTTTACCATCTCTCAAAAAGTACAGAATGTCCTCTCTGACGTCTTCATTATTTATCTTTTTATATACAATCTTCACAGCTTCAACTTTTCAAGATGTGAATGAGTAACTCTTTCACCAAAATTGTCAGTCAGAGTATTTATATCCAGTAATCAGACCTCAAAATCTCCATTCCAGAATGGCCAATACCTCCTCTGGTTCAAGTTTTGATAAGCTTTAACCTTTCATTATGTTCCACCCAAGAAGGTTTCTTGATGGACTTGTCAACATCTTCCTATTCTGAAATAGGATCTCTTAGTCGTGCTGACACATAATTAATATGCTTGAACCCTTTAGGATAACTAAATGAATAAACATCTTTGTATCTTCTATCCTGCTTTTTGAAGGGAGCATAACTTATAGGAAAATCATAAATCTTTCCTTTTGCTTTATGCCATTGCTCTTTCTCTGAATTTAGAATTCTCTACACATAATCTTTACATGTTTGATCATCTTTCCTTCTATCAATTCTTTCTTGTTCATCAACCTCTGAGTTATGAGGATCAACTACTGTAGTAAGCACCAACTGATTCAATGCTTTGATCTGTTGGATCTATCGAATCTTGGCCCTGCGTTTTATGATATTAATTAAAAGAGTACGGATAGAACATTAACCTTAATCGCTACGGTGCAAGTGATTCAAATCCACGTCTTCTACTATATTCCATGATTCTCTTTGGACAAAGTGTGGGCTTCGATCTCCCAAGGTGTACCTCTGCCAAAACTCCGAAATTCTAAAACCCTAGCTGGCTCCTTGAGAAAAACGGCTGCCTCTCTCAAACCCTAGGATGTGATTTCATTTTGTGTGTTAACCCTAGCTTTAGGAGAATGAGGATATTTATAGGCTAAAGTAGGGATCACGGACCATTAGGTCAGGCCTTCTAATGACATTCCGGGCCAAGCCCAATGTCATTAAATATTAATTCAATCCACTAAAGAATTAATATTTGCACTACCTTTCCTAATTCCGTAAATTAATTATTTAATTCGGCTCCCATATTAACTGCTTATAAATTCCCCATGTTTAAGATATCGCATGTCCATTAATTAAATTAATTTCTGACAATTAATTTAATCAATATCTTTTATCCTTGATCATCCACTCAACCTTATAATTATGCAAGAACAAATCTGCCTGTAGGACTAAAGCATAATTATCTTTATGAGCTTTCAAGAGGACATCATCACCCGAATATATTTTTCGGACACGGTTTCCTTTTATAGTTAATATCCCACTCTGTATATAATGTCATTGCCCAATACATAAATTTGTAATTTAATATAAATTACTTAATGTATGAATCAAGGCATGTGCATTAAATACAAGTGTCAATTACTACATCCGGATTAAGAACCAAGCAATAATAATATCGTAGAATCTTAGTTCTTCTTTATTGTCAGAATAAAAGAAACAATTATTCTACTATTTTGATCCCGTTCAATATACACAAAGTATACAAGTATTATTCAATAGTCAAGATAAACTATTTCTAAATAATCCAGTCGTTCCAGTGGTTTGTCTAATACCACTTAGACTGTGAACCTTTATTATATTATAAGGAGTTTGACAATCTAATCTTCTGCTATCTCATTTGATACTAGATTGTCTACAATATATAATATACAGACTATGTGAAAACATGCATTCAAGATTCTCAAATATTTATGATTAGAGTATATACTTCAAACGAATATTTCAGTATAAACCCTAACATGATCACCTTTTCATCAGTGTCAAAATCAGCTATCAGATTTTCAGTATCAGGATCTGATTTATCCTTAGGATTTGTGTCTGCTTCAAGAGTTACATTCGGATTTGTTATATCAACTTGAGCAATGTTAGTGGCTGATCTTTTCTTCCTTTGAACAATCAATTCTTCAGTCTTCTGAACTTCTTCTGCTAATTCATGTCCTTGTACAGGAACATAACCTTCTCTAGATAAGACATTCAAAAATGCAGAATCAATTGTAACTATTTGACTTGGTTTAGTAGTCCTTCCTCTTCCTCCTCTTCCTCTAGCTCTTGTAGATCTTCCACCTCTTTTTCCTCTTCCTTTAGAGGTATTGACTTCAGCTTCAATTTGATCCATTAACTCCTTTTATTGCATAATTGCTTCTTCAGTTGTTAGATCAGGAAATTCTTCAATTATCATTCCAAGAGCACTCCTAGCATTATTTTGCTCAAACTTTTTATCTTTGTAGTACATAATAATCTCTTCACCCATTTCCTTGTGTTTGTAAGGAAAGAATAACCCTTTAGCATCTGCTAAGTTAGAGATTGTAACATCACCAGTCTCAGGAGCATCATTAGTAGTCGTGTGCTT
The DNA here is from genome assembly GCF_009905375.1 of Apium graveolens. Taxonomy (NCBI): domain Eukaryota; kingdom Viridiplantae; phylum Streptophyta; class Magnoliopsida; order Apiales; family Apiaceae; genus Apium; species Apium graveolens. Next base: position 334,677 of record NC_133654.1, read on the forward strand.
GGCTTCATGAGCACTAGTAGACTTTCCTTGTCCTGAAGAAAGACCTTTTAGAATGTTGAGGTTGTTGAGAAGTAGGAACAATTGGAACATTGGCAATTGGATTTTTATCACCATCAGTATCTTTATCCTTCATCCGAATAGAATCTGGTGTACATTTTGTAGCAACTATCTTCTCCCCCTTTTTGGCATCAGTATTTAAAAGAAGAGAAAATATAGTATATAGTTTGTCAGCCATATAAGATATTTTATCTTCCAAAGAAGAAAATCTAGAATCCATGCTTTGTTGAGATTGAACCACAGCGTGAATAGCAGTTTTCACATTTGTGAGGTCAGCTGAGGTAGGTGTATTGATCATGAATGCATCAATCTTTTCCTTTAAATTAGCATGAGATTCTTTCATATCAGCAAGTTCAGAATGAATCCCTTTCATAGAAATAGTAGAAGCCTTAAGATTCAACTTCATATCAGGATTTTGAATTTCATCATAAACCCTGTGAACATGTTGCATACCAATAGCAGATGAAATAGAATTATTTGCATTTCTCCATTTAAAGTCCCATTCAGGCTTTCTAAAGTGCTTAGCATCAACATTGTTAAGAAGGATTCTCACTGAAATGTGAAGAAGAACCAAAAATGGACTTCTTAGATACATCAATAGCAGCATTAAGCCCAACCGTGTTAGAATCATCATCATCATCATAACTAAACAGACCCTTAAAAGAATTTGCAAATTAGGCAGAATTGTTTTGCCTCTAGAGGAATCCTTAGCAATAGGTGTATGTTCCTGATGAGATCCTGAAACATAAACAAGATAACACCTAGATCTCTCTTTTCTTTTCAAGTGATCTCATCACTTCTCGCACATATTACTTTTGAGAGTAATATTTTTCTCACAGAAGAAAGTTTATAAGTAAAGAAACACTTATAAAAATCTTTTCTCAAAGCTACCTCTCCTTTTTCCAGTACCGGAGACTGCCACTCAAAATTTTATTTTCTCTCATAATATTTTTACATAGTCTCACAGAAAAGCACAGTCACACATTTGTCAAAGAAAGAAGAGATGGCTGAGAGAAGTAGTATGCTTATCATATAAATAAAGGTAACTTCAAACAAGATACTATTTATAATCATACAAATATGAGTAACAATGTGTAAGAGAATAAGCAATTCCTGAAGGTGAGTCCTTAAGTGGAAGTGATGATAGTGGAGAAACTAACAACATATCAGGATGCTTTATCAAACTAGCGATCAGGAAAGGATCATCAGTAGTAGCTGTTGTAGTGGAAAAGGAACAATATCAGGAGTTGATGTAGCATCAGGAGTCGACTCGTCAAAGGATGATATAGGCCAGCATTAGTACTTTAAACGGATGGTTCTTGTGGGGCCTGAGGAATATGATTTGCTTGAATTAGAGTTGGTGAAGGTTCTTGTGTACTGTCCTAAAAAATAGTATCATTAATAATTGCACCCACCTTTGACAATTCTTCCTGATGAGCCTTCTTTCCCTTTAGTAGTTGCTCAGAATCAGCAAGAAGGTCACCTTGAAAAAAATCAACAATGATTTGTGCAGCTTCTGTGTCTGCATCTTCCCTTTGTTAAGATGTTTCTTGTGTGACCGATGTGTCTCAGTTACTAAATCCCTTTGAGACTTAGGTTCTTGTGGACTAACATCCATAGCAGGGGACTGAACCTTGTTCTTCTTTCTGGTGTACCCAACTGCTGATCCACCTTTTCTTTTCAAGCTGCTCTTTTCAGCTGTCTTGGTCACCTCAGTTTCTTTGAGTACTTGAATCTTTTTGAGTAAAGCGCTAGCATCAGTAGTTGGCTCCTTGGTACCATTAATGTTAACAGATGCATCAGGATTTGCAACTGTGGGTTTCTTGATCTTCAACCTTGACTTAATTGGCATCTGATCATCAAAATTTAAATCAGCAAGCATAATCAGTCTTCTCTTTTTGACTGTGGAACATCCTTCTTTCTTCTCACTCTCACTCAGTAAAGCCTTTGGAGCTTTTTGTTCAGATTTAATAGATTTCTTAATTAGCCTTTTCTTTGTTACAACTGATGTCTTTTGGGAGACACCAGAGGAGGCTAATTTAGAGGCTGGATGAGAGTGTTGTTTAGGAGAAAAAATGCTTGGGTTACAAACAAGATGGATAGTGTCTTGTCCCGGAGTATCAAGAAGTGGTACAGAGGTGCCAGCACCAGGATTTGCAGGCACTTGTGTAGGAGTAGGTCTATTTCGTAACAGAAATTGCCTGACCTCCCTAGGCAGGAAAGGAGGTCCTGAAAAGCCATTATTTTCATCCCTTTTAATGTGATCAGTGATAGCTTTTTCATAAATTTGAAACACGAGGAGCAATTCATCATTATCAAATTTAGCATTAGGGCATAGAAAATTAAAATCAATTGAAAGAATCTAGTATACCCTATAACTCCTGATGTATCTGCTCTCCTAGCAATTATGAATTGAAGTATAGTATTACCATAGTCAAAATTACTAGAGTAAAGGAGAGAGTACCCAATTTTACAAGTAAATGGAAGAACATCAAAATTTGATGTTTTATTTAAGAAACACCTGATGATGCAGTCAAAGAAGAAATTCCATTCTCTCTTCAATTTTGTCCTTGTCAGCTTTCCAATGGTTGTGATTTCACCTTTATAGCTCAGTGTCCTTAGCATAGCAAAAAATTGCTCAGTTGCATAGTTATCAGGAGCACCATCACAAGCAGGCAGTCTCAAGCTTGAACCAATACATCAACATCAACTTCATACCTGCATCCTTTATATTCAAAAGAGAAAGCATTGTTTGTTTCATTAATAAGAGCTGTATTCCATACCTGCATTACAGCCTTGTATTACACCATGGTAGGATTTGTAAGAGCATACCCAATTGGACATTAGAGTAAGAAATCCTGAATATCATGAAAGATTTTGGAAAGTGCTTATGTGTAAGCAGAGCCAATATTTATTGGTGCCAAAGGTGTTTCCATGAATGATAGTAGTTTGACTGAAGAATAGTGAAACTTCGGAGATGACATGATGTGTGTAGGAATTGAGTAAAGATATGGGTGAGTTGTAAATAGTGATGTTGTGTGTATGATAATTTGTGTCACTGAAGTTCTTGTGGGTATCTAGGTGCAGAGCTGAATTGTGTATAACATACACATACGAAGAAGGAAGCTTATAATTAGACTTCTGACAGATGGCAATTACTGAGTAATAGGATTTAAAATGGAGTAAAGTGTAGAATTAGCAACAAAATACGCACAGATTTTCAAGAATTCACCATGTGAAATTGTTCACTATATAATCCACTATTAATCATTAATTGAATAAGATATTCAATTGCAGCACTAAAACTCAGAAATTAAAAATAATATTCTAAATTAGAATATGCTAACCTGTCGTCAGTATTTGGAATTTCTTACCCTTCAGGATTTGACAATCTCAGGAGTTGTCGACTCAAATTCATCAGTATTTGTCAAAACATAAACTCATTAGAATACCACAATTTAATCTCAATGACCATTAAAATATACAGATAAGTGTATGACTTAGAGATTAACAGGCTACAAAAAGAACAATCACATGCACACACAACTAAAGAACAGAGATTAAATCTTGTAAACAAAAATTTCATTAATAGATTAAAAGATTACATTTCATGAAATTTTGATTACATGCATGAGAAATTACAAGAGGATCCTAGTTTAGTAGATAAGAACTTCAACAGCCTTAGTCTAAGAATCCCGACAAAGCTGATGGTGAAGAGAAACAGCCAGAGGATGTTTGTCAGGAGGACTATGGTGGTGGATGAACAGGACTTCTTCCTACTTTTAACAAAGAGAAGTGCAAGATGAATGATCCTCTCTTGCTGACGAAGGCTGGAGAGATGAAGTGCTCTCTGAAAGCACAGAAAGTTAGTTTGGTAACTTCTGGAGTTGAATCCAAATGTTAGTTGGAATAGCGGTGATGTGCCATGAACTTGGCACCCCACCATGAAAGAGTTTCACCATATTGTGCCATGGCTGTAAAACCAACCGAACTTCTCCATTTTTAGAGTGAAGAAGATGAAAAGTGATAGTGATTTGAGTGTTTTATGTTTGGGATATGATTAGACTGGATGATGAATGGTGGTTTAAATAACCAAGAGATGAAATATGAAAGGACTGGAGGTTTGGTTAATTATTACCTGGAGAGTTAACTGAATGATTTAACCCAAAAATATTTAAGTGATACGAGTCTCCCTAGACTGATTTGTAAGGATGACAAAGATATATGTCTACATGCACATTTAGCAAATAAATTACTTAATTGAACATGCATATAGAGAAATACATCATTAATTCCCAAAATAATATCTCTAAGATATTTAGGATAACATCAGGATTTGATCAATTTATATCAGGATTTGATCAAATAAAAAAATTATCTTTCCCAACTAACCATACCAAGTTCATTGACAAGATTTGTGAATGTTGCTTCAGGTAATGGCTTTGTGAAGATATTAGCCAGTTGCTGATCAGTAGGAACAAAATGAAGCTCAATTGTCCCTTCCATGACATGTTCTCTTATAAAGTGATATCTGATACTGATATGTTTCATAAGAGAGTGTTGCACTGGATTTCCTTTCATGGTAATAGCACTTTGATTATCACAATAAATAGGAATTTTAGAAAATGATAATCCATAGTTCATGAGCTGGTTCCTCATCCATAGTAACTGTGCACAGTAGCTTCCAGCTGCAATATATGCCTCAGCTGTTGAAGTAGAAATGAATTTCTGCTTCTTACTGAACCATGAAACTAATCTTCCTCCCAAAAACTGAAAACTTCCAGAGGTACTCTTCCTGTCTATTTTGCATCCAGCAAAGTCAGCATCTGAATATCCACACAATCCAACAGCTTCCCTTGTATACCATAGACCAAGTGATGCAGTACCCTTGAGATATCTAAAGATTCTCTTAACTGCAATAAGATGTGGCTCCCTAGGATTTTCCTGAAATCATGCACACAAACAGGTGGCAAACATAATGTCTGACCTACTAGCCGTTAGGTACAAGAGAGAAACAATCATACCTCTGTAGTTTTTAACATCAACTGTTATACCTTCATGAGGATCAAGCTTTGTAGCAGTTGCAATAGGAGTAGTTGTAGTTGCTGTCATAATCGGTATTCTATTTATCTTTTAAATTGATATATATATATGTATATAAAGTGAGTTTAATAAACATTTGTGAATATGTTTGTGTGATTAGAACTATGCTAAATAATTGTGTGATATTATTTGGAATTTTAGAAAATAAGAAATGCATTTTATTATCCAAGAAAAATCGTTTTCAAAATTATTTTTATTAATAAATTTCGAAATTTATCTTATTAAATTCCTAAAATTCTAAACTATTTATGGTGTCACTCTTGTAATTTATAGATTTATGGTTTTATTTATAAAATATATTCTTTGTATTTAATTAGATTATAATTATGTGATACCTAATTGCCCTTGCATGCATTTTTACCCTTAATATAAAGTGAGGACATTCATGTCATTATCCACCCCACTAACTATTTTTTACCTAATCAAATGACCACTATAGCCTTGCATGCATGTTGTTCTAGTTAAGAAAGAAGGTCAAGAAAGTAATTATCCAATCCACTACCCATTACATAACAAAGGAAATGATCCAACATGTGATCATTTTTCCACTTGCACACTTCACCCTCACTCTCTTTTCCTCCCCTCTCTCTCCCCTCTCGGGCCGAACACCACACACTCCTTCTTCTTTTTCATTTCCAACCAATTCTAGTGTAATCTCACTCTCCCAATCCTGTTAAACACATTCCATACATATTTGTGTAGAGATTTACATGATTGTTAAATGGTTTGGTGTTGCATATAAGAGGTAAGTATAAAACTCAAGTGAAAGACCTTAGTTCACATGAATTAAGGTCCAAACTAAGAGTTAAATTAGCATAAGGGTTGTGAAGTCCAAACATGGGAGTTTTACTCACATGCAAGTGCCATTCCTCCCTCTTCCATTTGGCATTGACTCAAAAGGAGCCGAATGGAGTGGTTGTTTGTGTCCTTATTTCGTCTTGGTTGTTATGTGCTCAAATCATGATTTTTGGAGATATTACCTTAGTTTGAACCTTTTCATGTTATATTTTCAATAAATATGATCATGATAAGGTTTCATGCTAGTTTTATGGAATAAAATCTAAGTGTTAGTAAGATATTTTTAAGTATAAGTCAAGATCGTAGTTGCATGCCATGATTTGTGAGATTTTGACTTTGAATTGATTTGCATGTGATGATAAGTGCTTTATTATGACCATGTATAGTATGTATAGTGGTTTAATGAGTATATTCAGTTGATGTTGCATTTGCATGTTGATATATATTTTTGTTTTGTGCATACGTACTCAAAAATGTGATTTAGTGTTAGTTTTGCTATGTTGTTTATATAATTGGTCATGGTGCATTAGGATATGAATGATCTCCACCACATGTTAGTGGTTAGATGAGAGTATTAGGATATTAATGATGCTTGGTTAAAGATTGGGTTCATGGTTTATAAGTGGGAGTTAAGGTGGAAGGGTTAGTATAAGGTTTGTCTTTTTCCCGAAATTTGCACTAGTTTCTAGGAGAGTTTTGAATGGGTATTTGTGGGCATTTGGAAGCCCAAGCCATCAAAAGTTAGAATTGACCTATAGTTGATCCCAGAAGCTTTAAATGTAAGAAATCAACCCATTTAGTTAGGTTCACAAGTCAAATTATGACTTATGGTCAGAATAGACAGTTTGAGTGACGAGCACTTTTAAGCTTAGAAAGTGATGTCATTGGTAGGCCCTCATTAAGCCTTGTTTAGCATTGATACTAGGGAGTTTGTTGGAGTTTTTCAAGCCATAGTTCGAAGGTTTAGAGTTAAAACCAAGAGCATAAAATGAGTTCAAATCAGGAAAGTTTGAGTGTCATAGGATAGGGGAGAGCCATCTTTGAGAGTAGGCCCAAGGAGCCTAGGTTGGGCCTTGGTGTCATTCCAAGTGCACAAGATAGATTTAGGACCTGAGATTCCATTGTAGTATTTTTAGTAGCAAACTTTGAGTGGAAGGGGGATGATTGTCACTTAGTACCATTCGATGTCACCTAAGAGTTGCACTTAGGAACACTTTCTCCTTGCACTTAGATTTTGTATTCTTAGAGGTGAGGCCTGAGTTGACCATTGATTATGATTGTTAGTAAGAGGTCAGTAAAAGTTATGCCATAGGCGTGGCTAAGTGAAATGGGGTTTGGCTAGTAAAGGCACTTCAAATTTGGAGAGCTAGTTGGGTTGCACTAGACTAGTTAAGCACTTCGAGTCATTTGTGTTGGTTGAGTGAGATCATTCAATACCCAATAGTGCACCATTATATAACTATTTTATATTATGTGATTAAATGTGTTATGTGATCCTAAATGATTATTTGGAGCATAATAAGTGATTAGTAAAGAGTCGAATGTGTAGATAGGCCTAAGTGCCGACATGATTGAATTTTCTAACTAGGATGGAGATTTTGTGAGAGTGTATATTGATGAGGTCTAATATTTTGTGTAACGCCATCCAGACCTGGGGTATAAGTCTGGGGGTTACTAGCTAATCACCAAACTTGTACAATCTGATTAACAAATAATAAAGAAATGAATCTAAACCCCTTTAACACTAACCAGGATCTTTTAGGTTAAAGTATGAAAATAAGAACAACTAACTACTTTCATTACAACCGAAATTCAAAATCTTACAAACTCTCTTTAATACAAACTTGTCTAACCAGTTTTAAACTAAGTTCACCTTTTGTTCAAATACACACACCAACTATCTACACTCCACCTGTTCGGGAACTCAAAGCTTTCTTCCTGGATTGGGATCAACACCTTGGGTATGAGAGGATCCCGAAGCTTCACCCGCTTCTTTACCACTCAAGTCCTGATGAGTTTTATATTCCTTCTTAATTGAAACAATAAGGTGAATAACAACAAAAAGAGTGAGCTAAAAATTGCTCAACAAGTCCGTAAATATAACAGTGTTAGAGCAATTTAAATGAATCTGTAACACGGGTATATCTGCAAGGATATAACCCCGCGAGAAAAAAAAGAAGGCCATTACTGGCGAATATAACGAACTAAACTGAACACAAGTTCGCATCTATACCCTGCTGATCAGCCAGGATACAGTGCATCTATATCCCGGTCCTTAGGATTAAGTAACTTAATCCCCAAGTATCATTACCAGTCCATGAAATAGCAACCGGAACAATCGGTATGCTTTGACATATTCTAATCACCAGAATATATATCAATAACCGTGAGTAACAATAGGAGTATGAATAATGAATTCAAATGAAAAGGAGAAATCAAGATCCAAATAAAATATGAACAAGAATCAAAAGAGTGCAAGCATAATAAGAATCTGAAAATATCACTATTCTGAAGTAGAATAGGGAAAACTTGCCTTCTACGTGACTCACTACAAATATCACCTTCGTCTATTACCAACTCAACCTGCCTTGTTGGCTTAGCTTCTTTTAGAGAAATAGACTTCTTTAGTCATTTCGTACTTCAATTGCGTCTTGAATCAACTTCACATCTTTCATATTGTCTACCCATGCGCTTACTAACTCGTATATATATATTAGCAAGTAAGACTCATTTAACCACATAATACATAAGAACATAAGCACATAATCATTTTTATAATTAAAAATAATTTTTAGAATCAAATCGACTCGTTGATGTGCTCACTAATCATTATCCGACTCGTTTCCTATTTTCGGAATTTTTCGGACTCGTCTTGGCACGCGATTCGACTGATAATCAAACAAGTAACAAAGTCAACTAATTTCTAAAATTATTTTTAATGAAAAGAATTCATTTTTCGGAGTCAAAGGGCTTTCGTTTTGCTCAAATCGTCTAACGGTCTAATTAATCGATTAACACTGATAATTCAATTTATTATCCATATAAATAATTAGTACTAATTTTTAAACCCTAAAAATAATTTTTTTTAAATAATTATTTAAGAAAATCAGAATTGAAAATGATTTTTCTATAATTTTGGAATTAAAATGAATTTATTATGATTTATTGAAAATTATTTGATTAATTATCAAAATAATTAATCATTTTTAAATAATTAATAAATAATTAATAAATAATTGAGAAATAATAATCTGATTTTTAGAAAATATTCAGAATTATTTATAATATAAATCAATTAATTAAATAATTAATTAATCAATTTATAAAATAAATAAAACTGATTATTAAATTAATAAAATAAAATAAAAATTAAAATCCAGAACATTTGTCAGAAAACTATTCCGGACAAAACAGATCAAACCCGGGTATTTTACACGGGTCAAACGGGTCATGAAGAACCAACCGGTCGACCTTGAAGGTCCACCGGTTTCTGGAAATTTTCCAGATTCCGGCAGCCTTTGGCCGGACTCCGGCAATGTCCGTTCATGGCCAAACACACCATTCCACTTCGTTTTTTATCCCAAATCCTTCCCTGTATCATTCTAAACTCAATTCTGATCAAAACATGACCATAACATCAACGGAACTTCATCTCCGGTGATCTGCACCCACAACTCCGGCCAAAGTACAATTTTGCTAACCTGAACTTAAACCCCTATGTTCTATACATCAAAATGAAGCTTAGAACATGCATATCTATTCCACACATCAAATAGAACCAAAAATCATCGTATAGTTCACAAATCATTCACCCGACTTGCAAACGGGCAAATACCAACTTTTGACTCTGTACACGAAACTTACGTTCTATAGTGTAATCAAAGCTTAGAACATATACAATCTAACCCCTAACATATCAGGAACCAATATTCACAGAAATCATCAAGTTGTAGTTTGAAAATTCGGTATAAACCCTAATAATCGAACTTTGCTATCTGAGTATCGTTCGATCAATTAAATACCATGAATCGACTGTAAATCACATCAGAAACTATATCAATCATCAAAACATCATAATAACCCTAGAATAAAAAGCCCTCATGTTATGGATTAAAACTAAGATTATAATTGATGTATTTATTACTAAGGAACGTGAGCTTCGAGGCTCGATTTGACAGCTCTTGTGTTTCGTGACTCAATCTGCCTTAACAAGATGCCTACGTACCTTGCTAATTGCCAAGGATCAAGTCAAAAACATAGTTCTGATTTGTGGGGTGAGGCCCCTTATATAATGTTTGGGAGTCCTCGAATTGGACTTGGTATTGGTATAGGAGACTTGGTGGTCAAGTCTCTGAATTAGAATGGACTTTGGAGTCCTAGGAAGTAGGAAGTTGATTCCTTATCCCATGAGGTTCCTTGGAGGTCAATCTACAAGGATTTATATCCCCACTAGGACTTATCTTAATAGTTGTTTTTCTCCCTTATTAATTAATTACGAAATTATTAATATCGGGGGTTTGGGCCTTCTTTGTTCCATTAGGCCTGATCTGGTCCATCAGGCCTGATCAATGTGTTAACCTTTTTGTCTGAATATCATACATCTTCTTATTGGGCCTTGCAGCCCAAATCATGTGTAATTAATACAACATTAACTACGTAATCATGATTTTTATTCCCATCATTTGCCCCCCAACTTTTGGGAAACATTGACCAGGTTTCACAGAAGTTAAGTTCATTCGTTCCCTTACAGGGTATCGTTTTTGTGTAAAGTGTGGAGCGACCTACACATTTATAATGATTTTCTTTTATTCCTTTTATTCAGGAATTATCTTAATTTTCAGGAATTTTCCTTCATTATCGGTTTTTTTTCCTTCCTTAATTTTCTGGATTTTTCCT